>NW_028317973.1:5550000-5891666 GCF_062004578.1 Staurois parvus | reverse complement strand
GCTGTAAACTATAACATTTATCAGTGGTAGGAATACTACTGATATATGGTTCACTTCCCGTATGTGGTAAATTGAAGTGTAAAAAAAAGTGTTAAATACCAAAAAAAAAGTGTTAAATACCAAAAACATTGTCTTTATCGTGTGTTTTTAGTGGCTTCCCTCTTGGTTCCTGAGATAAATACTGCATGAGTTATTTTAACGTTAAAAACTCATGCTGTTTTTAACTCTTAGTGAATAACTTGGTCACTGACCCACCTCCAACATGTTGATTGGATAGTGATAAAGTAACCACAAACTGAAGAGGTTATCACTCTGTTTTAGCCCCCTGTGCAATTATGTAATGGCTCATAATTCTGCCTCTCCCTTTTCCAGTGTGTCTGCTGCAGGGAAGAAGATTACAGGAAGTTATCGTAAAGTCGGATTTAAATGCTTATGCTGGTTTAACTAAAAAGAGCATTTAATATTTTTGACAAATACATAATATGATTAAATAGGTTTTAAGAGCATGTCTACTCTTACCATGATATGAATGCCTAAGCACAAACTGTACCGTTCCCCTCCCCCGAGTAACCTCTATAACCTGTATTTTTAATGCTATTCTCTTCATTTAATATTAGTTCTTTCTTGATCATATAGTAATAACACAGCCTTTAACCACTTGACCCTCCTGAGCAGGGGCGGACTGACAACTCATGGGGCCCCTGGGCAATAGGGGATCATGGGGCCCCTGTGTCCTTGCCCAAATTCAATAAAGCCTATGAAAAAGGTACCAGGGGCATCTCATGGGGCCCTCGGGCAGTGCCCGAGTTTCCAAATGGTCTGTCCGCCCCTGCTCCTGAGGATTTACCCTCCTTAATGACAAGGCCTCTTTTTGCTACTCGGCGCTGCACTAATTCAACTGATAATTGCGTGGTCATGCAATGCTGCACCCAAACTAAATTTACGTCCTTTTTTTCACACAAATAGAGCTTTCTTTTGGTGGTATTTGATCACCTGTGCGCTTTTTATTTTTCACGCTATAAACAAAAAAAGACCAAAAATTTTGAAGAAAAACAATATTTTTTACTTTCAGCTATAAAAAATATATAGTAAACTCAAAGTTGGTTATAAATTTAGGCCAAAATGTATTCTGCTACATGCTTTTGGTAAAAAAAATCCCAATAAGTGTATATTGATTGCTTTGTGTGAAAGTTATAGCGTCTACAAACTATGGTAAAGATACTGCAATTTACGCCATTTTTTTGCTATACAGGGTTGCGCTAGTTTAACAGACAATTGCGCGGTCATGCAATATGGTACATAAATTAAATTTATGTCCTTTTTTCCACACAAATAGAGCTTTCTTTCGGTGGTATTTGATCGCCTGTGCGTTGTTTATTTTTCACGCTATAAACAAAAATAGACCAAAAATTTTGAAGAAAAACAATATTTTTTACTTTCAGCTATAAAAAATATATAGTAAACTCAAAGTTGGTTATAAATTTAGGCCAAAATGTATTCTGCTACATGCTTTTGGTAAAAAAAATCCCAATAAGTGTATATTGATTGCTTTGTGTGAAAGTTATAGCGTCTACAAACTATGGTAAAGATACTGCAATTTACGTCATTTTTTTGCTATACAGGGTTGTGCTAGTTTAACAGACAATTGCGCGGTCATGCAATATGGTACATAAATTAAATTTATGTCCTTTTTTCCACACAAATAGAGCTTTCTTTCGGTGGTATTTGATCGCCTGTGCGTTGTTTATTTTTCACGCTATAAACAAAAAAAGACCAAAAATTTTGAAGAAAAACAATATTTTTTACTTTCAGCTATAAAAAATATATAGTAAACTCAAAGTTGGTTATAAATTTAGGCCAAAATGTATTCTGCTACATGCTTTTGGTAAAAAAATCCCAATAAGTGTATATTGATTGCTTTGTGTGAAAGTTATAGCGTCTAAAAAACTATGGTAAAGATACTGCAATTTACGCCATTTTTTTGCTATACAGAGTTGCGCTAGTTTAACAGACAATTGCGCGGTCATGCAATATGGTACATAAATTAAATTTATGTCCTTTTTTCCACACAAATAGAGCTTTCTTTCGGTGGTATTTGATCGCCTGTGCGTTGTTTATTTTTTGCGCTATAAAAAAAAAAAGGCTGACAATTTTGAGAAAAAAAAACAATATTTTGGACTTTTTGCTATAAAACATGTCCAGTAAAAAAAATGTAAAAATCAAATTTCGTCATAAATTTTGGCCAAAATGCATTCTGCGACATGTCTTTGTTAAAAAAAAAAAACCCAATACGTGTAAATTAATTGGTTTACGTGAAAGTGATAGCGTTTACAAATGGCAGGAAAGATACTCGGATTTTTTTTTTTTGTTATGGCGGCGATCAGTGACTTATGGCAGCGATCAGCGACTTATGGCAAGACTGCGGGACTGCAGCGGACATTCTGACACTGGGGGGAACTGACTTGGGGTCACTGACATCACCAGTGACACCAATACAGTGATCAGTGCAAAAAAACAAAAACACTGACACTGTACTAATCGCACTGGGGAGGAAGGGGTTAACTTTATTTACTGAAAGGGTTAACTGTGTGAGGGGAGTGTTTTACTAGGGGGCGGGGGGTTGTACTGCATGGGGACACGCTGATTGGGAGAGATAAACTCTTCTCTCCCGATCAGCGTGTCAGGAGCTGTCAGGGAACTGACAGAAAGCAGAGCTACTGCAGCCCTGCTCTCTGTCAGTGATTGCCGCTAATCGGCGGGACACAGCCGGTAATGACCGGCCATGACCCGACGACTGACACCCGCAGCCAGGATCGGTGGTGCAGGTAGGGCGGCAGCGCACCTCATGCGCACCCCCTACCTGTTTTGCAAAAGCGCATTTTAAAACGTGCTTTTGTCCAACCGTGCCGCCCTGCCGCCGTATTTCTACAGTGGCTGGGCGGCAAGTGGTTAATACATACTTGGACTGCATTAATGTACTTTTAACAGAATGATGTTAGCTGAATAAATTAAAGGCAGCAAGCAGCTCACACTTATAATTCAGGTTGTCAAGCATAAAACTTCAATGTCATTACGTCCTTAGTCACCTGTGTTTATGAGGATGATTACAGATATCTGAAATACCTACTAAACCAAGGCAATATTTTGGTGATAGAGAGTCGTATATCTCACATACCATGTTTAGTCTTTTGTACAGTGTGGTTCTTATACCCAAGCCCTGATTTTTTAAAAATTCTGCTACATTAACCAATGTATACCTCCTTGAAGGTTAAGTTCTTACATATATAGTAACTGCTATTATAAAACATGGACCCAGGCAATTCAAATGGAGCATATAATGACAAATGGGTATGCAAAGGTTACTGTTCGTAAATACCTTGTCTGAAAATGATTTGTGGATCCAGAAATATAGACAGCTGAAACTATATGGAAAATCTTTTGCTTTTTTCCTTGGCCCCACATCCTACATCTTCCTGTTCATCAGTGATACTACAGATACAACAGACCAATAGGGAGACTGCGGGTAGGGCAGACTCTGCTTTTATTGGAACATTCAAAATCTGCATACCACTTTAGCTCTAATCATGTTGATTTGTGGGCCCATTTACACTTCTGCACTTTAGCAACACATACCAAATGCATGAATTAACAAGTGTTACTGCAATGCGCCTTCTGTACTGTACATGCATTTCAGTGCCATTTATTGAGAATAGCACTACAACACATGGTACAGTAGAGTGCAATACGCAGCACACCACGACACACATACTGTGTATTATTGTGTGCTTTAATTGCTAAAAAGGGTAGTTTGCTTTTTTAAACATTGCGGGACATAGGCAGCCCATTCTAATAAATAGGCTGCAATAACACAAAACTAACGTGTAATGCACCACAATGGATCATGAGTCACCTCTGAAGTTAACGTTTATCCATGAATCGTTTGATTTTATGCTCAACTTCATTTGCTCAGATTTGTCACTAATTTACTTTGTTGATTACAATTTTAACAAATAATAAACTGTATGGGGAAAAATACTACATCGGGTTTATTATTTGATACATAAAATGTGTTTACATATTTTGTCTTAATTGGCAATACTGTGTTCACTTTAGCTGTTCACCATGGGGCACTTAAACACATGAGAGTTTAATTAAGAACTTCATGTACGTTGTAGTAAATTAGCAATTCCTCTTTTGACAAGTACAAGTTTACCAGGTAAAGCCACATAATATTCATTCTTGTTTAAAAAAAAAAAGTATGAGAAAAAACTTTGCAAATTTCAGAAATCCTATGCAAAATTTGCTTAGCAACTGCATCAATATTTATTGGACAAGAGAGACTTCTATTTCCCAGCATTAGGCTTTTCTAGTCTCTTGTCTGCTCCCAGCTGTGTTTTTAATGGGCAAATGTTGCAGAACTGGGATCACTTTAGGGCTAATTTAAGCTTGCAAGCAGTACCAGCTAAACTCACATGCCCACCAGTAAATCCAACATAATGGAGAGCATGAGCCCTTGTGTATAAACTAAACAGCAAGATTCTATTCACACTTTTGTGGTTTCCTTCAGTACGACATATGCCTCCTCTTACAGCAAATTAACTGCAGGATGCTGATTAAATGAAGCAAAATCAAATTAGTTCAAATCAGTTCTTCGTGGTGCATTGCTGTTTTTCTTTTTCAAAAATACATTTGTTGCATTTAAATTGGAATGGGATAATAGGAGGGTTGTTGTCACTTTTAATTATTTTTTCAGCATTTTTGTCTGCAGTGCCGCTATGCTAATGGTAACTTGTAGTGGGGAAGTATGGGCCCTGCCAACAGGTTGATCCAATGACTTCTTTTTGGGTTACTAATTTGAAACAATTATGTAAACTAGGAGTACTGACTTTCTTTTTCAGCTTCTTTGGCCAGAGATCCAAAAAGTACTGAAACCAAAGATGTTCAGTGAGCCATGTACCTTGAACTCTTTAGAAGGTCATGTCTAGTAGCTTTAATACTTTTCTCGGTACAGGCAGCCTTTAAGACACACATTTTGCCTGGAATGGTTATTGTCTGTTATTTTTCTTTAGACCCATGTATAGGTTTCTTTGTACTTTGCTTCTAAATTATGTTCTCCAGTAATTTTGCTTTTGTTCATTGGGTCACTGTGATGCTACAAATGTATGCTGACTGTTGAGAATGGTACAATTTTGGAAAAAGATCATGGCGCTGTGAGCAGTAATGCCCTGTTCACCCATGTATATATGAGGCACTGTAAGTATAAGTGTTTCTGTGATTACGTTTGACAAGTAACATGAACTATCTCTGACCTTTTCCAAGGGGAAATTACATCACAGAGTAATACACCTATCTACACAATAAGTTCATACTGATATGTGACTTCTTATATGAAAGAACAGAAATGCAAAAAACATGTTGGAAAGGAGAACTGGAAAAACAGCAGCAAAACTATATGCTGTTCCAAATACAGGACCATGAACTGTAACCAGGGGCGGACTGACCATTTGGAAACTCGGGCACTGCCCTAGGGCCCGGGGGCAGTAGGGGCCCCATGAGATGCCCCTGGTACCTTTTTCATAGGCTTTTTTGAGTTTGGGCAAAGACACAGGGGCCCCATGATCTCCTATTGCCCGGGGGCCCCATGAGTTGTCAGTCCACCCCTGACTGTAACAAATAGCAAAGCCTCAAAAAATGCTGTCTTACTAGAGTACTAGGAGAGCAGGAGCAATTTTCATTATTGTGGTTGCACTACCACAATCGCTAGTAGTAGTGACTGATGAATCACTAGTATCAGCTACACATATAAAATAAATGGTGCCCTATGGCGTGAAGTACACAAGTAGCATGTAGTAGCAATTAAACAATAATAGTCCTATAATTCCCTAAATATATGCAATGTAATGTTTCATATGTGTTCCCACCATTAGGTATTCATCACCAGAGAACGTACCACTAAATATTGTCCATGTACTCTTGCCTAACTGAAGAAGACAGTAAACTAGAAATTTCAGGACAGTCTATACTTACCATCATACCTCCCAGGTTACTTGATAATTGTATAGCATCAAATGCACTTTAGTACACAGTAATCATCAAAGCCAGTTAGGTTCAAAGATTTAGCTGAGCCAAGATTAAAAGCTAACTGAATTGCAGAATATTACTCTACATACATACACACACTGCAGCCCCCTCCTCCTTCACACATTCAATGCAGCCCTAATTCTCTTCACCCATATGTACAATGCAGCCCACCTGATGCCCCCTACCCCCTCCCCCCCCCCCCCCCCACACACACACACATACATACAACCAATGCAGCCCTTATTCCCCTGTGTTAAAGCTGTTAAAAAAGGAACAGCTAAGGATAAGATTTGATCCTTAATGGCATTCAAGGCCAAAGCTGATTAAGACCAGCCTGGAGAAAAGCCTGGACTGAACCCCTAGAATTATTGCTTTTTCTCCAGTGTGATATGCAATGTATAGCACAATCGAAGGCTTCATACATAGACACCTCCTTATTTGGGCAAAGATGTCACCCCTATCCCCTTCCCTTATATTGCTGATGATAGCTCAGTGAGCTGCCATTCAGCGAGTGCCCACC
This sequence comes from Staurois parvus, assembly GCF_062004578.1. Taxonomy (NCBI): domain Eukaryota; kingdom Metazoa; phylum Chordata; class Amphibia; order Anura; family Ranidae; genus Staurois; species Staurois parvus. The sequence goes on along the minus strand of NW_028317973.1, from coordinate 5,885,065 downwards.
CTCATGTTTTTCTTTTGGCTGGTGACAATTACCATAATTGACTAGCATCTACATTTTAATTTATTTATTTAAAAATTACTTGTTAAAAGATGTGTTTTATTTAAGGTTTTCTTTTTTTGTGAATGCCTAAAATGTCATAGTCCTTTTAAGGTAGGAAATGGCTAGGTCCACAACAGGGGCAGAGCTTGACTCCTCCTCCATGACTTTAGAAACTCCTGTAAAAAATTATTTTCTGCGTTAGGCCAATCACTATACAGGATCAGATTGTAACGGAACCGGACCCCATCTGCACTTGGGTATTTCCGTTAGACTACCACTTCCCTGTACAAACACTGACCACAGACACCACCGCTGACCATACAAGACGAGACAACACCGGTCTTGAAGGAAACCAGGAAATAGACTACTTTATTTTAACACACATACAAGATATATACATTCAAGGGAACAATTCCCCCTCCCTGCATAATGACACAGGGCAGAGCAAACCACATCTAGCAACAAGAGACACATCAGCAGACACCCCCACCAAGCCAATACACAAACACATACATCCCATAATAGTTTGCTCCCAAGCAAGACACACAATAGAACAATGGGATGCAACCACATGGCATTAAACAATAAACAACCCCCCACCCAATATTAGGACAGATCACCCTGTACCCCTAACAGGCACAGGATGACTTTCACATAATAGGGATATAGGGAGCTGAGACAGGGGTCTCCCCACCCCTCCAAAGTGAGCTGTGTTCCATGGGCCCCCCACCCAAAGTGACTTCCGTCCCACAGATGCAATAGGGAATACACTGGAAAAAAGGCTGGCTGAAGGCTCCTCAGAGAACCAAGGCTAGTAGCTTCGGCTAGGTGTAGCTGATGCAGGCAGCTCCAAATCTAGGCATGTGTGGACTGCTTCAAGAAGGACCAAAATGGTATCATTTGTTTTAGTAGTGTCTGTGACTCCTCGTATACTAAATCCTCAAATGCAGTTAAGGTACAATCCTCATCATTCTGAATGGACTGTGCAAAAGTATTGGAGGGAATTAAAAGACATACTCTGAGCTGAGGGTGTACAAACAACCTCTGCAATCTTAGTAAATTGCTGTGGCTGCAATTTTGCCCAAAACCAAAAAAAAGCAGCTTAGAATCCTTCCCAATGCAATACAAAAGAAGAGTTAACTCTTGAAGAGATAAGGGAGGACTCAGAGGAGAGCTACAACTCAGGCAGGGCACAGTCATCCAGGCTATTGATGTCAGGTCTTACAGAGGGCACTGCTGGCAGATTGTAAATTGTCCAGGACTGCTGTCCTTATACTTATGCTAAGTGATGAGCTGAACTGCTCTGGGTGCTGTACAAGCAAGATTCGGTGAACTCCATAGAAGTTCAGATAACAAACCAAATCCCTTTGAAATAAATGTTAGCTGAATCTGTCGAATCAAAAATCCCCATTTCTGGGATAATAGGGGGGACATGTACCAAACAAAATTCCATTTGGCCAGAAACAATGATTTTTAAAATTCTTTGAAAGGAACATTAAAAATGCCCAATACCTTTGCATGTCTGGGGGTGCCATAATTCTGCCCATGAAAGGGTGAATTTCTGAGATACAGAAAGTGCTGCAGCAGCACTGAGTTTTACAAAAGAAGAAAATATTTAAAATTGCTGACATATGACATTAGTCATTGACAGCGTCTTTATTTGTTAAAAAAAGGCACATAGAATAGAACCCTCCGAAGATCTGCTATGTATTGTGGTGGACCTTTTTTTTTCTTTTTTTTTGGAAGCCAGCATTGAGATTTCATTTGTTGGCAATATCAATGGTATAATTTATTCTTCTTTGTAAATGTCACATTCGCTGTAAGTGAAAATGCCAAAAATAATGCATAGACCCTCCCAACCCGTAGAGCAAACCAGATCCTAGGAGTCTACAGATTTTAACCACTCCAATACCAGGCACTTTTACCCCCTTCCTGCCCAGGCCAATTGTCAGGTTTCAGCCCTCCCACACTTTGAATGACAATTATGCGGTCATGCAACACTGTGCCCAAGCTAAACTTTTATCATTTTGTTCATACAACTAGAGATTTCTTTTGGTGGTATTTAATCACCACTGGGGTTTTTATTTTTTGCTAAATTAACATAAAAAAAACGAAAATTTTGAACCCACATTTTTCTTTGTTTCTGTTTATAACAGTTTGCAAATAAATAATTGTTCTTCATAAATTTAGGCCAAGATGTATTCTGGTACATTTCTTTGGTGAAAATAACCCAAATCAGTATTTATTATTTATTCTGTAGAAAAGTTATAGAGTTCACAAACTGTGGGATATATCTGAAAATTGATCAATCCTGAAGTACTGACAGCCAATCTAATTTCTTGAGGTCCAAGAATGTCAGAACAGTACAGATATCCCCCAAACGACCCCTTTTGTGCAAAGTAGACAGTCCGATGTATTTCATAAGAGGCATGGCAAGTTTTTTGAAGTTCTAATTTTTTTGTCATTTTTCAGAAAATGAGGAAATTTAAAAAATTATTTTCACAATCTATTTTTACATACTGTCACCAGTGCAGTACAGCATGAAAAAAAAAATAATTACTACTTTGCGGAAGTGATCAGTATTTTTTTTTTACACATTTTGATTGCTTATAGCAAATTATGTATTTGCTATAAGCAAGTATTTAACTGAATTAAATCGATTCATTCAGAATTTTTTGCTGTAGTTAGCTGTGATTGGCCACGGCTAATCACATGACACAGATGGGCTGTGATTTGGCCCAGCCTGTGCATGTGATCGCTCTGACCATTCACAGCTAGATACACTTGTATATAATGGATGGCATGAAAGGAAGCCATCCATTGTATAAAACTGTCATGTGACCTGCTGTGATTGGTCACGGCAGGTCACATGGTACTGGCAACAGGGTCGGTACACAGATCTGTCATCGGCCGTGTCCGAGGTACATGACTGGTGACAGATCTTACCACAGCAGGGCCCTGCGGGCACGTGCAAAGCATGATCTGGGAAGGATGTCATATGACGCCCTCCCGTAGGGATGAAGTGTTCGTTCGGCCGTCATTTGACCATAGGCCGGGCGGCAAGTTGTTAAGGGGAACCTCAAGCAAAAAAAAGAAAAGGAAAAAAAAAGCATGAGTCCCCCTAGCTAAAAATCCATACCAGACCCTTAATTGAAGCATGCAGCCTTGTAGGCTAGCAAAGGTGAGGGATGAGTACAAGCCCTCTCCTGAACCATACCAAGTCACATGACCCCACCATTTGTGTTACCTTGCCAGGGAGGATGAGGTTGATGAGGACAAAGGCTTCTTCCCCACAGCCCTCGCGTGTAGTTTTGGGGTCTGCTTATCAAAACCTGTAAGCCCGCTTTAACAATGAGGAGGACCCAGATTCTGCCCCCCCCATGTGAAGGAGTATGGGTATATATTAACTCCTACTCATTTACAAACAAAAGTTGTAAGCTAGAAGTACGGACCCCCAAACATTGTTGTACATCTTTCATTGGTCATGTCATCCAGCAATGCAGATCCACCTCAATCATGATGCCTGATGACTGCTAACTCACCGACAGAAAAAAAAATGCCACCGCCGAGACATGACCCATGAGTTTCCTTGTCACCCACTGAATTACAGGTCCAGTGGATGACAGCTGTTTTTTACAAAGGGTGACTCCTGCCTGATGTAATTGACCACATATGGATATGATCATATATTGTCAATGACATAACCAGGGGCGGACTGACAACTCATGGGGCCCCCGGGCAATGGGGGATCATGGGGCCCCTGTGTCATCGCCCACACCCAAAAAAAGCCTATGAAAAAGCCAATGAAAGGTACCAGGGGCATCTCATGGGGCCCCCTACTGACCTCGGGCAGTGCCTGAGTACTCGAATGATCAGTCCGCCCCTAGACACAACTCATCAGCAGACCCCCACATGCACCAGCCAGGGTTGTGGGCAAGAGGCTGTTGGCCTCATTAATATGGGGACAATGTGCTTTGCCAGGGAGATCAGCCATGTTGCAGATCTGGTATGGTTCAAGGGGGGGGGGCACACAGTCTTGAATTAGGGGTCCAGCATGGATTTTTAGGGAAATTCCATATATTTAATTTTTTTTTTCACGGGGTAAGAACTGTTAGATCTCTGAGAAAGTAATCAGTATGAAATTTATGAAAACAGGCGGGGATCTGGAATTAAGGAGATTCCCTACTAATTTTCATAAATCAACTGATAAATCAATAAATCAAGTTCTTTATTTGTGCTAATTTGAAGACTAAATACAAAATGATAATATGGGGGGGAATATATATATATATATATATATTTGGTGATCAATAATAATCAAACCATAATAGCAAAATATATTAGTTACAAATTTCAACCAGCAAATATTATCCAATATTAATGAAAGAGGACCAACTGTTTAGAAATGCAGCGTGTGAAACTCTCAAGAACTCTGCAGCATATGACAAAGGCTATGCAAATTGACCACATGATCCCTCTACAACCAGATATTCAAAGCTCAAAGTGTACCTTGGCATGAACTGATTTACCATACACAGGACAATCCAATAAGCTTAGAACTTATTTGAGGTCAAGAACAATTGTTCACTAAGTTGTCTACTTTGTCAGATATACCCAGCTGAACCATTGACTAGAAGCTAAAATTAGCTTCAGGATATTCCAAAGAGAATCCTCCCCCCAGAGAATTGAAATGAAGATAATTTATACAGCAGTTAAAACTATTTCAAATCAACTCCGGTGCAAACCATAACCAAAATCAGACTAAACGGTTTAGCTGGAGATATATGGTGAGCACAAATCACCTGCAGAAAAATAAAAGTTATACATTACCAATATAGAATCTATGGTATTAGTGATGTCAGCTCACTTCTGTGTGTGTGTGTGTGTGTGTGTGTGTGTCTGTCTTCCTTGTCTCCTTCCATCCTCTAAATTTTATCACCCCAAAAAGCACAGCTTATCTAACCTAACTATGATGTCACTCAATGATCTTAATTACCTGAAGGGGGCAGTATAGGATAAGGAATAATTTGGGATTTTTATTAAAACCTCCTGTGCCATGCCAAAAGCTGACTTCTAACCTTCAGCTTTTAAAAAAAAAACTATAAATTTAAGAGGTAGTCTTTTGACAGGACTGGTTAGACAAACTGGGACCAGTGTCACTTAAAATAATGTATTACTTAAATGATTCTGAAAAAAAAAATTCTATCTACAGTATACATCTTACAGACATTTGCTGAGATCATTTGTACTGCGATTTTTTTAATTACCTAACTGTAGCATACAGAAGTTGTAATATAATAAACTAAAAATAATAATTTATTATATTGAAACATAATATTCAAAATATATACAGTGGGGCAAAAAAGTATGTAGTCAGCCACCAATTGTGCAAGTTCTCCCACTTAAAAAGATGAGAGAGACCTGTAATTGGCATCATAGGTAGACCTCAACTATGAGAGACAAAATGAGAAAAAAAATCCAGACAATCACATTGACTGATTTGGAAAGAATTTATTTGCAAATTATGGTGGAAAATAAGTATTTGGTCACCTACAAACAAGCAAGATTTCTGTCTCTCACAGACCTGTACCTTCTTCTTTAAGCGGTTCCTCTGTCCCGCACTCATTACCTGTATCAATGGCACCTGTTTGAACTTATTATCAGTATAAAAGATACCTGTCCACAACCTCAAACAGTCACACTCCAAACTTCACTATGATGAAGACCAAAGAGCTGTCGAAGGACACCAGAAACAAAATTGTAGACCTGCACCAGGCTGGGAAGACTGAATCTGCAATAGGCAAGCAGCTTGGTGTGAACAAATCAACTGTGGGAGCAATAATTAAAAAATGGAAGACATAGAAGACCACTGATAATCTCCCTCGATCTGGGGCTCCACTCAAGATCTCACCCCGTGGGGTCAAAATGATCACAAGAACGGTGAGCAAAAATCCCAGGACCACACGGGGGGACCTAGTGAATGACCTGCAGAGATCTGGGACCAACGTAACAAAGGCTACTATCAGTAACACACTACGCCGCCAGGGACTCAGATCCTGCAGTGCCAGACGTGTCGCCCTGCTTAAGCAGTACATGTCCGGGCCCATCTGAAGTTTGCTAGAGAGCATTTGGATGATCCAGAAGAGGATTGGGAGAATGTCATATGGTCAGATGAAACCAAAATAGAACTGTTTGGTAGAAACACGACTCGTCGTGTTTGGAGGAGGGAGAATGCTGAGTTGCATCCAAAGAACACCATACCTACTGTGAAGCATGGGGGTGGCAACATCATGCTTTGGGGCTGTTTCTCTGCAAAGGGACCAGGACGACTGATCCATGTACAGGACAGAATGAATGAGGTCATGTATCATGAGATTTTGAGTGCAAACCTCCTTCCATCAGCAAGGGCATTGAAGTTGAAATGTGGCTGGGTCTTCCAACATGACAATAATCCCAAACATACCACTCGGGCAACAAAGGAGTGGCTTCGTAAGAAGCATTTCAAGGTCCTGGAGTGGCCTAGCCAGTCTTCAGATCTCAACCCCATTGAAAACCTTTGGAGGGTGTTGAAAGTCCGTGTTGCCCAGCGACAGCCCCAAAACATCACTGCTCTAGAGGAGATCTGCATGGAGGAATGGGCCAACATACCAGCAACAGTTTGTGCCAACCTTGTGAAGACTTACAGGAAACGTTTGACCTCTGTCATTGCCAACAAAGGATATATAACAAAGTATTGAGATGAACTTTTGATATTGACCAAATACTTATTTTCCACCATAATTTGCAAATAAATTCTTTCCAAGTCAGCCAATGTGATTGTCTGGATTTGTTTTCTCATTTTGTCTCTCATAGTTGAGGTCTACCTATGATGCCAGTTACAGGCATCTCTCATCTTTTTAAGTGGGAGAACTTGCACAATTGGTGGCTGACTAAATACTTTTTTGCCCCACTGTACCAATATGTATTAATTGTTAAAACTAAACAATATAGATAAAATATATATAAATATGGAAATTGAATATAGTAATAGAAAAGCCAAATTACTTAATTAGGCAAATATTCACTTTGTGCAATAATAATACAATTTACATTTTCGATTAAAATAATCCTGTCAAATAATAACACCATATACAATGTATATTGTAATATAAACTCTTTTCCAGATGTTCATGGAAAAAAGAATCCTTCTGAATAGTTATTTGTCCTGTTAAATCCGAGACTTGGAATCCTCAATTAATCTTGCAAATTGGTACCATTGTCAGTCCTTATCTTTTAGGCTGTCTAGTACCACCATACCCCCCCCCCCCCAAATTTACAACCTGGGTAAGTATGCTGTAAGAAACTGATAAATCATGAAAATAGAATATAAAGAACAAAATGGCTTCCAGCATGCCCATGCTACATTATGTAGAGTTCAAGCCGTCCAGTTTAATTCTGTGAGCCCAGAATAGTTCCGACATAACATATTAGACTCAAACTATTCCTGTAAAAAGTGATACATATATTTTTTATTCCCACCACCAATCATGCAACCAATTTTAATGTAGCTGGAGCTGAATAGATGATTCAATAAAAAGGGGGAACTGGACTGTATACACCAACATCGGCTTCTTGTAAAACATGTGCAAACTCCCCACCCACCTTAGGTGAGGTCCAGCAAGGTCATGCAGCACCCCTCAAGCATATCCGGTTATAGAGAAGCAGGATCTATGGAGCATGCCACTCCTACCAGTCTATGTCCTTCCGGCATATACTGTATACCCTGAAAATGGTCTTCATGAACAGGGTTCCACCAGACAGGTGCACCACAGCCTTGGGTCTGTTTGACACTCTGTGGCAAACTCCAACACATTGCATCATAGGTATCTAGTCAAATGTCTTGTGCAGAGGCCAGCTCCAAAGGACCCATTACAGGACAACCAATCTACTTCTTCTCCAGGTATGGCGTCTGTGGCATTGCCACAATTCAGCTAACCCTTAAAGCTTCAAAATAAGCCCTTCTGGCTTTGCCACCACTTGAGAAACTTGCTAAATAAAGTATAATCTTGATAAAAGCTAAAAAAGGGTTTTCTTCTCTTTTTCGGTCTGCTAGGACATTACAACAAAGTGAGACATGCTGGGGGTGGGAGCGATAATACTGGACTATCAGCATAACCCAATGTACCTGAATCTTCATCTTGAGTCTCATAATGTACAAGTACATTCAAGGTACAAGAAAGCCTAAGCACACACTTACCAAGAATGACACTTGTAAATTGTGAAGGAATTCAAGACAAAAGGTACGGTAATTCTTTCAGATTACTGCTTAGGCACAAACAAGATTTTCAAATGTTTCCTCTGATATAGCAAATCTTCACCTTCACAGTAGGCATTTAAATTTAAGTCGCCTATCTAATATCTCCCTTAACCAGCAATGGATGATTAATCAAGAGAGATATTCTGTTTTCAAAGAGTTATTCTTATGCAGACCAATTTATTTCATATTGTTAACACTATCTGTGGAATGTGTAGAGTGCAAAAAAGAATCTGCTTCCATATATTGTCTAATTTATATTAGCTTCTGGCTTTACTGTCCCTAATGTGTAACCCAGCTATACCAGTTTACATATGGCTAACTGAAGAAGACAAATAAACTAAAGCTCCAAAGTCAAGAGTCGTGCCACTGTTAAAAGTTAACTTGACCTCCAACAGATTATACTGAGCATGTTTCTCTTTGTGTCCATGCCTAATGTAAATAACCAAAAGCGGAATATTTTTAAAGGAAATTGGTCAGTAAATCAACATTTCGCAATTCCATCTCTATCTGACCAAATATTAAGCCATTTCACTCTGTTTACTCAGGTTTATGTAGGGTTAGGGAATATAATAGTACATTAAGGATAAATAATAGGTAACCATGGATGTGCATATATAAAAGTTTAAAAACCTGAAATATACGTGTGTGTGTGTGTGTGTGTGTGTGTGTGTGTGTGTGTGTGTGTGTGTGTGTGTATAACATTACAGGAAAACTGTGAAATCAGCCATTCATATATCACACATTGTCTGTAATATATATATATATACAGTATATATGTGTGTATGTATACATACACACACATGTGCATAGTCTAAACATTGTAGATAATACCTAGACATGTTACTAATGTTTTGAAGTTGCTTATAATGTATGTAGATGTGGGTGTGTATGTGTGTATGTATATATATATATATATATATATATATATATATATATATATATACAGTTGTGTTCAGAATAATAGCAGTGTGTTGAAAAAAGTGAATAAAGCTCAAAATCCTTCTAATAGCTTAGCTTTTATTTCCATATACACAAATGCATTGGGAACACTACACATTCTATTCCAAATCAAAACATGAAGAAAAATATATCAAATTTGTGTTGCTCCTCTAAAAAAAATTGAAGAAAAGTGAATATGCACAGGTATTCCGGCCCAGGATGAGTGGACTACATTCCACAGTTCTTCTCTATTTCTTGTATTTCTTGGCTTTGCCTCAGAAACTGTATTTTTGATGTCACCCCACAAGTTTTCTATTGGATTAAGATCCGGGGATTGGGCTGGCCACTCCATAACGTCAATCTTATTGGTCTAGAACCAAGATGTTGCATGTTTACTGGTGTGTTTGGGGTCGTTGTCTTGTTGGAACACCCATTTCAAGGGAATTTCCTCTTCAGCATAAGGCAGCATGACCTCTTCAAGTATTCTGATGTATTCAAACTGATCCATGATCCCTGGGATGCAATAAATAGGCCCAACACCATAGTATCAGAAACATCCCCATATCATGATGCTTGAGCAACCATGCTGCACTGTCTTCACAGTGTACTGTGGCTTGAATTTAGTGTTTGGGGGTCGTCTGACAAACTGTCTCTGGCCACTAGACCCAAAAAGAACAATCTTACTTTCATCAGTCCACAAAATGTTGCGCCATTTCTCTTTAGGCCAGTCATTGTGCTCTTTGGCAAATTGTAGCCTGTTCAGCACGTCTTTTTTTCAACAGTGGGACTTTGCGGGGGCTTTTTGCAGATAGCTTGGCTTCACATAGGTGTATTCTAATTGTAACAGTACTCACATGTAACTTTAGACCTTCTTTGATCTTCCTGGAGCTGATTGTTGGCTGAGTCCTTGCCATTTTGGCTATTCTTCTATCCATTCGAATGGTAGTTTTTCACTTTCTTCCACGTCTTTCAGGTTTTGGTTGCCATTTTAAAGCATTTGCGATCATTTTAGCTGAGCAGCCCATCATTTTCGCCACTTATTTATATGTTTTCCCCTCTCCAATCAACTTTTTAATCAAGGTACGCTGTTCTTCTGAACAATGTCTGGAACGACCCATTTTCCTCAGAGTTTCAGAGAGAAATGCACTGTAACCAGCATGTACAACATTTGCTGCCTTCCTTCCTTAAATAAGGGCAATAATTGCCACCTGTTTTTCAAAGAATGAATGACCTCACTAATAGAACTCCACACTGCTATTATTTTGAACATGCCCCTTTCAAGTAGTGATTCAATTACGCAGAATCAGCAGCATGCATGTCATGACTGTTGGGTCTGTTGGATTTCTATCACTCTACTACACCTGGTAAATTATTTGCCATGTAGAAATATCATTTCTACCAAAAACAGTGATTGATCAGGTTAGTGATGTCTGACTGCTATTATTTTGAACACAACTGTGTGTATATATATATATATTACAGGCAATGTGTAAAATTCACCATTTCATACATTGCCTAGGTATTCCAGAGAATGCATGATTTCATACTTTGCCTGTAACAAATACATTATGTATTTTTCTACACTTATCCTGGATAGTTGGTAGTTTGAGGAGTTGTGAAAGTCTGATAATCATACATATCCTTTGCAGTGTTGCCAGCCTACCAGGTTGAAGTTCATTGACATGACACCCAAATTTTACTGGCACAGCCAAGTTTTTACTGGCATTTACAAAAGTTAAAAAAATTACAGTTTTAAGTGCAAATTTCAGTATTTAAGCTATAAACAAGTACGATATGCAATTAGCAATGTGAGTTAATGTAGCTATTAGGGCAAAATAATATTACTTTTATTCTCAATATAGTAAAAAGCTCAGGGACAGGACTCAGGAGGGAAGAATTTAGATTGGGCAGGCACACACACATGAAAGTGACTCTCACAGTGGCACGGTGAGCAGTGTTCAGTAGCACAGATGATGATTGACACCTCACCAACATGATATATCCACTTTTGAGTCACAGTGACAGTCTCTCTCCACACTAGGTGGTCCCTTCAGACCACTCCAGTCCAAACAGCACTGACAGTCCTGCTCTGGGCTTGTCATGGTCCTGTTCCGCAGACCCACACACAAAACTCCAGCCACTGGGCTCCATCACACCATGACATCACACAAAACGCTCAGGCACCACCTCCACCAGACCTACCCCCTGCCAGTGCTGCACAATTCTGCGCTGAGTACCACAGCCATGTTTTTACCTGGCAACCTTTTCCTGTCACTGGCATTTAAAAGTTTTACTGGCTGCCAGGAAAATACTGTTGACAACACTTTTGACCATTGTTGTAAAGCTCCCTTAAAGTAGTTCTGAAGGCAGAAGGTTTTTCATATAATGCGTTAATGTAAAAAACCTTCCTTGTTCAGATCCCCTCCCCTTCCCCCCAGCTCACCCCCTACTTACCAGAGTCCAATCTCAATCCAGCTATGTGCATGAGAGCAGCGGCTCTCTCGGCTCTCACTCCTCAATGAGAGAGCTCCCTTTCAGTCAATCACAGGCAGTGGGGAGGGAGCAGGGCGTGGATTTATGGACACACAGAGTTGGCTTAGGAGCAAGCATTCACAAGTGCCCCCATAGGAAGCGTTTTGCTATTGGGGAACTCAGTAACGCTGGTGGGGGACCCGAGAAGAATAGGATTAGGTCTACCCTGTGCAAAAGCATTGTACAGAGCAGGTAAGTATGACTTTGTTATTTTTGAAAAAAAAAGCAATTACAATTGCTTAAGCATTATTGCTGCCATTTTTATGTAACCCATGATGAACCCTTCGATTATAATCAAAACCCTAAAATGAACTTTTAAAGCAAACATTTCCATAGATAAACAGGGAGGCTATCATTGCTGATCACAGCTGCATGCTATGGTGTAAAAGAAGCCTTATCCAGAATAAGCATGCAGATAGCAACCTCTGACTTGTATCAGGAAAATTTTTTCACACCCTAGAGTACAGCAATTTTCCTAAAGGCAAATCCTTTATTTTTTTTGAATTCCAAAGCAAGAAACATACATAACAGAAGGAGTACCATATTTTTCGCCGTATAAGACGCACCTGACCATAAGACGCACCTAGGTTTTAGAGGCAGAAAACAGGAAAAAAAAATTCTGAACTAATGGACTGCAGACACAGTACAGGAGATGACCAGAGACTGCGGACAGCACAGGGATGACCAGAGACTGCGGACAGCACAGGGATGACCAGAGACTGCGGACAGCACAGGGATGACCAGAGACTGCGGACAGCACAGGGATGACCAGAGACTGCGGACAGTACAGATGACTGCTGACCTTTGGGGAGGTGGGGAGCAGGTACCTGAATTTGACAGGTACCCGCTCTTACTTCGGCAGGGTTTTTGTTTGATCTTACCTGTTCCTCGATCCAGCCACGCGCTGTCTTCCCAGCTTCTGTAATGGCGCTCGGCATGACAGCCGGGTGCCCAGTGCGCATGAGCGAGAAGCACTTGCGCTTTGTGATTGGTCCGGCGGCTTCTGGGATCTGTCATGTGTCCCAGGTACCTCCTTACCATTCACAAAAAGCACCGCTTCTTGCGCATGCGCACTTGGCACCCGGCTGTCATGCCCGGTGCCCACACTACAGAAGCCGGGAAGACAGCATGCCGCTGGATAGAGGAACAGGTAAGGTCCCGCTGCAGAGCTGAGCGGCCGGCCCGGTATTCTGACACGGCCGCGGTGGAAATACCGGACCGGCCGCTCCATATTCGCCCCATAAGACGCACTGACATTCCCCCCCCCCTTTTGGGGAAGAAAAAGTGCGTCTTATACGGCGAAAAATACGGTATGTCACAAGATTATACAATAATACAACCACAGCATGTTGCATACAATACTTCTCTGGGTATTGAAACAATTGAGTACTGTCCGTGATACTTTTTTTATTTGCACTAACATACAATTTTGAGGACAAGCTTTCGGGGTATGTCCCCTTCTTCAAAGTCCAAGCAGTACTATACAAATCACAAAGTTTAAGCAGAATGTTAGAAGGGATTGAGGAAAAAAAAAAAAAAGGGCTACAGATAAGATACATCAAAAGCGAGGGGGGGAGGGGGGGATACAATGCTCACACAGAGGGGGTCAAGTTTTAGCTAATAGATAGTCATAAAGCTGTCGGATAATGGTTGAGGAATCCCATGTCCAAATTAAGACCGTTATCTTTTGTGTCAAATAGAATTATCATTCTTAGTTCAAATGTTTTTCTTTCCTGGATGGATTTAAATTTTCCTTTCAGAACTAAAATATTGAGGTCTTCCATATTGTGGCCTGGTTGTGAGAAATGGTGTCCTACAGGTGTGCAGAGGTCATCTTCTTTATGTTCCTTGATGGTATGTCTGTGCAAATTCATCCGTGTTTGCAATTTCTGTCCTGTTTCACCAACATAAGATCCTTTGCTGCATTTTCTGCACTGGATAAGGTATACAACATTACTGGAGGTGCAGCTGAATGATCCGGAAATATTGAAGATCCCTTTTGAGTGTCTGACACTTTTTGATGGATTGATTTGGTTGCACAGTTTGCAGCGTTTCTTATTGCAGGGTTTGCTTCCATTATTTGTGGCATCATAATCAGAAGGAAGTTTCCTACTGATTAGTTTATTTCTGAGGTTGGGGGGTTGTCTGAAAGCCAGTATTGGGGGTTGCTGGAATATTTCTTTCAGAGTTCCATCCTCTGTTATGATGGGTTGTAAATCTTTGATTATTTTTCTTATTCCCTCTAGTGCCGGGTTGTATGTAGTTACTAGAGGTACACGGTTCTTTGTTTTTTTCTCTTTGTACTGAAGTAGATTTTCCCTTTGGGTTCTCAAGGCTGTGTTTATGCCGGTGTTGATAGTTTTGTCCTTGTAACCTTTCTTATGGAAGGCGTCTGCTAGTGTCCCGAGATGTTTATCTCTGTCTCTTGGGTCAGAACATACTCGGTGGTATCTGATGGCCTGACTGTGTATGATGGCACGTTTCGTGTGTTGGGGGTGGAAGCTAGAACTGTGGAGGTAGTTGCATCTGTCAGTGGGTTTCCTGTATATTGAGGTGTGAAGCGTATCATCCCTGATGTATACTGTGGTGTCTAGGAAGTTGACGTGTGTGTTTGAGTATTCCATTTTTAGTTTGATTGATGGATGAAAAGTGTTCATCAATGAGTAAAATTGTTTTAGATTTTCTTCACCTTCTGTCCATATGATGAAAATATCATCAATATAGCGAAAGTATCTGTATGGTTTTTGTTCCATGCTGTTCAGGAATTGTTCCTCCATGTCAGCCATAAATAAATTTGCATATTGGGGTGCCATTTTACTTCCCATCGCAGTGCCCATACATTGAAGATGGATGTCCTTATTGAAAGAAAAGTAGTTGTGTGTAAGTATGAATTCAATGAGCTGTGTAACATCCTCAGCAGTGTATTTGTTGTTTGGTGAGGATGATAAGGATCTGTGACATGCAGCTAATCCATCCTTGTGAGGGATATTACTATACAGGGATAATACATCCATAGTCACTAGAAGTGTATTAGATGGTAATTGCTGGATGTTGTTGATCTTGTTCAGAAAGTCAGTTGTGTTTTGCAGGAAACTAGCAGTATTCATGACTAACGGTTTTAAAATTTTTTCTACAAAGCCTGAGATTTGTTCGGTGAGTGTATTCATACCTGTTATGATGGGTCTGCCTGGATTTCCTGGCTTGTGGACTTTGGGCAGCATGTAGAAGTCCCCGATTTCTGGATGATCCGGAATTGCATTTATAAGTTCTGAATGTAGGTGGGCTGGAAGTGTTTTAATGAGACCTTTTAATTGCTTTGTAAAGTCCTGGGTTGGATCATAATCCAGTTTTTTATAGTAAATGGCATTTTCCAGCTGCCTCTGGCCTTCTTGTATGTATTTGTTTGTATCCATCACAACAACTGCTCCCCCTTTATCCGCTGGTTTGATGGTGATGGCCTGATTGTTGCGCAAATCGTGTATAGCCCTTCGCTCTAGTGGTGAAAGATTGTACAGAATTTTCTTTTGCTGGGTGGATATCAGGGATGTAGCTCGCAATCTAAAGCTATCAATATAGGTGTCCAGTTTGGGGTTGCGTCCTTGTGGAGGTGTGAAGCAGCTGTTCTTTTTCTTTGTGTAGCACTCCATTGTCCTAGGATTCCTTTCATTATTGTGGAAATTTTCTTTGAGCCTTAGTCTCCTGAAGAAATCCTCCATATCTGACAATACTTGTAAATGATCCAATTTGGTGGTTGGGCAGAATGTAAGGCCTTTGAAAGTGAACACAACTTCAACTTTACTTACCAAGGCTAACTCTACAATGTAAACGTACACTCTGCAATTTAAACAGCTCCTTTTCTTTTTTAGTAAATAAGCCTCATTGTTTGGGCCTATTTTGAAGTAAATCTACACACAGACTATGAATACTAAAGTATTTACATATTTTAAAAAAGCAGTGAAAGTATTTCAAAGCAAGGCCTGGATCAGAGGTAGCTTGTTTTAAATCTCTTTTGTGGCTTTACTGTTATGTAAATAGTTTAATGTCTGGGTACAAGTGACCTTTAGGCCTCATTCACATGATTGCTGAGGTCTGTACACCAGGAATTGGCTATTTTTATGGCTGAAGTTGCCAGGTGCTGAGTGCAGGCAGCCCATGAAGTCTTTGGGGATGCAGTGACTGTATGGATATAGCCACTCATCCTAATGTGACAGGTATATGGGTGAGCAGCTCTGAATACACAATGTCAGCATTCGGGGCTGCTCACTTGCACCCCCATGCCTGCCACATTAGGATGAGTGGCTGTGTAACTATTAATAAATTTACATGGGCTGCCTGCACACAATACCTGCGTAAACAAATAGCCAATTCACTGTGTATAGGCCTCAGCAACTGTGTGATTGAGGCCTTAAATAAAAGCTTCTATAAAACAGTCAGGACTATGTAACATACAATATAGGGTATGGGAGACAAAAGTCAAGGCTGTATAATTTTACAACACAGCATATGCAGTGCAATTGAAAGACTATTTAATATACAATGCAGGAAGTTGCTACACTGCTCACGAATCTGGCCTACTGTTCTCTCCCATTTGCTCCTGCACTAAAGGTCAACTGTCCTTCTCTCTTCTCTGAAGGGAAAAAGCTCATGTTCTACCAGGGGCGGACTGACAACTCATGGGGCAATAGGGGATCATGGGGCCCCTGTGTCCTTGCCCAAACTCAAAAAAGCCTATGAAAAAGGTACTAGAGGCATCTCATGGGGCCCCCTACTGACCCCGGGCCCTCGGGCAGTGCCCAAGTTTCCAAATGGTCAGTCCACCTTTGTGTTCTACACATCTGTCAGTTACCTGACTGTGGAGCCCAAGGGTGGCCTCTTGTGCAATTCCCATCCCAGCACCCCTGGCAGTGGAGGCAGGGACTGCTGGGGCAGTGGTCAGAAGTTCAATAACACAAGCAAGCAACAGACATAACGGGCATTGGTGATCCAAGAGAGATGTCAGAAGTAGCCGGGTCAGTAACAAGGTAAGCAGACTTTTAAGAACTTTGAATACAGGAACCAGAGCTGAGGACAATCCAGCACTGGGGCTAAGCAAAACTTCGGTTTAAATAGGCCACTGGGTGCCAGGACTTGTGGGGTGCCAATGCTCATGCTTGTGCATATTCATCTCCTTGCATATGTAGTTAGACTTCTATCCAGCCCTGGCAGACTGATCACACCAAAACCCTCAAATGACACAGTCGTGCCCTGGAGCGACTATGGCGCAAAACAAAATCCCAACAAGCCTTCACCCGCTACAAATCTGCCTTCCACACCTACACCTCCTCCCTCCACGCAGCCAAACAAGCCTACTTCCTGACCCTCATCAAGACCCTCTCCTCCAATCCTCGCCGACTCTTCTCCACCTTCAACTCTCTACTCTCTCCACCCCCACCTCCACCCAGCACCTCACTCACCGCCCTTGAGATTGCCAATCACTTCAAAAACAAGATTGACACAATTCGCAAGGACATCGCCGCAACTCACACGCCCTCTCAACCCGTCCCCTCTCACACAGCTACCCCCTCATCCCCCCTCCCCCTCAACATAACCCGCAGGGACTTCGTGGCTGCTCAAACTCCCTCCAACCCCGTTCCCCCTCACTCAGCTACCCCCTCATCATCCCTCTCCCACGGCCCCACCACTGCTCTGACCTCCACTTCCACCCCACCCTACATTCCTCATACTGAAGCTCCCCCAACACTCCGCACCTTTGAACATACTACCATCGAGGAAGTCTCCAAGATCCTCTCTGATGCCTGACTCACCACCTGCCCCCTCGACCCTATCCCCTCACAACTCCTACGACCTTCCTCCCCCTCCATCCTACGCTCCCTCACCCACATCTTCAATCTCTCCCTCTCCTTAGGCACTTTCCCCTCCCCTCTGAAACATGCACACATCACCCCCATACTTAAAAAGCCCTCCCTGGACCCCAATGACCCGAACAACCTCAGACCCATCTCCCTGCTCCCATTTACATATAAACTCCTCCAGTGCCTCGTCTACACCCGCCTATGCTCTCACCTCAACGACAACCACCTCCTCGATCCCCTACAGTCTGGCTTCCGTCCCCTACACTCCACCAAAACCACCTTACTCAAACTCTCCAACGACCTGCTAACCGCCAAAGCTAATGGCCACTATTCAGTGCTCCTACTCCTTGACCTCTCTGCGGCCTTCGACCCAGTCGACCACTCCCTCCTCCTCAAAAAACTACACTCCCTCGGCCTCAGAGATTCTGCTCTCTCCTGGCTCTCATCCTACCTGTCACAACACTCTTTCAGCATTACCTATAATGCTACCACCTCCCCCTCATTTCCCCTCTCTGTTGGGGTCCCTCAAGGCTCTGTCCTTGGGCCCCTTCTCTTCTCCATCTACACCTCCTCCCTTGGCCAACTCATACACTCTCACGGCTTCAACTACCACCTCTATGCCGACGACACACAAATCTATCTCTCAACCCCCCACCTCACCCCCTCGGTCTCGGCCCGGATCACACACCTACTGAGCGACATATCAGACTGGATGTCGCTCCACTTCCTTAAACTGAACCTCTCCAAAACCGAGTTTCTTGTCTTCCCCCCAGCCCGGACACCACCACCCATTGACTTCTCCATCATGTCCAACAACGCCACGATCAAACCCACCCCGCAGGTCAGAGTACTTGGTGTCATTCTGGACTCCAACCTATCCTTCCAGCCCCAAGTCCAATCTTTAACAAACTCGTGCAGACTCCACCTCCGCAACATCGCCAAAATACGCACGTTCCTAACCCCAGAAACCACTAAACAGCTCATCCACTCCCTCATCATATCACGACTCGACTACTGTAACTCCCTCCTCACTGGCCTGCCTCGCCGCTGGCTATCCCCGCTTCAGTCGATCCTGAATACGGCTGCCAGACTCATTCAACTTTCCAACCGCTCCGTTTCCGCCACCCCCCTCTGCCAATCCCTCCATTGGCTTCCGATTGCGCAACGGATCAAATTCAAAATCCTAACACTGACGTACAAAGCTGTCCACCATACTGCCCTGAACTACATCATTGACCTAATATCCAAGTACCGCCCAGCACGCACACTCCGCTCCTCACAAGACCTCCTTCTCTCTAGTTCCCTGGTCTCCTCCTCCCATGCCCGCCTCCAGGACTTCTCCAGGGTGTCACCCATCCTCTGGAACTCCCTGCCCCAACCCATCAGATTATCACCTGCTCTCCTCTCCTTTAGGCGCACCCTGAAAACCCATCTCTTCAGGGAAGCCTACCCCACCCCCTGCTAACCTGCCGACCTCCTCCACTCTTCCTACCACTCCATCCCCCACAGCTATCTCCTCCTGTACCACTATCCCCTCCCTCCTAGATTGTAAGCTCGAAAGAGCAGGGCCCTCAATCCCCTCATGTTTTGCATTGTATTGGTATTGTTCTGTCACATGTTCTGTCCCCCTTTGTAATGTACAGCGCTGAGTGAACTATTGGCGCTTTATAAATACTGTATAAAATAAATAATAATATGCTAACGACCCTGCACATTCACATGAAAATTAGCACTTGCTGCACGGGAATTGGCATTTCCTTCCTGAGATCCCTGACAGCATCACCACTATAAGTTGCATGGCTTGCTCCTTAGCCACACTGTTTCTCTTTTTAGCCCCACCTACCATTAAAATACCTGACACCTCCCTTCCAAAGATAAAAGGGGCCTATCACTAAAAAAGGAAATCCTCACTATAAGGGTTACACCTTGCTATGCTCTTAAATGT
Organism: Staurois parvus; assembly: GCF_062004578.1. NCBI lineage: Eukaryota > Metazoa > Chordata > Amphibia > Anura > Ranidae > Staurois > Staurois parvus. The sequence goes on along the minus strand of NW_028317973.1, from coordinate 5,865,462 downwards.
TGATGGGCATTTGTGAGTGAACCTTTTAAATGCTGATAGTTAAAAGTGATTGTTAAATGGTGTTGGTTAGTGGTGTATGCACTCTTAAAAGTTGGTGGTCAGTCACCCTTATATTGGTGTTCAGTGGTCAGTAGGTATGAGGTTAGTGTTTGGTCTAAACTAATGTTTGGACTGAGCACTGGCTGTTCAGACATTCATTAATGTTTGATAAGGAAGCATCAGATACTTGCAGCCACTGCTTCCTTCCCAACCACTGATATCACAGGGCCCATTTACTTACATGGCCAGGAATCCCCGGCCATGTAAGCAAATGGTCAGGTAATAGAGTTTGTTACATCAATGCCTAAATATGACCATGATGTTACTGCTATCCCCACCCCTTCCAGAACATGGAACCCTCCAAAGTTCCCCTACAATAGACAGCAGACCTTTAGGGGTCTGCAATTTATTTGGGGGAACCTTTGGGGTCTGTGTGCAGGAAGGAGGTGTCATTTGCCAGCAATTTAAAACACTTTTTTCTTTGTAAATGTTTGTGTTAAAAAAAAAAAAATAACTGGTCCTGCCCACAATTTTTGGCATTGGTACCTATTCCCCAGGATAGTGCACCCCCATGATTAAAGTTGATGGGTATGGCATATGAACTTCTTTGAAGAACCGAACTGAACCCAGGGCAATTCAGCTCATCACTAGTGGTCAGTGCCACCTTTCATTAGTAGTTAGTGCAAGTTCAATTGTGTTTACTTATCTGAGAAAAGACTTACACTTCTCAATCTGAGATTTATTGTCATGGTTTACTGCACTTTGTATGTCATGTTTGCTCTTTGCACTGCATATTGCTTGCTTACTGATACATATTGAAAGAAAAAAAAAACATTGTTGTTGAAACATTTATGTTAACTGGAGACCAGCTCTGGACAGGTTTAAATGATGAAGTGAGTAATGGAAAATAAAATTACCTGGACATAGATTGTAATTGAACATTTAGTGTTTTGTTGGACCAATTTTGCTGAATGTGAGCAGATGGCTGCCACAACAGAATGGTGAAAATATGTTTTTGAAAAATGGTTCAGCTGGAGACATTAGAAGCATAGAAGTGATGTGGAACAAAGCCCGAGAAAATTATCAGTCTACTTGGAAGAACAATTTTAGATCATTCAAAGAGAGATGCTTTCTATTTACAAATAGAGAGACTAGTAATGGATGGAACGGCTTTTCAAAATCCTTCCTATCATAAAACTGTGCTAACACTTGACTAAAAAATAAAATGCTGTATTGCCGTCAGTTTTAACTCTCTCTAATCTGCAGTGTGGCAATGTTCTATACTGCCCTTCTACCCTACTGCACGTCTACCCTATGCAAAATGTTTGTATAATGCATCACCCCTTCATATCACCATACCAAGGAAAATAAAGTAAATTGCTGACACCAAGTTAATGTACCCTGCCACATAGTTTGTAATTACCCCCCTCCTTATTTCAGATAAACAAGGTGGCAAGCCATGTTAAATTCTTTGCTTCAGCACTCCCACCCCCTACCCTGGAGAGTGCAAAGTCTGGTGCAGTAGTACATGGTAGCCAATCAGCTTGGAAGCTGATTGGTTTCTATGCAGAGCCACCTCATATTTTGCACTCACCAATCTTGGTAAATCCACCTCATAGTGAGAAATGGGGGTTCAGTGAAACCTGAGGAAAGTGGTTGAGGAGGAAAATATCACCTTGAGGTTGTCAACCTGTGCTAGAGGGTCTTTTCCAGTTACTGTGCTACATCCCAGCAGATATTTTACAGATATGCCGAACATATTTGATTGACTGCTGCATTGTACACCCAACTATACTATGGCAACAAGTAGTGGCTGCCTATTTTATGTATATAATATTTTGAAACGTAAAGCACATCTAACACATTCTGTTTGGGAGGAATTGGATATATACATATGAGCACGGCATCCTGTACGTACTATCCATAACACATGCATGCACATATGTAAGGTGTAATATCAGATGGATCTAGCGCTGTAAAGGAATTACAACATACACCTGTGGAGAATTTATTCTTTTTAAATGCCATTTGTTATGATCCCTTTTTATGTATTTTTTTTTGTAAAATAAATGTTGTTATAAGTTTTAATTGAGTTGTACCTTAAGCACCATTAAAAGTCTATTCTTTTAAAACACTTATGCATAAGTAGTAACGTTCAACAGTAGATTAGCCTTGTCTTTTTTTTGTAATGTGGGTATTTTTGTAAAACAATTTTATCGGCTAATGGTCACCTTTCTTGTAATAGCAATTGTAGCCACTCTATTACAAGCATTAGTAGGGGACGCCCCCCATCGCTGCTTTCCATGGCTTTAATGGAGCTTCTGTCCCATCGAGAGTCCCAATTAACCAGCTTTGTTCAGTTTTGTTGAATAGTAAACCAGAAGTGATGATCTGACATCACTTCTGGTTTACTCGGAAATACACAGCGCCATTTATAAAAAATAAAAGCATTCAATCACACCAATCTTTGTGTGATTGAATGCTTTTAAGGGCAGAAGAGGAATTTGGGGTCTCATTGACCTCCGATCCCTCCATAATGAGTATCTGTCACATGCCTATTGCTGCCACAAGGGATGTTTACATTCCTTGGGACAGCAATAAACATGATTAACCATTTCAATACCGGGCAATTTTACACCTTCCTGCCCAGGCCATTTTTCACGTTTTAGCGCTCTCACACTTTGAATGACAATTGCGCGGTCATACAACATTGTACCCAAACTAAAAATTTATTATTTTCTTCACACAACTAGAGCTTTCATTTGTTGGTATTTAATCACTGCTGGGGTTTTTATTTTTTGCTAAATTAACAAAAAAAAGACCAAAAATTTTGAAAAAAAACACGTTTTTCTTTGTTTCTGTTATAAAAGTTTACAAATAAATAATTGTTCTTCATAAATTTAGGCCAAGATGTATTTTGCTACATGTCTTTGGTGAAAATAACCCAAATTAGGATGTATTTTTTAGTTTGTAGGAAAGTTATAGAGTTCACAAACTATGGTATAGATCTGAAAATTGATCAATCCTGAAGTACTGACAGCCAATCTAATTTCTTGAGGTCCAAGAATGTCAGAATAGTACAGATATCCCCAAATGACCCCTTTTTGCAGAGTAGACAGTCCGACGTACTTCATAAGAGGAATGGCGAGTTTTTTGAAGTTGTATTTTTTTTTGTCATAATTTTTTGGAAAATGAAAAAAATTATTTTCACTATTTTTTTTTTTACATACTGTCACCAGTGCAGTACAGCGTCATCATATAACTGGCATGGCGGTGAACAAGGACACTGACTGGTGACCGTATGAAAAAAAAAATATATATTTTTTTTTAATTATTATTTTTAATTTTTTATTACATTTTTTTAGTTTTTTTAAGATTTTTTTTCATATTTTACTATGACCAAAGTAGTACAGTGTTTCCATAGTAACATTGTACTACTTTGGGGAAGTGATCAGTATTTTTTTTTTTTACACAATTTGCTTATAGCAAAGAATTACCTTGCTATAAGCAAGCATTTACCTGAATGACATCGATTCATTCAGGTTTTTTTTTTTTTGTGCTTAGCTGTGATTTGGCCACAGCTAATCACATGACATGTGCATGTGACCTGCTGTGACCATTCACAGCTAGGCACTAGTATACAATGGATGGCATGAATGAAGCTATCCATTGTATACAACTGTCATGTGACCTGCTGTGATTGGTCACAGCAGGTCACATAGTACCGGCAACGGGGCCTGTACTCAGATCTGTCATCGGCCGTGTCCGTGGTACACGGCCGGTGACAGATCGCACCGCTTCGCGGCTCTGCAACCGCACGAACTGCGCATGTGCCGGAGGACGCCAAATGGCGTACACCCCGGAAAGCTAGAGCATTTTTGAGGCCGCCAAACGGCTATAGGCCGGGCGGCTAATGGTTAAAAGAAAATTAAAGTGACAGTGCCCATGGTGTTGAAGCTAGTAGGAATATTGGTTTTGGAATTCTATGTGCTCTATCGATGGCAGCTTCTGTGGGGGTGATAGATGGAAGTTTGATGAGTTGTTGTATATATGATTGGATAGAGTCATTAGTGACCGTTTCTGGATTCCCGCAGATTTTTATATTACGTCTTGAGCGGTCCTCTAGAGCCGCTAATTTACTTTTAACCTCCCTAGCGGTCTGATTATGTCCATATTTCTGTGCTCAAAGCGGTACATTTTTTTTTCATGGAAATATGTATTTTTTTTATTGTAGGCCTGTAATTTTTAGGAATAACTCACTGAAACCTGTCCGAACAAGAGTCTAGTAAACATCCCGGGTATGATAAAACTTGAAACACAAAATCATATATGATAATTTAATAAATAATAATAAAAAATAATATAATAATAAATGTAATTCAATAATATAATCAAAACAAAAACTCTGAAATTTGAAATATAGCGCCAAGTTTGCACATCACTGAGCAAAGTCGCAAAATCGTTTTCAGTGTCTGATGACGAATTTCCCCACGAATCATTATCACTCAATTCTGCAAGTAGTTCTAATTTACTATCGCTGTTTTCTAGCTGGTCTAAAATCGATTATGACCTAAAGGGATGCTTTTTGGACGCCATGGACGTTTCTCAGTTTCCAGGCAGAAAGAACAGTAAAAATGCAGGCAGGGCACAGTACAAAGCACTAGGGACAAAATGTATGTGAAATGCTTTGATACAGTAATGTTTTACTATGTGATTTTAGTGAATGTCACTTTTTGTCATTTTCAAATTTCCCACCATTCCCGCCATTCCGCTCGCAGGGGACGGAACCCAGATGACAAATGCCGACATTCACTGGATTACATTGCTGGGGACACTGCAGGAGGGACATCGTGGGAGCGCAGGGCAAGGTAAGTGATCGAGGAATCGCGGAGCAGCGCCGCTTGGTAAGCCCGAGTGTAGCTCGGGGTTACCGCTTGTGGTACTGAAACTTTACCCCGAGCTACACTCGGGAATACTGCCAGGGAGGTTAAGCATGTTAATTTCTGATTCTTGGCCAACGTAAGCATCTACTACCATATTGCGTGGTGTTAACATGGCAGACATCTGATCTTCAATGTGATGTAGCCGGTTAGCATGGTCGGTGATAGCGTTAGAGATGGGAGATACTGCGTTTGTTATATCACTGTGCAGCGTTTGCTGCAGGGAAAGTAGCATATTTTTCATCGCTAATTCAGAGTCTGGTTGGTCAGAAATGGGGCTTGAAATGTGTGGTATTTTAGTGGGTTGAGGACTTTATGAACAACCTGAGACAATCCATATAAAATGGGAAAGAAGGGAAATCTCATGTCCAGATATTTGGCAGTATCTTTGGCAGTATCAGTACCATCTAAATTTGGCAGTATCACCTACTGGAAATGCTAGTATGTGTGAGAACCCTTATCTTCTCTAGTATTGTTTGTAAGGTCACCGAGTACCCAATTCAAGAGTAGACAATTCAAGAGTAGTAATCTTTTGATTGAGCTAACAAAGCTGGACGTTGACTTCTTCTTCAGCCAAATACATAAAGTTAAGTGAATTTTGAAACATTAATCCATTTTTTGCAAAATTCTCTTTTTTGTCTTCCAGTAGTAGGTTGGTTTTTATTTCTAAAGCCACAGTGGATTTTTTTGGCCTTGCAGTATTCTGAAAGTGTAAACCTGTGTAATTCCAAATTGACCCATCTTTTCCATAGACATCTATAGTGTCTCAAGTGATCTTCTGAGGTATCTTAGCCAAATGCTGTGGTGTGGTCAGAGAGGAAAATGATTGCATCCACTTCCTCAGGACTGAAAAAGTGCATTCCCATGTTTCTCCAGTTTGCAGTTCATTTGCTCAAAATATTGTCCATAAAGGGAAGTAAACAGTCACTTATAAAAATTAGGTTGTTTGATGGCTTGTGTGAATAGAATCTCTTTTGTAGGAAGGCATGTAATCTGGACAACAGGGTTATCTATGATGATTATTGTTGTGTCTCTGAAACATCAGTGGTTGTACACTTTTTGTACAAGCTATGTTTTGATTACAACTGAGATCTCCATAAAAATTTGAGAGCTATTACTTTTGGAGTTCTGGTCATTTCTTCTACATTCAGTTTTTATTACCTTCTACTGTATGCTCCTCTAGTAGAGATTATCCCTCACTTCCTATAGCAACCAATTCCTCTCTGCCACTGCTACCAATTAAAAAGGTTGGGAGAACCACAATCGGGCTCAGGGTAGGATTTCTGCTGCTGTTCCTAATTTTGAGATATGGATTGCGTGCACGCCGGAAAATAATTACACGGACAACTGTCCAGTACAACCACTTTCACATCATCTCATCTCTGTTTATTGCAGGGCGGTGCTTAACCTTTTATACATAGAGAACAATAGAGTATACGTCACTATTACGTATATAGAGTCACATTCTGAAAGGCACATTTTGCTTGGTTGAAATATAGGAGAAATGTAGAAACTTGATGCTTGCTTCTCATCCCGTTATCTCTGTTCACTCCCCTTCACATTCCCAAAGTCTAAGTGAAATCATCTCAGTGCGAAGGGAGGGGTTGAGAGCATCGCTCTGAGCAAAACAAGTTAAGGAGGACTGCGAAGCCCAGCAGACAAAATATATATATATATATACTCACAACACATATATTTAGAAATATAAAAAAGTATAAAAGTAAATATGTATAAAATGTATATTTTAAACAGAAAACAGAATAGGCATTTTACCAAATTCATCACAGTCCCCCCTTAAAATGACTATTTTACTCTGTCCCTATAAAGCCTAGCTCATCTGTCCTTATGTACCTTGGAACTCTTTTATGCTGTACGTTAGACGGGTGATGACTATTTCATCACCCCCCTTGCCACAGACTTTGTACATAAGGAAGTCAGATGCTATCCCTACAAAATTGTGAGATTGCTGTTGGTGGGGAGGGACTGTAGAGGAGTGAAAGGTTTATCCTCTTCCATCACAAAAGGGTCCTCCTCTTCTTGATGGAGAAATGTAGGTGTGCTGTTGTCTACAACCTTGCTTATTAACTTCTTTACAAATAATAGAATACAACATACAATCAGAGCTAAAAGAACTAGAATTATTAGTACCGTTACACCTATTTGGGCGAGCACTTTTTGCCACCCACTCATCCAGCTAAAATATCGATCCCACAGGTCTGAAATACCTGAGTTCTTCTTCAGCTCCACTGACAGATCTTCTAATTTTTTTATAGCCAGAGTAACCTTACCATTCGGGCCAGTATTGTCAGGAATATATGTACAACATGTTCCAGTTCCTTCTATCATTTTACAAACACCTCCTTTTTCCGCTAAAATCATGTCCAGAGCCATCCTATTCTGGAATGTCATGTAGGATGTAGGGGCTAACTGGTCAATGATTCCTTGAAGGGCATCTCTGGTGTAATTCACAAACCTCTGTTGGTTGTAGTATATGTAATCTATCCAATCTACATTTTTATTAACAGTTATTATGGGGATCAAAAATTCGAAGCCTGCTTTTACTTGGTCTCTTGCTTTGAATTTATTAGGCACCCCCCTTGGGACTCCAATGGCATCTGTATATGATCAATCTGTATCCTCTGGAATGGATAGAGACGTTTTGCCAGATGTTTCTGCGGTGTCTTTTCTGTCCTCCCCGGGTTGCATTTTGCACATACTACACACGAGGCGCAGTAATTTCTGGTTAAAATGGTTATCCGTGGAGCCCAGTAATACTTGCTGATCAGTGAGTTCATTAAGTTCTTAGAGAGATGTGCATGTCCATGCGCCCATTGGACAACTGCTGGATACATATGTTTTGGTAAACAAGTTTTTTCCTTTCATCGAATACAATTCTCCATCGTAGTCTGCTCCTTTATCAATCCATTCCAGCCTTTCTTCTGTATAAGCGGCCATTTACATAAAAATCAGGTATTGCTTGTCAGATGGCACATGCACTGCCAAAAGTATCTGTACTGAGGTCTCACTCTCCTCTTCAGCCACCTCAGACGTTTTTCGTTGGTTTTTCGCTGCTTCTTTGGCAGCTATATCCGCCAAGTGGTTCCCTCTGGCCTCTTGAGAATTCAGTTTACCATGTGCTTTAACCTTCAAGACAGCCACTTGGTCAGGCAGGAGCAGTGCATCCATTAAATCCTTGATGGCTGGGCCGTGTTTTACCAGTGTTCCAGTCTCTGGCTTTCCAGATGATACCGAAGTCATAAGCTACTCCGAAGGCGTACCTTGAGTCTGTGTAAATATTAGCTCTTTTACCTTCTGCCATCTTACACGCTGTAGTGAGGGCTTGAAGCTCTGCTTCCTGGGCAGAGAAAGTTGGTGATAATGCTCCTGCTTGTAGAATTTCAAATTCCGAGGTCACAGCATAACCTGTGTGGTACTTTCCTCTTTCATCTGCATATATGGAGCCATCCACAAAAAGTGTGTAATCAGGGTTTTCCAGAGGAATTTCACTCACTGTAGGGAGATGTGTGGTTTCCATGCGCATCATTTCAAGGAAGTCATGTAGAGTAGTGCAGGGGTCTCCTTCTTCTCCTTCTTCTCCCCCCTAGAAAAATGGAAGAAGGGTGGCTGGGTTGAGGGTGAGACACCTTTGGAGGGTCACATTGTCAGGAATGAGGAGGAAGATTTGCAACCGTAGATGTCTGGCCGTGGACTGGTGTCGGGGTTGTACTTGATTCAAGATGGCAGCAATGTCATACGGTGCTAGAAGAAGCAGGAGGTGTGCTAAAACGAGATCTGAAGTTTTGTCCAACAGTGCTTGAGCAGCGAAGATGGCTCTTTAGACATGAAGGACCACCCCTAGCTACGGGGTCCAAATGGCAAGAATAGTACCCAATGGGTCTGGTTTGCCCTCCATGTTCTTGAGCTAGGACCTCCGTGGCGTGGCCTTGCTTTTCTGACACAGTTTGAAAGAGTTCTCATAATCTGGAAGTCCCAAGGCAGGAGCGGTGGATATTGCTTGCTTCAGCAGAATAAAATTGTCCAGGGCCTCGCTTGACAAAGTAAATGGCACAGACTTGAGAGCATCAGGGATTCATGTCCTGCAGTAGGATATGAGTCCAAGAAAGGCATGCAGTTGTTTAGCTGCTTTAAGTTGAGGAATATCCTGGATTACAGCTACACGGTCCCCCAGTCTTGTTTGAAAATACTGCCATAAGGAGTGACACGGGTTTGCCCATTTCCTAACGAGAGTTGGGGCGTGGTGGTTGATATTCACGCTGCCCTTCTCGGGGGTCCCTGTCTTGTCTGGGATATCTTGGGGCTCTGCATTCTCTTCTAAAGTGTCCCCATTTCCCACAGTTATAACAGGTGATCCTTTCCCTGATATTTGGCAATGGTGGTGGACGAGTGTAGGTGGGATCTTCATCATTGACCACCATGAGGGGCACTGTTTTTTGTTTTTTTTTTTCTATGCCTCTGGCCGCCAACAGTAAGTCAGACATCTTCATAGAGCAGTATTCAGGGCAGGCCACCATCAGACCTTTCCTAATATCCTCTTTGAGCCATGAGACAAAAGCAGTTGAGAGCATGTGTGTGCGTGCCTTTTCATATTGAGAGAAGCCCAGATCATCAAAGGCCTGTATGAGTCTGGCATAATATTTCTCCACAGACTCCCCTTTATCTTGGGTGATGTCTTGAATCGTGGTAGTCTGATCCGCCAATTTCTCCTTTGCCCAGTCATGGAGCTGGGCACAAAACTCCACGCCTGAAGAATAGGAAATAACACTTGTCAGGCAGGCATCATTGAAGGCCGTCTGCATAACTGGCCAGAAAACATGTCCTGCTTTAATTTGGCATAGACTGAGCAGGTCTTTCCAAGCAGCTGAGTAAGTTTCTTGTATCTGCACTACCCTGCGATAAAAGGGTATTGGCTGTTTCTCTGGGTCAGGCAGACTCGTCACTAAGGCCGCTGCTTGTGATGGGGTAAAAGCGACATACACTACTGGTGCTCCTTCCGGTAATCTTGAATGTCGGTGTTGTCTTGTGTACTGTTCCTGTTTAGGTTGTACTCCACTGTGCGTGGGTTTGGGAATCAAATCTATTGGCGCCCTTGTCGCTTGCAGCTGTTGATCACTCCATTCAGATGCATCGTCATTCAATTGGACATCTGACATAGGTTTGGGAGTCATTGCTTGCGGTTGTTGATCATTCAGCTCGAATACATTGTCATTCATGTATCCGGCTTGTGAAGGTGATGCTTCCATATTGGGGAAAACGGGAGTGTGGTAGGAAGCATCCTGGTTTAGAACAGGGAGAACTGGGTATATGCCTTATTTAGGCCTTCCGGGTGTACCAAGATGGCTGCCAGGCAGAAGTGCACTGGGCTGGACAGGAAATGACCATACAGATGTAGCAAGATGGCTGCTAGCAGGAAGTGTACTGGGCAGGGCAGGAAGTGACAACACAGGTATAGCAAGATGGCTGCTAGCAGGAAGTGCACTGGGCAGGGCTGGGGTGGTGGGCATAAAGTGGGCGTTAGATGAAGGGCAGGGCTGTCCCTCCCCTCTTCCACCCCACATTCCAACATAGGGCGGTGGTTTTAGCACACACTTCCATTTACAATTTTGTGATACAAATACATTATACAATTGCCATTTTCTTGAATTTCTTCCAACTATCCTTCTTTATGCAACACTTTTCCAGTTCTGTTCCAAACTTCTGTCACGTTCAGCAAACCTTCATCACATAACATTCCTCTCTGTTCCTACAATGATTTATACCAGTCCTCTGACCTTCAGCTTACAAACTTTCGCTACTTTAGATAACTTTTTAACTGCTTCACTTCCTTCTCTCCTCTTTACACTATCACATACTAATAATCCTTTCTGTGGCTTGACTGTCTTCTGACCCATCTTCCCCCCTCTCTCTGGGTCACCCAACTTCTCACTCTGTTCTGTTCTTTCACCTTAGTCTCAGCTAACGGTTTCAGAGGCAGTGAGGGCAACTATTAAATTAATATCCCTATTCCGCTGCTTCAGAGGCAGCGCGGGCAACTATTAGATTAATATCCCTATTCCGCTGCTTTCTGTCTTATCTCAGAACAAACAGTGATTCACAAATACACTCAGAACAGGACATTACACCTGCTGCCCCTCGCTCCGTGAAGCCTCAGCAGCTGAGCTAAACCCTCAGGGGTCTCACACCGTCAACCCCGAGTCACCGTCCGTAGACGCTTGTTGCAAGGTTCCGTCTTCCAGGGGCCAACAGCTCACCTGGTCAGAAATCTCATTGCAACATATTGCAAGGTTCCGTCTTCCAGGGGCCAACAGCTCACCTGGTCAGGACACTCATTGCAACTTATCTTTCAGTCTACTGAGTTCTCACAGTCGCACAGGACGACAGACATTGAACAAATACACAGTCAGCAGAGATCCAATGGCAGGTTCGTTAAACAGCCCCAGGCGAGAAATAAAAATTACCTGCCGCTCTTGATGACCTCTGGAAGCCGACAAAACTGGCGCCAAGGCTGGACAGAAACAAATCGTACAGTGGTAAGTATAAAAAGTACCTACCGTACTCTCAGGGGTGCGCAAATCCCTTTTGGTCTGTCCCAGCCAGCCGCTCAGTCTCACGTGCGGACTTCCATCGGTCACAACCTGGGGCCCCGCGTGGGCGCCAGCTAAAAAGGTTGGGAGAACCACAATCGGGCTCAGGGTAGGATTTCTGCTGCTGTTCCTAATTTTGAGATATGGATTGCGTGCACGCCGGAAAATAATTACACGGACAACTGTCCAGTACAACCACTTTCACATCATCTCATCTCTGTTTATTGCAGGGCGGTGCTTAACCTTTTATACATAGAGAACAATAGAGTATACGTCACTATTACGTATATAGAGTCACATTCTGAAAGGCACATTTTGCTTGGTTGAAATATAGGAGAAATGTAGAAACTTGATGCTTGCTTCTCATCCCGTTATCTCTGTTCACTCCCCTTCACATTCCCAAAGTCTAAGTGAAATCATCTCAGTGCGAAGGGAGGGGTTGAGAGCATCGCTCTGAGCAAAACAAGTTAAGGAGGACTGCGAAGCCCAGCAGACAAAATATATATATATATATACTCACAACACATATATTTAGAAATATAAAAAAGTATAAAAGTAAATATGTATAAAATGTATATTTTAAACAGAAAACAGAATAGGCATTTTACCAAATCCATCACACAATGACATAGGGGCTAAAGACATGGACCATGTGGAAATGTCAAGAAAGTAAATTAGAGAAACCCAATGTTCATACCACGATAAATGTATAAAATATTTGATAAAAGGGTAAGATTGGATTTTGTTCACTAAGGGATTTCTTGAAGAAAAGGGGATATTACCTATTAGATATGTACGGGGAACATCAGGGAATTACCAATTACTTCTATTATTCTTAATTAACCAGATAATGTGTTGTATAGGTATGATAAAAGAGTGTCTCAATAGTCAGGCCAAGTTAAGTTTTACTCTAGATAATCTCCCAGATAATAAGGGTTTGGAAAAAAAAAAAAGCTTCTCTTTAGAGTTACATACAATGCAAAATGTCCCTTAACCAAAAAGTTAAAGATTACATGTTGTTTTATTGTAGAAAGGTCAAGAAGATGTGGAACAAAATCAAGGGATGGCTAAGTGGCTTGTTGAAAAAATGTATCCGCTTGACATTTCCAGTGATAATTTTTTTTGCCAAGCCACAGGGAAATGAATGACAATCTACTAATGCTGGTTATATTAAATATAATAAAGGAATTATAAATATCTCCGCAGAGAACCCTTGACACTAATCCAAGGGCTTGAATCCAATATGATCCTATACAAATAAAACCAATAAAGCAGCTAACATGTGTTTAGAATAAAAAAAAAATTACATAATGTACATGCAGTGATAAAGGACCCCACTTAGGAAAATTCAAATAACTTTAAACTAGAGGTAATTGTACAAAACAGTTGCACTTTATTCATACCATGGAGATTGTCAGCTGAAGTAAAAAAAATTCCAAGGATTGCACAGTTTCTACTATAGTTGGGATTCTTTGCACTTTAAAATCTTTGCGTGTTATGTTTCACCATATGTGTACAATTGGTTAAAAGCTTTGCACATATTTTATATAATTCAATTAAAGGAAACAAGGTCTGGGAAAAGCTTTTGAAAGTTGGTGGACTAAATCTAGAGATAAATTTCCAGTGTTTCAGCTATACGGTTAATCTTGAGTGAAGGTAATTTGAACATTGTTATAATTATTGTATATACATTGTGCTTTTCAAGTCAGATAAGCTATTTTTTAATGAATTAATAGAATATTTATCAAATGCGTGTTGATTTGAGATAAAGAAAAATATTAATTATAATATTAATAATTCTGAAAATAACCCAATATTTTTGAAACAAAAAAGTGTGCCTAGAATTAGGCTTATACATTTATACCTGGATTTCTGTAAAGTTCTTTAACTCTGGTGGTATAATGATGAGTAAATAGCACAATGAAATACTGTCAATTATATTTATCCTCTATCACTTTGGAAGAGAAAAAATGCAAAGAAATAAGATTACCCATAGCCTGTGTACTGTATAAAAGTGAGATACCTCACATTGCTTTATAAGCTAAGTACCGAGGCACTTTTTCAGAGACTACAACCAACCAGCATGTGGCATGAAAGAATCAAGAAATCTGGTATGTCACTTGGTATTTTCAAGTACAGCACATATTTAGCTATAAACACTACTCACTCGTTGATTGTGTACTGTATGAAATAATTTCATAAAAAATGATCCGCGCAACCAAGTAAGTGAATCTCTGTGCAAGTTGCTGAATTCTGCTCTGTAAATGCCTGCAAATCCAAAATACTAGCAAACAAAAATGATTTAATAGAAGTAGGTACAATCCATGACTAATAATTGTGTGGTTAACATATATGGTCACTAATAATTCTAATCAAATTGTAACAGAATACAGTTGTGTCCAAAATTATTCAACCCCCAATGCTGTAAAGGGGTTTAGGGACTATAGTGTACATTTGGAATTGTATTCAGAATCAAATCCTACAAGGACGTTGTAACTACCCAAATGCAACTAAAATGACATCAATTGTTTATGTAATACAGTAGTAAATGGTTCTTATGTGGTTTCTTCATTGCCACAATTATTCAACCCCTTAAAGACTACCACTCTGAAGAACAGAGGTTCATACAGGTGCTTTCCATCAGGTATTGAAAACACCTGTGGATGTCACCGAGCAGCAATCAAGCATAATAAGCACCAATTAGGCAGCTTTAAAATGACTGTGATACTCAGCTCCTTCTAGACATTTACTGGTGTGGTTACAAACATGGTGAAGGCAAGAGAATGGTCCAGGAAGACAAGAGAAGAGGTGATTTCTCTTCACAGGAAGGGCAATGGCTATAAGAAGATTGCAAAGATGTTAAACATACCAAGAGACACCTTAGGAAGCATCATTCGCAAATTCAAGGCAAAGGGCACTGTTGAAACGCTACCTGGTCGTGGCAGAAAGAAGATGCTGACTTCGACTGCTGTGCGCTACCTGAAGCGTAGAGTGGAGAGAAGTCCCCGTGTGACTGCTGAGGAACTGAGAAAAGATTTGTCAGATGTGGGTACAGAAGTTTCAGCCCAGACAATAAGACGCACACTGCGTAATGAAGGCCTCCGTGCCAGAACTCCCAGGCGTACCCCCTTGCTGTCTCCAAAGAATAAGAAGAGTCGACTGCAGTATGCCAAAAGCCATGTGGACAAACCACAAAAGTTGTGGGATAGTGTTCTGTGGACTGATGAAACAAAATTAGAACTGTTTGGGCCCATGGATCAACGCTATGTTTGGAGGAGGAAGAACAAGGCCTATGATGAAAAGAACACCTTGCCTACTGTGAAGCATGGTGGAGGGTCAATCATGCTTTGGGGCTGTTTTGCTTCTGCAGGTACAGGGAAGCTTCAGCGTGTGCAAGGTACCATGAATTCTCTTCAGTACCAGGAGATATTGGATGGAAACGTGATGCAGTCCGTCACACACCTGAGGCTTGGGAGACGTTGGACCTTTCAACAGGACAATGATCCCAAGCATACCTCCAAGTCCACTAGAGCATGGTTGCAGAGGAAAGGCTGGAACATTTTGGAGTGGCCATCGCAGTCACCAGACTTAAATCCGATTGAGAACCTCTGGTGGGACTTAAAGAAAGCAGTTGCAGTGCGCAAGCCTAAGAATGTGACTGAACTGGAGGCCTTTGCCCATGAAGAATGGGCGAAGATACCCGTAGATCGCTGCAAGACACTTGTGTCAAGCTATGCTTCACGTTTAAAAGCTGTTATAACTGTAAAAGGATGCTGTACTAAGTACTAAGATTGAATGTCACTTGGGGGTTGAATAAAACTGATAATGCTGTGAGCACAGAAAAGACATTTGTGGTTATTTCATTATAACTGTTATGTTATATTTGTCTGACCTACAAGTGCCTCTTTAATGTAAATGTAAGCAAGATGACTGAATGATCAAAAGCAATGTCAAACTGGCCAAAACACTCAATTTCAGTGGGGGTTGAATAATTTTGGACACAACTGTATATAAAAAGGCATTAGTGGGAGCACTACAATTTTTGTCTTGTGGGTACAATCAATTTGTTCTCAGTTCACAATGTTTGTATAAATGTTGTCCACAAATGTCCTCAGTTGCAGTGTGCATAAAAATCACACATTTGTTTATTAGTTTTGATCAGTCACCCTCACATTTTACAGTTGTAGCCTGTGTCTGCCGAACTCCAGGGCAGCATGTGAAAGCCAAATGCTTGTTGTTATTTATGTTCTTCAACAAATGCCTTTTGATTTTCAAAGCAAAGTCATACATAGCCCGAAGTAGCGTTCCTTCGCAACTGCTTTCTTCTCATGTTTAAAGTGTCCATTTGTCTCAGCTGAATAGGACAAGATAACAATGTAAAGGCTCTACAATTTAAAATAAAAGGGCAGCTGGGTACAGCTGGCAAGACTGCCTGAACCTCGTTTCTTTAGATGATGTTTCTGTTATTTGCCATAATGAAAGCAGGAGTATGCAAGATATTCAAGGGAGTTCTTTTGTTTAGGCAGAAGGGACACAGGGAACACAGATGTAAGAAGAGGGGAACATACTTTTGCATCAGTCCTAATTAGGAAAACTAAAAAGCTGCAAAACAAAAAGTTTAAATACAGGACATTTTCAAGGGGTAATGTCAACAAAAATCATCAGATAAGCAACATTGTCTCCTTAGTGCCATTATTTAATTTTGTTTTCAAAATACACCTACTACCTTAATAAAATTTTATTGCTATGCCTAGAGATGAGCGAATTGAACTTGGCGAAGTGGAATTCGTTTCGAATATTAGGAAAAATTCGATTCGCGCCGAATCCGAAAATTAGCAAACTTCGGATGCACGAATCGAATTTTCCCCGATCGGCCGATTTTCATCCCTTCTACAGCCGGCAAAAAGTGTCCCTGCAGAGAGCTCTGCTATTTCTGACAGTTCTCTGACAGTTCCTTCACATTTACAGCGGTTGAAACATTGTATCTATTTGTTTCCATTTAGGATACAGATGTTTTTATTCGGAAACAAATAGATACAATGTTTCAACCGCTGTAAATGTGAAGGAACTGTCAGAGAACTGTCAGAAATAGCGGAGCTCTCTGCAGATACACTTTTTGCTGTACTGGAATTCTTCTTATTTTCATCCTACTTCTTCTTCTTCTTCATCCTCATCCTCTTCTTCTTCTTCATCCTCATCCTCTTCTTCTTCTTCTTCTTCATCCTCATCCTCTTCTTCTTCTTCTTCTTCTTCATCCTCATTCTCTTCTTCTTCATCCTCATCCTCTTCTTCTTCATCCTCATCCTCTTCTTCATCCTCATCCTCTTCTTCTTCATCATCCTCTTCTTCTTCTTCTTCTTCTTCTTCATCATCCTCATCCTCTTCTTCTTCTTCTTCTTCTTCTTCTTCTTCTTCCTCACCATCATCCTCTTCTTCTTCTTCATCCTCATCCTCTTCTTCATCCTCATCCTCTTCTTCCTTTTCTTCTTCATCCTCATCCTCTTCTTCTTCTTCTTCTTCTTCTTCCTCATCCTCATCCTCTTCTTCTGCTTCTTCTTCTTCTTCATCATCATCCTCATCCTCTTCTTCTTCTTCTTCTTTTTCATCCTCATCTTCTTCTTCATCCTCATCCTCTTCTTCTTCTTCTTCTTCTTCTTCTTCTTCTTCTTCTTCCTCATCCTCTTCTTCTTCTTCTTCTTCCTCATCCTCTTCTTCTTCATCATCCTCTTCTTCTTCTTCTTCTTCTTCTTCATCCTCATCTTCTTCTTCTGCTTCTTCATCCTCATCCTCTTCTTCTTCTCCTTCTTCTTCTTCATCCTCATCCTCTTCTTCTTCTTCTTCTTCTTCCTCGTCCTCTTCTTCTTCTTCATCATCCTCATCCTCTTCTTCTTCTTCTTCATCCTCATCCTCTTCTTCTTCTTCATCCTCATCTTCTTCATCCTCATCCTCTTCTTCTTCATCATCCTCATCCTCTTCTTCTTCTTCTTCTTCCTCATCCTCATCATCTTCTTCTTCTTCTTCTTCTTCATCCTCATCCTCATCTTCTTCTTCTTCTTCATCCTCATCCTCTTCTTCATCCTCATCCTCTTCTTCCTCTTCTTCTTCATCCTCATCCTCTTCTTCTTCCTCACCATCATCCTCTTCTTCTTCTTCATCCTCATCCTCTTCTTCATCCTCATCCTCTTCTTCCTCTTCTTCTTCATCCTCATCCTCTTCTTCTTCTTCTTCCTCATCCTCATCCTCTTCTTCTGCTTCTTCTTCTTCTTCTTCATCCTCATCCTCATCCTCTTATTCTTCTTCTTCTTCTTTTTCATCCTCATCTTCTTCTTCATCCTCATCCTCTTCTTCTTCTTCTTCTTCTTCTTCATCCTCATCCTCTTCTTCTTCTTCTTCCTCATCCTCTTCTTCTTCTTCTTCTTCTTCTTCTTCATCCTCTTCTTCTTCTTCTTCTTCATCCTCATCTTCTTCTTCTTCTTCATCCTCATCCTCTTCTTCTTCTCCTTCTTCTTCTTCATCCTCATCCTCTTCTTCTTCTTCTTCCTCATCCTCATCCTCTTCTTCTTCATCATCCTCATCCTCTTCTTCTTCTTCTTCTTCTTCTTCATCCTCATCCTCTTCTTCTTCTTCATCCTCATCTTCTTCATCCTCATCCTCTTCTTCTTCATCATCCTCATCCTCTTCTTCTTCTTCTTCTTCCTCATCCTCATCATCTTCTTCTTCTTCTTCTTCATCCTCATCCTCATCTTCTTCTTCTTCTTCATCCTCATCCTCATCCTCTTCTTCTTCTTCTTCTTCTTCATCCTCTTCTTCTTCATCCTCATCCTCTTCTTCGTCTTCTTCTTCTTCTTCATCCTCATCTTCTTCTTCTTCTTCATCCTCATCTTCTTCTTCTTCTTCATCCTCATCCTCTTCTTCTTCTTCATTCTCATCTTCTTCTTCTTCATCCTCATCCTCTTCTTCTTCTTCATCCTCATCCTCTTCTTCTTCAATTGAAGCTGCTTCTGCTCCGCCACTCTGCCATTGGACTCTTGATAGTCGTCTCCCCACACTGCTGCTGGGGGGACTTTTTAACATAGGCCTCTGTATGGCCTTCAATTTAAGCTGCTTACGCTTCGCGACTCTGCCATGGGCCCCTGTACCGCCTCCTCATGCTGCTGCCAGGTCCAGAGTGTGTCATGGGTCCCTGTACGGCCTCCCATTGCTGCTGTCTCCATCGCCACACTCTGCCATGTGCCATTTTCAGGTCTCCTCACACTGCTGGTGGGTTCCATTTTGTCATAGGGTGCTGTATGGCCTCCCATTGCTGCTGCCTCCACCGCCACACTGTGGCTCCACACTCTGGTTTTGGCCCCGTGACTGCCCAAATGAGTGAAGTGTGCGGTGATTCTAAGATCGACAGCACTCATCTGCATGTCATACTGACTGACAGTATTATTTCTCTTCCCCAGCAGACTCCAAGGGCATTTAAATTAAAGGTACAGTGTTCTGCACTAATATAAAGGCTCTCTGAAGCCTAGAAACCCT
Source organism: Staurois parvus (assembly GCF_062004578.1). Taxonomy (NCBI): domain Eukaryota; kingdom Metazoa; phylum Chordata; class Amphibia; order Anura; family Ranidae; genus Staurois; species Staurois parvus. Next base: position 5,846,357 of record NW_028317973.1, on the reverse strand, counting down.
TTTAATAAGTTAAATTCGCAGCGAATAAATTCGCATCGAATCGAATTTATTACGCAAATTCGGCGAATCAGCCGAATCGAATTTTTGAATAATTCGCTCATCTCTAGCTATGCCTTTTAAATGATCATAAGCTTTATATAGTGCTTGTACAGTATCTAGTGGGCTGCCTAAATGGGCTAAGAATAAATTGTTTTAAAGTCATAAATAGATTTATTTCAGCAGTGTATTGAGACACTTTCCAAAACGTTTATACTTTACATTAAAAAGATAAAATAAAAATGCAAGGGACACTTGTTACACTATTTAAATTATTACTGAATATAGCAGTATATGTTTTGATGTAAAATATATACTGCTGCCTTGAGCTTCAATTAAAATGAATGAAACAAAGATAAAAATCATTAGTAAACAGACCTACCAAGCCATGTGCACTTTATATTTCAATGTTTTAAATGTGAGCTACACAAAATGAAGTTTAAAACTTTTTTGGTTGCTGCATTTTCAGGCACACTGTGTTCAGGGAATTTCAGGCTCCAAATTTGCTAAGACCTTGAAGTCACAAGCGGCCCTTTAACTTTTGTAGGCTAAAATCTGATATAGATCTTTGGCTTTCCTTCCAAAGGTGTATCCACATTCAAATTTCAGACACCGGTAAACAGCTAAGCTTTCAGCGTGTTTCTTACTGAATTGTGTGTGTTCTGAAGTTATCCTTTAAGGCCTTGACTCCTTTTAATTTATCTAAAAAGAAAAATGGAAATGGCTTAGTGATATGACAGTCAATCATTTTTATAAATATCACAATTCTGTATATTATGTAAGCATTACTTACTTTGTAGGTAATCCCTTAAGTTATAATCTAATTAAACAATAATTAGATTGTAATGACTTTGTAACTACTGCATTAATGAACTTTCATTGCTCAATAAATTAAAACAGTTATTGATGTGGTGCCTAGAATACAGTTGAGTCAGATGGGAAAGGCGATAGAGGTGAGAGGCAGAGAGAGGTAATCATTCTTTAAAATGAAATATCATGGATGAACAATGGGGGTACCCTTCACATCCCTACCTTTATTGTCTGTCACCCAATGGGCTTCCTCAATCAAACACACTTTGACAAAAGTGCATACTGTACAACTACAGATTCTGTTTAAAAGCTGAACTACAAAATACCAATACTACATAGAAACAAAATGAATATCAATTACACAGCTATATTGAAATTTGTGAATAAGTTTGGAAACTTAACTTGACATTATATACAAATAGTAACTAAATAGGATGTAGTATCACATTTTCAGATGACCATTTGTACTTTGAGCTGTTGCTTTAAGCTGTTAAGCTGCAGAGTACTTTTTACATTTCAGCTATGAGCCTATTAATTTGTAGTAGATGCTTACCCAATCACTAAAACTTCATATATGCTTTAACATGTTAATGTAATTTAACACATTTAATTTAATACCTTATCAATACCTTTACATTTGCAGATTTAATTTATTAATTCCTGGTGATCCTGCCATGAAGGTGCTTGTTCAGGAATGTTGTTATATAATATCAACAGGGTGCCTTTATCCCATTTGTGTTACTGTGCTGTTATCCTCTCCCACCCATTACTGGAAATGTATGGGGGTTGATTTACTAAAACTGGAAAATGCAAAATCCAGTGCAGCTTTGCATGGTAGCCAATCAGCTTTTGGTTCAGCTTGTTCAGTTAAGCTTTGATAAAAAGAAAAACCTGGAAGCTGATTGATTTCTGTGCAAAGCTGCAGCAGATTTTGCACACTCCAAGTTTAGTAAATCAACCCCATAGTGTTTTTGTTCATTAAGGCAAGGACTAAAAATAACATTTTAAAAACATATATATTAAATAGGGAACAGCAATTACCCATCCTCCTCCCTCTAAATTCCTATTAAGATATTCCATTTTAAAATTTCATGTATCTAAAATAAAGAACAAGTACTGAGTTCTCCCATTTGCAAAACCCATAATGCTCTATGATTACTTTGTCATGGGTGCATCCTGTATTATAGCTCATTTGAATTTAATAAAGATGAAATAAAAATTAGATAAAAGTGATCCAAAGCCATTATAGTTTAGAGAGACAAAACCTTTTACATGATACCCATCTTACATCACCCCAGATGACTGACTGGTGTACCATACCCTAAAATGGTCTAGAAAGAGCACAAGTAATGATGAAATGTTCTCCTGGCCTCAGAATAAAATGACCCAATAAAGATGTACCTAGAAGCTAATAATGTTCTCCTGACCTTGGAGCAACATTCCTTCACAAAAGCTGATCTGCAATGTTCCAAAGCTATGAAATTCCACTAGCAAACTCAAACTACTTATTTGAGCCACAGGCTGAGGTAGAAAACTGCATTAACCAATAAAGCCGAGAGTACATTTAAAAACGATAGCTGGTTCAGGATGCCATTTCTGCAGACAGTTTTTGAAGAGATAAGAAGCTTACCAAGTCGTACTTTTACCTAAAAATGGCATCCCTCTTATTATATTAGAGAAAGCACTTAATTCAAAGAATGCAGAAAGGAGACCAGCTTCAAAGTGTTACAAAAATAAATCTTTTACACATGTCCTTTACTATATATGCCTATTGTACAATACTTAGAACTACAATTATCTTAATAGTTAATAGTGCTTCTCTTAACAATGACGAGGAACAGTTTTATGCCAGCCTTTCTTCCTTATGCTATCCTCATTTCTTTATATATTTCCAATTAAGAAATGGTGAAACATAAAATCCTTACTTTACTTTTCCAACCTTATAGAGACACTCTCCTTGTCCATGCAAGGCAAAGTGACAGCGTCTCTGCAAATTCCCACTCCAATCCCCATCAACTCACATTGAAAGGCATACATTTTTAAATGTAAGTACAAATTTTACTTGATTTCAGCCTCTAGCATTAACCCCTACAGCAGAACAATGTTTGGGGGAGAGAGAAGCAGCACAAAGAACTAAGCAGTTTTGTTGCAGTGCATAAATTATGCTAATAGAATGAGAGAACAGAGTGACAGGCAGATGAGTTAATCCGTTTTCTTCTCCTTTTACTGTCCAGTCATAGGCTAAGGGTAGGGAGGAGACCTGAAAGTGTTACTGACCTGCAGTAGAAAAAAAAAATCAGGTCTAACCCTAGAGAAGGGTAATCTCACCAGCTGGAACACAGATGACAATTAATCACTTCCCAACCATAGGATGTACCCAAACGTCCTTGGATGGGACGAGCAATATTTAGGTCATCATTTTTTTAATGTTGGCAATTCTATGTCTTGTAAAAGTAATCTGAACAGCCATTGGATTACTTTTACAGGCGGCAGAGGGGGAGAGCCCCGTAAGGATGCTTCCGTTGGCATCCTGTTCCTGAGACATAATGGGAGGAACAGATGTTCCTTCTACTTTGTGTTGTGAGAAACCAAGAGCAATGAAGATTTTATCACTTCTGGTTATGGGGTTTAAGTAAATAAGCCATTACTGTCTTGAACAAACAGCAGATCACACTGATCTTGGTTTAATCTGATACTTTGGAGGCAAGAGAAGAGCTATGGGGTTTAGACCCCAGACCTCTCCAAAATGAAGATCTGCCATGCATTATTGTTATCACAAGGGATGTTTATGTTCCTTCTGATAGCAATAAATGTGATGTAAAAAAAAAATCAACGTTACAGTGAAAAAAGAAATCAAATCAAAATAATAAAATTAAAAAAAAATTTTTTTAGGCACCCCATCCCACTGTGCTAGCACACAAAGGCGAACACATGCATCTGTCCCACACACATGTAAACGGAGATTGCACCACACATGTGAGGTATAGCCATGAGCATCAGAGCGAGAGCAATAATTCTAGCAGAAGACCTCCTCTGTAACTCTAAACTGGTAGGCTTTTAAAGCATCACCTATGGAGATTTTAGGTACCATAGTTTGGTTCCGTTCCATGGGCATACACAATCTCAGATCTTTGTGCTAAACAGGGACATGGTGTCTGTCACTCACTGAGGTGCAGCCCTCATACACATAATAAATGCCTTGAAATTTAGGTGGGGTTGCAAGTGCAAACTCTCCAGGCCACATCCAAAAACTACCAACTGCCCAATAAATGCTACTGGATTAAAAACATTTGGCTATCAGATCAGAATAAAAAAAAAATATTGGAAGCAGTCATAATTTACACACCTCTGTGACCAGCAATACTATTATATAAAGCCCTATAAATAAATATAGCATTTTTTTTCAAATATTTTTTTTCTTCATTTTAAGTGTGGTGTTACTCAGGGCATACTAAATGTATTGTGTCTTTTAAAGTGCAACATGCTTTTGGCTTTCCACTGCACTGGAAGCTGAATTCATTTGCTACCCGATAATTATACCATTTATAGCTTTAAAATATGGGCTTACTTCCCAGACAAAAATATGGCTTTTCTTAAAGTTTTTTTCTTGTAAAATAGTGAGGGAGATTTACTAGCAGAGTATGCAAAATTGGTTGCAGCTCTGCACAGAAACAATTTAAGAATGATTCCAATGGTGAGTGCTAGACATCAATCAATTGCGGTAGTTCCCAAACATTTGCATAATATATTGAAAGTATATTCCCTACTGTAAGTGTTAAATACGTTTGAATGAAAATAATTAATCAAAGAGTTAATTGATAAATAATGCTTCAGTTTGTACATGGTGAACACATTAGGAACAGACTTCATATTAGTAATATTGCAGTAAAGACCTTTTATAGAATTGTTAGATTTTCCTAATCGGAGACCATAAAAAAATCTTTTTGACATCTTAAGATGTGCCACTATTAGCTAATCTTGGATTTACAGAAACATAAAGTAAGCCAGCTCATTCACTGAGACCTACTGTGGTACATCTAGTTGTTTGGCTGCACATACCGTGTTTAGAAAGATCCATCATCTGTTGAAAGTTGACTTGGAAAGTTTAAACATCTATCTATACATAACAACATCTGTTTTAACCCTTTCACCACTATGTCCGTACGTCATACGAACCTGACAGCAGGGGGTTTTATACACAATCCAAGTGGCTGCAGACTCCTGTCAGGTGGAAGCAGTCGGGCAGATGCGCTGCAGGCCGATCGTTTCCGCAGCCCCCCGTACTGGTTTCCCCCTGGTGCTTGCTCTCCCGCCATGTCTTTGGGCCCAGGGAGTGCCATGGTGGGTACCGGTGAGTGGAAAGGAGAGAGGAAAGCAGACGAACATTCTCTCTCCTCCCTTTCTTTCTGTTACCTGAAAGGTGACATGTATGACATCACTTCTGGGTCACGGCTGTCACTGGGGATGCATGTATTGCAATGTGATATGCATTGCAATACATCTAGTGGAGACCAGAGGAGACATTCGGGGTCATTTAGACCCTGCATGTCCCAATAAAAAGAACCGGTCACCTAAAAATCATCACATTATGTAAAAAAATAGTTTTTAATTTTAATTATACGCATGTACAAATGTAAATACACACGTTGCGGCGCCTATGTATGAAAACGTCAATTGATTCACATGTTACATGTCTCCTCGTACGTCTACGTGAGTAATAATGCTAGCAAAAGACTTCCTCTGTAACACTAAACTGATGACCTATAGGGGCTTTTGAAGTGTTGCCTATAGAAAATATAGGGTGCTGAAGTTTGACGCCAATTCATAGGTGCACACACATTTAAGGTTTGGCATCTATTTACTGGGCACAACCTCGTCTTTTATATTTTACCAAAAAATGTGGGTAATTTATTGCATTTCTTTACCCTAAAAATCACTTTAGTGTTCTTTGTTAATTGAAATTTTGCGTTTCCTAGACCTTTGCGATAATATTCGGTGATATTTAAACTACCACTATTTTATTTTCTAGGGTGTTTGCATTCAGAAAGTATATCATGTTTGGGGGGGGGGGGGGGGTTGTGTAATCTTCAGACCTGAAATAATTTTTCAAACGTTGAAAAAAATGCAAAAATGGCTCTGGAAGTCAAAGGGTTAATGCCAAATGATAGCCACAAACCAACCCCAAGATTTGCAAGCATGTTTCCTAAAATGTGTATTAATATTTTTCCTATCACCTTCCAGGAGAGCACACCTGAGATGAGTGGCTCTTCCCTGCCAGAAACACAATTAGGTGACAGCTAATATAAGTTCCCACCCTTCCTCTTGTCCCTCAGTATTGATTGTGTTTCTCTCTTCATTGTAGCTTTTGTTATTTTTCTATAGCCAGAAGACTGGGGAGGGTTGGATGGTACCCCTGTGAGGCAGGCGTAGGGAAGCCGGGAAGGGCTGATAACCTGCAGGCTTTGTCTTTCTCACAGGTCGCCCCAGAATTGCATCAGCGCTCTGGTCCATCAGATCATGCCACTGCACCCCAGGGGGCATGTCAGTGAGTGTGTGCTGAGTGACATAAAAGTAAGTCGCTTAGCGTGCTGTTGCAACCCAGGAGTTTGACATAGATGGCAAAAAAAGTGCAGCGCAATGTAATATAATGTAATATAAGTCAATAATACATGGAAAACTAAATATAGACTGCTGATTCCATACAGTCCTTATATAGAAATGGACCACCAGCATAGGTGGACAGTAACAGAGTGTCAAGCATGTGACAAAATGTTCATTCTGGTGAAAAAGGTGCTTAATCACGTCACCAAAAACAATCTTGCTGCCCACCTTATAAACATGACCCCTGAGCTAACAGGGGTCATATAACACTTTCCCAACACTTAAGGGTATAAACTTCCAAAGGCAATACCACTGGTCTGGACAAATGATTCATCAGATGCATCAAAGTGTACCAAATAAAATTAAAAGAGGGACAAATAGTGCTCTCTGCTGAAAATATGTTCCCTTACTTAAATATAAAATCACACTTACAAGTCTGGCACTTATATCAAAGTGCAAAGAAACAGTGCTTAAAAGACAGACGGCAAGCATAGAAGAAGCAAGATGTCCGTGGGTGAGGTCAGCAAATGTGACTCCTCCTCCTGTATGCGTTACATCCTGGGTGGGACTTCATCAGTGGGGATCCCCGCTGTTCCATTTCTATGTAAGGACTTTATGGACTCAGCAGTCTATATATACTTTTCCATGTATTATCGACTTATATTACATTGCTCTGCACTTTTTTTGCAGTCTGTTAAACTCCTCGGTAATGTGAAATTTGCCTTTTAGTGTTCAGCTTGCAATTTGTTAAGTTAAGAAATTGTACCTTGATTGCGCTGATTTGTTTTATATTTATGCTGTTGTTGCCACCTGCCCACTATACATTTACTTTACATTAACAAGTAGTTAAAGAGTTTTTATTAAACTGTATGTATAGTCACTAATTTGTTTTTATTTTTGGCTAGAATAGGAAAGGGTTAAAACACTTGTCAGGCTATTTTTGTCATCTGTATACTATTGATAAGATTTCACTTTGATTTCTGTCCTGGGTATGTGACAAAAAGTTCAAAGAAAGTTCCCAAAGCAAGGCTTTTAGGCAGTTGTCACTGGGACAGATTTCCCTTCACATCTTGTTCTGGTGACAATCCTAGAATTTGAATTTCCACTCACTATCTATCTGGATGACATTGACTAGTACAAATAGAAGAATGGATACCCGTAGAGGGGACACAGAGAACCATTGAGAAACATTATGGAGGGCCTAACCCATTCCCATTCTATCAAAATCTTCAAAAATAGCGAAACAAGTGCGGTTTGCTTTTACATACCCTTTAAGTGCAGTAGTCTATATATAACAATCGGCATTCGCTGTGTACTGGCTTGAATTTAGCAGAGTGAATTCTGAGGGTCACCGTAGTTATTAGTAGGATCCAATTCTCCAGTAAGTCCATAGGCACAATTTTTGTATTGCAGGGTATAAAAGGAAAGCGAATATCTGGGTGGCTGTAGTAACAACCCCTCCTTATAATATATAAAAAAATGCAAACAAAGTGACCACAATCATATTAAGATTTTTTTACTGCTTAATAAAAAAATTAGTTTATGATTTAAAGGTCGGGATATTTTCTAACAAATGAAAGTGTAAGGCTTGAAAAGGTTATGACAGACTTTAATTTTCTTTTAATAAGCCGACCAGATTTTAAAGCAGTCTTTTTTTTAATCTCTAGCTGAATAGGACAATGTCAGAAAATCTTGTAACAGAATTTCTACAGTAAGATGACCGCAGAATAGTGGAGGAGTACAGAATTGATTTTGACCCATCAGAAGAATAAGACACAGGGGAAATACAATGTGTTGCGTTGCACACATTTAGAAGACATAGTGGGAAAGAAGCCAGTCTGAGACCAGAAATGATGAATTAGGCTGCTGTCACCTCCGTGTGACTTTCACCTCTTCCCATTGTCTGTAAAAAAACATCTTTATTACAAGCATCCATCATCAATTTATGCGTACAAATTATCAACTACTCAGTGCATACTGATCATTGTGCATTAAATACAAATGATCTGTCAGAAAAGAGTGGTTCTCTGAAAAGGAACTCTGTTTCACATTACTAACTGATCTGTTTAAGGGCTCATTCACAACACAACCTGAGTTATACAGTAACATGGGTTACAGTATCACATGGCAACACACTGTATATGTGTTTTGCAGTGTGTTACCATTCCTTGTTAACTGCACCCCAGTGCACACAAAGGATGTTCAGCATAATGTAGTGCACAGGCTGTGCTTTGCAAAATTTACAGCCGTCAGTCTCCTTCTCTGCATCCTCGGCTGCACAGAATAAATGGACATGCATAGCTCTGTATAGAGCTTACTGTCCAATCATAAAATTAAGCATAAAAAACACAGTTTACTATGGTTCAGTTATGCATGGACAGACTCCGTGATCAGTGCGGATCACTGACTCTGTCCATTCAGAAAAGAAAGGGGCCCGTAAATGTCACATTTACCAGCTCCTTTCCAGCTCTCCACCCTGACATATCCCCCGCAACTGCTGGCGGGAGAGGCAAGGGGGCTGGGGAGGAGCACAGGGGGCAAGAAGCACTGTGGGTGCAGAGCATGGGGGGATTAAGAGCACAGGGGGTGGAGAGCACAGGGGGCAGCAGAAAGAAGCAGGATAGGAGGAGCAGCAGGGGTGGCTACATATTGAGGAATCAATCTCTCCATTTTCCTCTTTCAGCCATTGAATGCCTGTGGGAGGGAGAAGAGGAGAAGCTGACATTCAGCGACTGCAGGAGGAAAGAAGAGGCCGATTCCTTATACATGCAAATTCAGCGCACAAGAAATGGGTGACCTTAGTAAACCATAATATATGGTATGTAACCAGTCCATAAAAGTCCAATGTCCATGGTAAATCAACAAACCCAGATGGCAGCCATCCCATAGTATGCTAAACACAAGGTAAATACAAAACAGAAAAGAGGGAGGGAGGCGCCTTCTGAGTGCAGTATGTGGGTAAAATTTAAAATGTTAAAAACTTACAAGCAGAAAAAAATAAAATTGCACATCAGTAGTGGCAGGAAGGACATCCAGGGTCCTCCGCATCCTGATGGGGTCCACCTGGTATCGGGTCAAATTGCCATTGGTGGTGGGGGAGATCTTGGAATTCTGCAGTCTGGACTGGAAGTCTCTGTAACCAGCATGAACTACTGTACAAGCCTGGGCGGGCATGATGTCACAGGGAGGAGAAGAGCGGTGTATCGAGGAGAGGTGAGGCTACGCATTCGCAGCTAGCTGCTTCTTCCAGAGGCCTCTGCCTCTTGTGTTTCATGCTGGCTACAGAGACTTCCGGTCCATTCTGCAGCGTTCCAGGATCTCCCCCACCACCAATGGCGATTTGACCCAATGTCAGGCCAACCCCTCAGGTTGCGGAAGACTAAGATATGGCCCTGGATGTCCTTCTCCCTACTACTGATGTGTGATTTTATTTTCTTCTTGTAATTTTTTTTTTTTTTGTTAACTGTGGCTCAATAAATTTTACCCACATACTGCACTCAGATGGTGTCTCTCTTGCTTTTCTCTTCTGTTTTGAAGAGATTGATTCCTCTCTATGCAGCCACCCCTGTCACTCCTCCTATTCAGGTATACCATAGTTGCCAACTGTCACGGACTGCCTGGTACAGTCACGAATATTTGCATGAAGTCCTATCATTGCTGTGTCCCGGCCAATGTCCCGGAAAACTGAGATCAGGGTGGGGGCAGCAGCAGATTGGGGTTCCTAATTCTGCAAGAGCCTAGTACAGCAGTTTAAAGAATTAAAAACTTTCCTGGTTCCATTTGCTCAGAGGGAAAGGGGGGCTGCAGCACACTGGGGGCTATTTTTCCATTTTCGGGAGCGGAGTAATCTGCAATGCCGTTGTCTCTTATTAACCACTTCAATACTGCGCACTTATACCCCCTTCCTGCCCAGGCCAATTTTCAGCTTTCAGCGCTGTCACACTGTGAATGACAATTGTGCTGTCATGCAACACTGTACTCATATGAAATTTTTATCATTTTTTTCACACAAATAGAGCTTTCTTTTGGTGGTATTTAATCACCACTGAATATTTTATTCTTTTCTTAAATAAAACAAAAAACACCTGAAACTTTTGGAAAAAAACGCACTTGTCACGGTGTGCCTTCACCCTCCCCCCTCCTCCCCCCTTGCCGCGTCCTCATCCTACACAGCCTCGGAAGCCAGGCTGTGCAGGATGGGGGGACCCCCCGCCAGGAGACCCCAGCAGCAGGCCACCAAGGTGTCTCCGCGCACCCCCGTCGGGCACGGCGCAGGCACGAGGCATTCCCGCACTCTGCGCCCACTGGAGACAAAGGCCGCGCTCCCTCAGCACGGCCCGAGTCAAGGGGGCGTGCATCGTTTCCCCCGGCAATGCAGCGATGGGCCAGCCATTGCCAGGGCACCCTGGAAGCAGCCGGGGAGCTTTAAGAGGCCGGCACGAGAGCCGGTCGGTCTACCTCCTGCACTGTCCAACCACTCTTGCTGTCGTGGGAGGTCCGGGTGGGGACTGGGCCTCCGCAGCCATCCCCACTGAGCACTCTGCATGAGCCCCCCTCCTCAAAGGTCAGACCTGACAGCCTTTCCTCCCGCTGCTGTCCCTGAGGCCACCGCTGTCATGGGAGATCCAGGTGGGGACCGGGCCTCCGCAGCCATCCCCGCTGAGCGTGCTGCATGAGCCTTCTCCAAAGGTCAGAACCATCCCAGGCGCAGACCCTGCACTGCCAAGACCCTGCTGAGCCCATGCAAGCCTGCCATGTCCCTACCAACAGAAGCCCGCTGTGTCCCTATTGGCTGATCGCTGGGCCCCTGGGAAGCCGTCCTGTCTGCCAATCACTGGGGGCCCTGGGAAGCCATCCTGTCTGCCAATCGCTGGGGGCCCTGGGAAGCCATCTTGTCTGCCGATCGCTGGGGGCTCTGGGAATCTGTCCTGTCTGCTGATCATTGGGCCCCTGGGAAGCCGTCCTGTCTGCCAATTGCTGGGGGGCCCTGGGAAGCCGCCCTGTCTGCTGATTGCTGGGCCCCTGGGAGGCCGTTCTGCCTGCTGACCGCTTTGTCCCTGGAAGCTGCCTGCTGCTGAGCATCTTCAAGACACCTATCTTGAGTGTCACTAGAAGCCATGAACTGGTCCTATTGTGTGCACAGACCACCCGTGCCCAGAACTGTCCCTATTGTGCGCACAGACCACCCGTGGTATGAACTGTCCCTGTTGTGCGCACAGACCAACCGTGTCCTGAACTGTCCCTGTTGTGCGCACAGGCCACCCATGCCCTGAGCTGTCCCTATTGTGCGCACAGACCACCCGTGGTATGAACTGTCCCTGTCGTGCGCACAGACCACCCGTGCCCTGAACTGTCCCTATTGTGCGCACAGACCACCCGTGCCCTGAGCTGTCCCTGTTGTGCGCACAGACCACCCGTGGTATGAACTGTCCCTGTCGTGTGCACAGACCACCCGTGCCCTGAACTGTCCCTATTGTGCGCACAGACTACCCTTACTTGAACCGCCCCATGGCGTGATGCCCCTAAATGCTTGAGCCATCGCTACCTGCTGAGTCCCCGTGAGCCTGATGTCCCTAGAAAGCTGGGTGGAAGCTGTGCTGAAGCCAGACTCCACAGCTAAAGTTCCATTGAGTCCCTATGAGTCTGATGTCTTCCCTAGCAAGCTATGTTGAGGCCAGACTCCACAGACCGAGTCCCGTTGAGTCCCCGTGAGCCTGCTTACCGTGGGTGTCCCTACAAGCCGCATGTCGCGGAGTGCCTTGAACTGTCCTGATTGTGTATCTTTCATGGTTCAATAAAGCTTTGTGTGTTCCCCATCTTCTTTGCGTGTTCTGTCCTGCCTAAACTTCCGTCACAGCGCTTTTTCTTTGTTTCTGTTATAAATATTTGCAAATAAATAACATTTCTTCATAAATTTAGGTCAAAATGTATTCTGCTACATTTCTTTGGTGAAAATAATAATAATTGAAATTAGTAATTTTTTTCAAATGTTTCTATTATTTTTTTTTATTTTTTATTACATTTTTTTCTTTTTTTTACTATTTTTTTATTACACTGTGACCGAAGCAATGCAATGTTACCATAGTAACATTGAACTACTCTGGGCAAGTGATCAGAATTTTTTTTCTATTTAACACATTATGATTACTAATCCCAATGTATTTCATTGATATTTCATTAATATTTGCAATCATTGTTACTGAATGAAACTGATTCATTCAGTCTTTTGTTGTGATTAGCTGTGATTGGGCAAAGCTGATCACATGATACAGATGGGCTGTGATTGGCCCTGTCTGTATCATGTGACTGCTTTGACCAGTCACAGCTAACAGCATAATTGTATACAATGGATGGCATGACAGGAAGCAGCTCCATTGAGGACCTCGGCATCCCCAAGGTACAGAGGCTTTGCAGTGTGAGTTGCTGGGAGGGGGTGTAACCAGCCTCTGCCCCCATTCATTCTACTAGTGAAGTGTCAGCAATGGAGGTAAGCTCTGTGCTGGTGCTAGGGATTTGTAAACTGCTGTACTATTATAGAAGTGAAAAAATTCTGCAATGGGCATATCCCTCCATTAGCAGTTACTGTGAGAAATTGGGTTTAAAACTGTACTATTCAATTTCTCACAGTCAGGACAGTGCTACATGAAAATGGACATTTTTTTAATTCTATCTAAAATTTTAGAAAAAAAGTGCTGTTTGCTGACAAAGATGGTATCTCTGTTTTCATGTAGCATTATTCTGACTGTGAGAATTGGACAGTGCAGTTTTCAACCCAAGTTCTCACAATCTGTGCTTGCTGATGCCATTACTAAGGCCCCGCTTTGTGCCACATTTTTTACAGTTGATATTGAGCCACACCCACAATTGAATGCCCCATCCCCAATTAAAATGATACTCTGCCCACATCGTCTTTCTGAACATATAGAAAAAAAAGTGTCCCTAGAAATTGTTTGGAAATGTTGGCAACTATGGTATACAGGGGGCTGCATGGGCCCCTGCAGCATGGGTGCAGGGTCAAAATTGTGACCACTGCAACCCCCCGTAGGTATGCCTCTGAATGGGCCTTATGTATGTGTTCATTAAGAAGTTAAAGTGGTTGTGAAGGTAAAATGTTTGTGTTATTTTAATGCATTTTCTGCATTAAGGTAAAAAAACCTTCTGTGTTCAACTCACTTTAACTACCTGCTAAAGTGTAGTTACTGCAAGTTCATTTATTCATACCTGTTTCACCTGTATGTATCTTTTTCTCTCCAGCTGTAGATTTTCATTATTCCAGCTAAGCTGTTAAAGACAGCCTTATGTATATACAGTACAAAAAGCATTTGTGTCATGAAAAGGTTTGAAGGTATGGATTACACCTGTGCCAACAGACAACTTCAAAATAAAAGTTAAAAATTAGTATTTATGCTCAAGTAATCACTAAAAGCAAGAATGGCAGCTCAGAAATATAATGATAATTTTATAATTTTATAAAATAACAATTTTAGGTTTTAAAGACAGCTCTTGTTGTACTCTATATTGAACAGACACTATTTTCATTGCTTCTAGCTTGTTACAGATGATATTATATACAAGTAGTTTAATAAGCTATCTTGTGGTTATCCACTAGGCAGCTATAAAAATAGGTGATGTCACAGTTTTATGCCCATGATTGCTTCACTCTGGTACTGATGATTATAGAAAAGCATTTCGTTTGAAAGCAATGTGATGATAAAACCACTAGGGGGTGCTTGTGATATAAAGCTGCATGTTTCACTGTAACTACCCTCTCATGACTTACTATATTCCTTTACATGATTCAGCATCTCCAGCTTGCTACACTTTCATATATTTACAGTTTTTTTTGTGCTCCAAAGGCTTTTAATATATGACTATGCTTCAATGTGGATATAGATTTCCTTTAAGACGAAGGTGAAAATGATTTTTAGAGAACTTACTGTTGATAGACTCTATTCAATTAAAGCCCATCATTTAGACACACTGTCATTATTTTGATCTCAAAAAGATAGCATTTAACAAGCTCTCTACTGGCAAGACAAGCTGATAATACTTACTCAACCCTTAACTATGTTGCTTTGCCATTTGTAGGCCCGTCACTTTAAAATAGGTTTGTGCCATCTGTTCCGCTTTGTTAAGTGCAAGTGTGAAAAAAGGAGCAGAAATCCCATTTGCATCATAAAAATAAGATTTGTGATGTAAATGTCTAAAGAAGTTTTTTGGGGTTTTTTTGTGCAACATTATGCTTACCTCCTGCCTAATACATTGATCATGGAAATTTTTTTATTTTTTTGTTTGACGGAAAGAATACTTGGTGCGATTTTTTTTTTCCTGCTACTATAGCCATTGTTCTGTGTGACAGTTATTATTTATATTATATTTATTATGTGATTTTTTTTTTCTCTTTTTCTCCAAATGTGGACTTTGCTCAAGGTATCTTATCTATCCAACCATGTTTCAGGTGATTTTCAGTAGTTAAAATGCTAGCATTATTTACCACACTGATAGAATAAGTATTTTTCTATGGTAGAAGTTACACAATTCCCATGTAGTAGCAATTCATTTTTTGGAACTTTTATGGCTAGCACCACAGGGAGCAAGGCATTTAGTCCATCTGTGTAGTGATCAATCACTCTTTAGAAATTTATCGCTAGCAGATTTAGCAGTGTGATTGACCTTATAAAAATGTTGTGTACTCCTGCCCCTAGCCCAGTGCTGGCTGCTAGTAATAAATGATAGTACAATAAAGTATAACAAAAGGCAAGACTTTTTGTTTTCAGTTTTGGATAGTGGAGAGGGATTAGAACACCTGTCAAATTTTATTGCTATCTGTACCCCCATTAAGCATTGAAGGTAAACGTAAAAGAAAATTCAAAATTTTGGGTTGTCCCCAGAAAAGTAATAGAGGTGAAATCTTCCAATGGGACACTAGTTCTGGTGACCTGGGGGTCCCCAATGAATTCCCTTAATTGGTAGGGATTTTCTCTCACTTTATTTGGCTATGGGATAGGAAGTGAAGGGAAATCTCCACAATGGGACACAGGTGGCATAAAAAATATAACAGGGGTGGGGTTATAACCCTCCATTACTCTATCCAAAATGAAAAAAAAAAGTTTTGCTTATAGTTCTACTTTAAGCACTTCCCATCCTGCCCATGTACATAAACGGCCAGACGCGAGTGCTGCCGGAACGGTTGGACAATTTTAAATGTCTCCCTGCATCCATTGGCTGTGCGCGCTCCCTGGAAGCGTACAGCACTGCTATTGGACACAGCGGAACACAGATCACTGTATGGGACCTCTGTGTGAGGTCCCGACTCAACACCAATCACTGTATGGGACCTCTGTGTGAGGTCCCGATTCATGTGATCACTGATTGGCCAATCAGTGATCACATGAATAGTAGTAAACAAGATGTTATTTCCTGACATCATTGCTTACTACATGTGAAATCTGTGAATGATCACAGAGGTCACATGGTACAAGGCTATTCACAACAGCCTTGTACCATGTGACAAGCTGTGACCAATCACAGCTCACACAGTAAGAATGCAGCCAGAGAGAAGGAGAAATGATTGCTTTTACAGCCTTTATGGGTGTAAAAGCAATCAGTGTAAAAAAACAAAACAAAAATCTTCATCAGCCCCCCACAAGTAGTACAGTGTCACTATGGTGACACTGTATCGCTAGGGTGACAGTATGTTTAAAAAAAAAAAACATAAATAATAATATAACAAAAAAAAATAAAAATGTAAAAAAAATGTTGAAAAATTATAATTTTTGGTTATAAACTAATTTGGGTTATTTTTTTTTTAAAAGATAGATGAATACATTTTGGACAAGATTTATGAAGAAAGATTATTTATTTGCAAAATTTCATAAGAAAAACACTTTTTTAAAAAAAAATTGGGGCTTTTACATTTATATAGCAAAAAAATAAAAATCCCAGTGGTGAATAAATACCACCAAAATAAATTTTTATCTGTCTCAAAAAAATGCTAACAAATTCATATGGGTACAGTGTTGCATGATCGCGCAATTGTCATTCAAAGTGTGATAGCACTGAAAGCTGAAAATTGGCCTGGACTTGAAGGGGGTGAAAGTGTCCGGACTTGAAGTGGTAAATGTAAAAAAAAAAATAGGGAACTAATGTGTGACTAAATATTTAATACTAGGAAAAAAGAATGACCAGCTGCAGAGGTTGGTGGAGGGTCGTGCACTGGAGCTGAATAGTACATTCTACTTTCCTCAATGGCCTGCTCCCCTGTACCAGTTTTCTATTCATTTAAATGGCCCTAGGACTAGTCAGAACTTGATGTTAGCCTTATGGCAAAAGATTCCTACCCATCTTCACCTGTCCATTCCATTGTTCCTTCAACTCTTGGACACTTGGACTGTTAGATGAGGTGGATGACAGCACCAGTGTGAGTCCAGCCAAAATGTCATCAACATTTGTGCCATCAAAATCTGTTGTGAGGAAACGTGGAAAATGTAGTGTAGTGACTGCTGCTTAGGTCACCAGGATATGATGTGGGCACCACTAGCTACACCCTCCTGTTGTCGAGAAGAGACATGCACCACTGATGGTCATGAGACTCCTACTGTAGATTAGATGGGGTTTATAGAGTTAGTTTTACAAATGTAAAATGCCAGAATGACCAAAAGTGGAGGGAAAAAATCCAGAATTGTTTACTTTAATTCACCCAGGCTTCAGCTTTAAAAGCACAATGACTGTGCAAAATGCAGTAAACCATATCAAGCATCTGATTCCATATTATGCTGACCTGACTACAGTAAACAGTACATTCTGTTCTAAATAAGCCCAGCAGTACCTCAGATTACCTCTGTTCTGGCAGCATTTAATATGTCTGACTGTTTGTGAGGTTGCCCACAGTTCACCATCTGTCTTCCCTGAATGCATCTTGGGTAATCTGTGACATTGTCATTTTCTACCTTAAAGACAATGAAAAAGAAAAAGGTTTTGTTCCTCATGTTACTTGCAGGGTGTTCCTTGGTAGAGATCTCGATTGTTTGTAGTTTGTATTGGTATTTTGACTGATATGGAAGCAGACTGGTCCCCTTTGGAAGAAAACAACAATCTATGGGACTGTCCCTACTGATTTCACTGAACATTTTTATAAATGCATCTGACAGCTATTAAGCCCAGAACATAAATGTATCCTGACAATAATGAAAATGTACAATAATAGTGGATAATATCTGGAGCAGAATGTTGGATGTTAAAGAAGATTATATCATTTTAGCTCAGTGCTTCTTTGCTCAGTTATTTATAGAGAGCTGCAACTAAACAAATTATGCTGCAGAAATGTCTACATGAAATTACATGTACAGCATTTTGGGGAGCTTAGGTATATGAAATCTAAATGTAAGTTACATCCAGACTCCAAAAGTTAGGCAAAATGTCAGACTTGGAGATTTAGAAAATATATATTTATAAATGGGTTCAGAATGTAGAAAAACATAGTTTTCTGAGCTGCATAGATATAGATCCTCAGCTTCAAACTGAACAGCATGAGGGAAAGAGAGCCTTGGCTAAAAGTACTGTGTGTAAGTTACTATATATGCCTTAGAGCAATACATAAGTGGGCATGATCGGCTATTAAGTATAAGGGATTTAGTATAGTATAAAACAAAATCCTCCTGCGCTGAAAGAAAGTGTACCCTAATGTAAAGCTGCCAACACTCTAAACTGATACCCAAACAGTGTATACAAATAGTAAAAAATAGTGCAGCGCTTTCCCAAATAAATTAAACATATAAAAAAATATATATAAAAGAATATATGTACATAAATAAACACACAATATAGTGCCCAAGATAATGTGCTACGGTCACCTGGGTGACCTATAAATGTGATAACCACAACAGATCAATAACAAAGACCCCTATGTATAAGGGGATATAAACAAAAAAAGTGATAAGTGTCAAATGTGATCACACTACAACTCACATTAAAATACACAGAATAACTCTAATAGTCCATAAGTAAAATGATGGGTGCTTCATATAATCAGAAAATTATGCAATGTGCAAATGGTGTAAACATCTGTGAAAGTGTCAGCACACTTCTTCCACTGTGGCTACAATGCCTCCTCACCTCCTTCAGGCAACCCCCAAGGGGCCAAAAGGCCTTCAGGATCATCCCTGGATCACTCTCAATCCTGGCTGGTAATAGTTCACCAATAGTTCCTCTCAGGAAGGATATTCTGTGAAATATGTATCTCACCAACACAGTGAGCAACAAAAGAGATCCTCCATAGTGTAGTATTTTGTAAACCAAAATCTCCTTTATTTAATAAAAATCAATTCCACTCACATTTGTGCAGTCCCCCTTCCTCACTGATGCATGGGTGTACTGCATGTGTATGGGATTTCCAAGGTGTGCCAAGATGGGGGTCTGCACACATTTTTTACTATTTATTTAGTATAGTACAGGGCTGTGAGGCATTAATATGGAGTTTGCTAGCTTGCTATAAGGCAGGTCATATATGATACAGTTTTACATGATACTAGATTTCCCCATCAACACA
The DNA here is from genome assembly GCF_062004578.1 of Staurois parvus. Lineage (NCBI taxonomy): Eukaryota > Metazoa > Chordata > Amphibia > Anura > Ranidae > Staurois > Staurois parvus. The sequence goes on along the minus strand of NW_028317973.1, from coordinate 5,827,363 downwards.
GTCAGTGTTGATGGGGGAATCCCCCCATGGAGCTATTGTATTCTCCAGATGGGGAGGGGGGCAGGGAGAACACACTGATTACTGCTAGTGGCTATAATAGTCGCTAGCAGTAATCACATTTAAAATTTGACATGCTGGTTGTACCCAAGTTGTACAATAATCGACTTGGGTGCAATCAGCCTGCCCATACATGGTTCAAATCTCAACCGGTGCCTGCTAAAATGGCCACGATTCAACATTCTATGGCCAGCTTATGGGGTACGAGTGCAGGTATCCAGCAGCAGCAGGGATGACCAGGTCAGTGAGCTACATTCAAGGTAGGAATTGGACCACGTATAATTTAAGTAAGATTTTGTAATGCTACCCCTGCAGGAGCCGCTGGTTATATTGTGTCCTTGGTTCTTATCTTGACCTTGGCAAAGACCTCTGCATTACTGACACCTCAGGCATACATGGTATATTATTTAACCTCTTGCCTACCAGGCACTTATACCCTCTTCGTGCCCAGCCCAATTTTCAGCTTTCAGTGCTGTCGCACTTTGAATGACAATTGCGCAATCATGCAACACTGTACTTATATGAAATAGTTATCACTTTTTTCACATACATAGAGCTTTCTTTTGGTGGTATTTAATCGCCACTGGGTTTTTTATTTTTTGCACTATAAACAAAAAAAAAGCAAAACATTTGAAAAACAAAGTTTTTCCTTTGTTTCTATTATAACATTTTGCAAACAGGTAACTTTTCTCTTTCACTGACATGCGTTGGCACTGATAGGCAGCACTGATGGGCACTGATGAGGTGGCACGGATAGGCAGCACTGATGAGGTGGCACTGATGAGGCGGCACTGGTGAGCATTGATGAGGAGGCACTGATGATGCCGCACTGATATGCAGCACTGATAGTCACTGATAGGCGGCACTGATGGGCGCAACTGTTGGGCAGCACCGATGGGTGGCACTGCTGGGCAATGCTGGGTGACACTGCTGGGTGGCACTGCAGGGCACTGATCATCAGGGCACTGATGATGAGTGCCGATCTTCTTTGTGACAGCTGCCGGCTATCGGCAGTACTTTACTCTGTAATCTGCTGTGTCATTGGACACTGCTGTTCACGTGGTAAAAGGCCTCTGTGATTGGCCTTTTACCTTACCATATGATCAACTGTGTCCGTAGGACACAGGGATCACGGAGATCGCTGTTGCACAGGCGGCACTGTTGGGTCAACTGTTGGGCAGTACTGATGGGTGGCACTGATGGGAGGCACTGCTGGGCAATGCTGGGTGACACTGCTGGGTGGCACTGCAGGGCACTGATCATCAGGGCACTGATGATCAGTGTAGATCTGCTTTGTGACAGCTGCCGGCTATCAGCAGTACTTTCCTCACGCTGTGGCAGCTTGAAGAAAGTGCTGGCGATAACTGGCAACTGTATTTACTCCGTAATCTGCTGTGTCATTGGACACAGCTGATCACGTGGTAAAAGGCCGCTGTGATTGGCCTTTTACCTTACCATGTGATCAACTGTGTCCGTAGGACACGGAGATCGCTGGGTGCACGCCGCTGGGAGCACGCAGGAGGGCACATTCTGGGAGGATGTCTTATGACACCCTCCCAGAACTGGATAACCAGGCTGTAGCCATCATTTGGCTATAGCGCAGTTAGCAAGTGGTTAAACAATCAGAGTGCAACAGTGAGAATTTCTTTGCAGAATACACTATAATAAGGCTTCACTTGATAGACCGGATAAAGTGCTACCTTACGTTCAATCAAAACCAGCATAAACTGTAGCTCTTTCCACTAAATGAGCAGCATAGGGCAACAGACTGGTACTAATACAGATCAGGACTTTGTTGTCTATGGGCACTTTGGGTGAAAGAGCTAAGCCTAGGCCTCCTTGAAACAGAGACAGAGAAGTATGATCATACTAAGTTCAGTCTTTAAGGTTTGTCTGCTGCTGGCTATAATGGGACCCATGAAGATTTTAACACGCTTGTTGGAGGGGAGGCACAACGGTCCAGTACAAATGCAACACTAAGTAAGACTCTGCAGCTCTCTCTTACATGACCTTTCATTTCTTACACACAGCCAGTTAATTGCCAACTGCCCTGAGCTTTCCCAGTCTTTTCTATTTATCTGGCTCCTCCTACCACCAAGCACACTGGATCCTGTAGTTTCTCTTGCTTGCTATGATATTGCATCTCTGCTAGCCCAAATTACATCCACCAACATTCAATGCAATTCACCCTTTTAGTCCAATTCATTTGTGTAGTATGAGTGCTTTGAACTGTTAAGTGTACTGTGCCCGGGACCACTTGCACCACTGTTAAAGTGTTACTAAACCCAGGACCCTGCATTCACTATATCTGGTCTCCCACATTACACAGAACATGGAAATGCAATTATTTTAGTAAATATAAATTGCTAAATACCTTTTCTCATCAGAAGTTAGACTACTCTTGTGGCTTCTATCAGTGTCCAGCCCAGTACTAACTAAAGCTTGTAAGGTGAGTTTTCTTTATGCTCTAGGAGGATGCAAAACCCCTGACCTCTCTCTGACCAGTGCTGATTGGCCCTGTGCTTATCACATGCACTCTCCCAAGAAAATAAAACCTTCCTAGCAATGCACACCAAACTGAGCACGTGCAAATGCCTACAGTTCAGTCTGCCTTATCAGGAGTTAAGAGGTGGTCGCTTGGAAAAAGGGGAGGAACAGAGAAGAAAGGATCAAACTGCCTTTTTAAACAATGCAGAGGATTAACCCCTCAGGTTACAAAGTGAGTATGACAAGCATGCTTTACTGAATATACAGGCTGATTTTACTGTTGTGGGTTTAATAACACTTTCACTTGTGGTGCGCTTCAGTATAAGCACAAATTTTGGCTGAGCACAGAAATCTCCATAGAGCACTGAGCACAGAAGCAAGGGATCAATGTGGTTTGGTTTGCAGAGGTGATGATTTAAGAGTGCCCGGTTCACTTGTTTACAGTCCAGTGAAAGTGCAGACCAGCAGGGAATTGGGGAGGAGGGACAATTGAACTTGGGCATTGTTCAATTCAATCATACCCAGTGTTGGTGCACCCTTAGTCATGGTTACTGATGTATGTTAGGTTTCTAGTTACAGTGTTATATAGTTAGGGTGGAAAAAAAGTCAATAAAGTTCAACCAATAGAAATAATGACTAAATAAATAGAAAACCTCCACGTATAGAACCCTGTTCCCACAGTTGATCAGCATTGTTCAATCCACTCCAACAGGGAAAAAAATTGTTCCTGAGCCCCTAAAGCAGTCGAATATCCCCTAAATCAACACACTCTGGTATTATTACTTGTAAATGTTAGCCAGTTATGCTTTGTGCATTTAGGACTGTATCCAGATATTTCCTTTACAATCAACTGAGCAGGCTAGAACTATTGGGATTATATTGCACATTTTCACATCCCTTAATAAGAAGCCTTTCCTTTGAAATGACCTTAAAGTGAAAACTTGCACAAAGTTCACCATCTAGATCATTTATTTATTTCTACATTATTTTTAAGAACAGTTGCCCAAAACTGAACTGCATATTCCAGATGAGGTATTACTAATGATTTGTACAGGTACAAGATTTTCTCTTTTCTCTCTCTGGAGTCTACTGTATATCTCTTTTAATTCAAGAATGCATTTTTCTTGTTAGCATGCAAGCTGAAGCTTCAGTTTCTATTATAAAGTCTATGATCTATCAGAACATATGCATGCTGCAAAGTGAAGCAAAAAGAAAGAGAGCACCAACCTTGCTTATTACCTCAGTAAATCTGTGATTTTATTAAATACAATATATATATATTCACAAACAAAGTAAAACAAGCATTACAGATCCTCAAAGGAACTAGGGAGTGTAGAGCCAGTGTGAGTCACGTCACGAGGATAGACTCTCAAAGTGAACGCTTTGAAGGGGGACCCTTCATCAGAGCTGTTGTTTCTGTATATGCATGCTGCATGCATGTTTTTAGCACCTCTGTGCATAACTTTACATTTATCAACATTAAAACTAGTTCTTTTATGAATCAATGCTGACTATTGCTTATGTTTTTTTTTCTAACATATTAGCCTTGCACAAGTTCTTTGGTACCAAGCCAGTCATTAAAGAGTTCCTTAAAACTAGAAACCATGACTAGGAAACAAGAAAGCTCGGAACTGGGTGTAATTTATCTGGTCCAGGTGCTTTACTCACCATTTTTTTCTGTTTTTAGACCACAGGTGTCAAACTACAAGTCCTATCATGCCTCTGCCTTTTGGAGTCATACTTGTAAATTACAAGTTGTAATGGTCAACCTCACAATGCTTAATAGGATTTGCAGCTCCACAACAGCTGGAGGGCCGTAGTTTGACACCCCTGTTCTAGACCATGCCATTTTTTGAACCAGTGCGGTTTACTTGAGGCTGTGGCAATACTATTCCCATTATAGACATGACCTCCACCATTTTCCTTTGTACACACAAAGCTCATGAAGTTAATTCAATAGATGTGCATCCTTTTTGTCCCCAATCACCTACTCTGACTAGACCTTATTACTATTAATATAACTTAAGTGTTTGAGAGGTTGGCTTGCACATTTTTGCAACCTGCCATTTGTTTTGTATTTTTGTGATCTTGATTTTCTTTTGTACATCTTTTGTTGTATTCTTTGTAACTTTTGTGGTCTTTTTAAAGTTAAATGTGAGCAGCAAAGCCTTAGCCTTGTAAACTTATTGCCCATTGGAATATAGAGGGATTAGACAAAAAACTGGAACACACTACATGATTTGCATGTGTGAAAGTGACAAGTTCTTTATGGCTATGAATGGTAGTCCTTTCTGGCTATAGTGTTAATTTTGCTTTTTTTGTTCCTTGGAAATTTGCATACAAATTTCTAGGTTTAAAGTGCATGGGACAAATTAAAAATGTCTAAACTGAGCACTGGAAATGCCGTTGATATCTGAGGAAAAAATATTATAGTGCAGAGGCTTTTGTGTGAGTATCTGAACACTTTTTGTAGTACTAAATTACATTTTGGATTTTTGTCATATATATTACCATCTACAGTATTCTAAAACTCAACTTCTGGTAACCAAGACTCTCCAATACTGCTTCATATATTGAACCTTTATGTAATATTAAACTTCCACTAATATGGATGTACCTCTTTAACCTGTGTCCTGTCCTTCACCCTCCTCTCACACAAGCGAAACTACTATTTTAAGCACTTTCTACACTCTTTAAAGAACATTAGCTGGGTTGCTTCTCAAATGTACAAGAGGAATGCTTTTATTGTCTAGCACTGTTTAGAGCTAATAGCTTAAGAAACATGTCAATCTTTGCATGAGAGAGGCAGCCTCTTTTTCTGTGGTTAAAGCAGCTTGCAGTCAGGGTGTCTGACTTGTAGCCCGAGGGCATTCTAATGAGTGAGGGTTGGCAGGTCCTAGAGCAAATTAAAAGCTCATAACTGATTCCTAATGGAGTTTTTTCAAGCATGCATGTGTTTTTTGTCTGTTTTGCCTTTTCTATTAATACCTAACATTAAAAAAATCAAATCACAAAAATAGATGATGGATTAAATACATTCAGCCAGGTCTATTGAAGTCTAATAATGCCTGATTGAGCCGAAAGTACAAAATAAAATAAGAATCACAGAACATAAAAGATAACAAAAATAGTAATTTGTACAACAGTTTAAAATAATTTAGCAAGATGCTGTTTTCATTTTCAGGACTTGGTTTAGAATCAATAAATAATTTTGTTAATTTCATGAAAGCAATTGCTAGAATATTGTGAAGGAAGCCAATTAAACTACAGAAAAAACATTACACGTCTATGGGAAAGCATGCTGTGTAAACATAAAGTAAAACATATGATTCTGCTAAACAAGTAATGCTAGGGCTAATGTAATAATTACCAAGTAGAGATTGCTGTGTGTAGAAAGGGGGACGTTGGGTGGGGTGAGTGGGGGGAAGATTTGGACATCTAACACACCCAGAAATGTTTAAGTTTAATAAATGCTTAATTTCCAGTTGTAGCAATAGTTCTACTATACATAAATATTGGCTGCAGAAAGGTTGGTAGTGGTAAGTAGAGAGGAGCTTTTGGTTCACTCTGAATATAGCTGATACAAACTTGGTTCTGGCAGACCTCCAAATGCCAGGCTTTTAGCCTGCTCAGTGGGAACTGAATGTCACAGTTTTTCTGCCTCTTCTACATATGATTGCTTCCTTCTTTCGCTGTCAATGGTTGTTAAGGAAGCATTGGGTGTCGTCACCTGCTGTATCCTTAGTAAAGAATGACATCACCCAGCCCCATTCATTTGTTTATCAGAATAGTGGCTGATGTCAGTTATGCCGCTATCCCTGTCCCTGTTTTTCATTCCAGATGACAGCTCAGGGAACTGTGATGAGAGCTTGGGTCAGCAATGGGTTTGGATGTGCCAGCTGCTTTTTTTTTTCACTGAGTGGATGGGTGATATTCATAATGATTAACAAGGATCTGCATTGCTGTATGACATAACTGACAAAAGATTTAGATTGTGGGACTTTTTTAATTATTATTAACTCCTTCCCGCTGGCTGCAGAAATATATTCAGCCTCTCAGAGGGTGGGCCTTAAGGTCGAGAGATTGCATATATGTGTACCCAAACAGGAGAAGGTTTTCCCCTCTTTCCTGGCCTGCCATGCTGCAGGTTCAGATAAGGGTCTGGTATAGATTTGTGAGGACCCCACTTTTTACTTGTTTTTTTGCATTGGATTCTACATTAAAATCCACACTAGACCTTACAAAGTCCGGTATAAAATTTAGGGGGACCCCATGTTATTTTTGTGGGGTCCTCCAGGACATCCATACCATAATATAAAGAATTTTTCTTGGGCTGAATAAACAAACCGCTAGGGCATCAGAATACCTTTACACTAAATTTCCTCTGCTTGGAAGACTTTGTGTAGACAAATCAGTAATGAAATCTGTAGGCCATCTTCATCACTAAGGGTAAGAGCATGTTTTCCAGAGGAGAAGTTTCTAAAGGGTATCTGTTGTTCACTAGGGGCACCTGCATTCATGTATCTAGTGTGACAGTATGAACGGCAAGGTGATCGATGGACGCTATGGGGTTTATTTACTAAAGCTGGAGAGTCCAAAATCAGACTCCCTTCTGCATAGAAACCAATCAGCTTCCAGGTTTCATTGCCAAAGCTTCATTGAACAAGCTGAGGTTAGAAGCTGATTGGTTTCTATGCAGAAGGGAGTCTGATTTTGGACTCTCCAGCTTTAGTAAATAAACCCCTATGTCTCACCTCGCATTTGGTCATACTTGGGAGTTTAAGGTGAAATCCACTCCGGGTTTTCTGGGCCACTATGGCAGAGGTGGTTCCAGACCTGATTTTGCGGTCCACTGATGACCACCAGCAGGTGCTATAAATAAGGCAGGGCTGGAGCAAGGAGCCGCTCGTGGCCTGGGACTCAGAGAGCCATGCCTGGGACTCAGAGAGCCATGCCTGGGACTCAGAGAGCCATTCCTGAGTGAGCTGTGCATGAAGGTGTGTGTTATAGCAACAAGGAAAAGGTTGCTTATTGTTTTGTTTTTGGGTGACAGGGAGAAGCCCTTCACCTATGAGAGAGGAAAAATCCTGTTTACTTAGTGCCTGGATGGCGAGGGTTTATTTTGCTGTTTTCTTTGTTTTGATATTTTGCAAACCTTTTTAAATAAAACTGACAACCAGTCAGATTTTGAAGAAAAACCTGCTGTGCGGCCTACCTTTTTTCTCAGGGAAGGTGATCCCCACCTGAGCTAACCCCACACTAGTTATGTGAGATACTAGTGTCAAGAAGGAGCATTGCAGTAAAAACAAGAGGAGTCATGCACAAGGCAGAGGTCAAATAATGAGACAAATAAATGTGTAATGGGTAGAAATGAGACAACCAACTCTGACAGATGTTAAACTATTGCACTATATTTATCACTCTACTTGTTACAGTTGTTCACTTAAAGTGTATGGACTGCTCCTGGCCATCATAGCTACTTTAAGAACATTTATGGGCACAATCACAATGCATGGATGTGCTTTATATAGAACTCTGCCCACTTTTGTCTATGTTGCTTTTTAAAGGTCGGTTACTTCTTGGGTAGGAGGTCTGTTAAAGACAGAACTCCATTCATTATATTATCTGATTGCCATTAGCCTCATTTTGATTGTTTTATTAAAAACTGACCCATGGTCCTACTCAGAGTGATTCTTCTGGCCTCCTGATTGTCACTAGTGAAGCCATTCCTGTGTTTGTGCTCTAGGGGTGCTGACCCTCGTAAACCTAGAGTTATTATCCTAGGAGAAAAGTTTTCCTACCATCTTGTTTGTGGCCAGGATAATCTTCTGCATGGACTTCATGTTCAGGTGAGTAATCCTTTAATGGTCATGGTACTTGTAATTGCACAACTCTATTTCTTGAGCAATGGGAGAAAGGATTATGAATAAAACTGTGATGTTTTACCAATCTGTCTCATAAAATATATCTGCTGCAATTCCCTTTTTGCTTGTTATGCACAATAGGTGATGTCTTTCCCAAATGTATTGGTTGTTAGGACTAGAGCTGTACAGCTCTGCCTTAAGCTAATATGATACATAAGATAAGATATAGTTATTTTCACCAAGCTTTAATAAATGTAACACTCTTCGGTAACTCTTCCCAGAAGCTTGTGTTCTTTAGAAACTAAATCCCTTTATAGCAGAGTGAAAAGAATACTTATTCGTTTTAATTAACACGAGTTCAACATTAAAAGCAGCATTAAACTATCTTATTCTTGGACCTTTAAATGGTACGTTTCTATTTGTGGTTTGTTTTGATGGCTTCATAGCAATAAATAGCTAAATGTGTGATGGGAAATTGATGAGTCATCTGAAATGGAGCAGGTTTGTATGTGCCAAGTGTTTTTCCCTTAAAAGTCAGGTAAGCTGCAAAAGCAATGATTCATGTACGACTCTCACAACAGCTTAATTTATAGACTGTTAGAGCAAAGCCTACCACATCATGTAGGGCACTTCAGCCTTAATATCAGTTATAAACTGCTTATGTTTTAACACCGAAGTGCAGAAGCCAAAAAGCTCTAACTCAAAGATTGAGTAATCGGACTCTGAAAAATATTTTTGACATGTTGTAATGAGTGTTCAACTCTACTTATTTATACCCTCCTGGAGGCTGGTCACAGAATACTTATGACATCTTCAGAAGTCAAAATGGTAACCTAAAGAACTTAATTTACAGGAAATAAAGGCTTGTGCCTTGTCTGTGCGAGGTATATACACATGTGCTGTAATAAAGGTACACTGCGGTATAAACTGAAAATTAAAGCTGCAAAATGGAGCACAGACTACCTGCTTCATAAATCAGCTTTTTTTCTAGGCATAGCTATAGTCCAACCTAATCTCCTTTGTCTGTAATTTACTGATCTGAGAATCCTATCTTGTGATACTGAAGAGGAATTTTCAAAAGAAGCCTAAAGTTAAAACCTTTTAAAATTAAATGTGATTGGTGATATAGAAAGTTACAGAGTACAGCAGAGGTAGCCAAACTTCATGCTTGTGGCTGTCCAAATCTTGCAATGCCTCATGGGTCTTTAGCCTCATGGGTCTCTGTCTTTATGGGCAGTTAGCAGATAGCTGAAGGGCCACAGTTTACCTACCCCTGGAGTACAGGTTTTGGCAGCAATGATCTTGGTGATCCAGTGAGGTGAACTCTGGATTCTGGAGTGAGCTATTTGACTTTATTATATCTGTAATGTTTTTTGGATACCATTATTAACTCATCAATCTAAAATATATTTAAATTATACATCGCCATAAGTAAACCCTCAACTTGTAAAATAACCCATTCAGTTGAAAATAGAAATGAAAGGTGTGTATATATACAGTATTCATGAGAGGCGTTGAGTTTGTATAATAAAGGACCAAATTTCAAGGAGTGGAAATTGCATTTATTTTTTGACATATTCCCCTGCTACATTTATACACTTATCCCAACATTTAACTAATGCCAGAAAATCTTCAGCATAGAAAGACTTGTCAGTATGTCTGAACCATCCTAGGACAGCCTGCTTCACTTCATCATCATCTTGTTCACCGTTCCCAAGAAAGATTTGTCTCTTGTGCAATTTCACTACATGTTATGCATTGATTATCCAGATCAGGTGTTCCGTGCACTGAATATTCACAGGAATGACTGCTGTGGGCTGGGAACCACTATGGCTGGGATTGTCACTGACGGACCTATGGTCACCTTTGAAATGTTTACACTATTCAAACGTCTTACTGTGTCTGAGTGTCTCACCATCATACTTTGATTGAAGTCTTCTGTAGATATCTGTGGGTTTTACTCCTATGTGCTGTTCCATGAACGCACTAATTCTGTTATCTGCCACCTTGATTAACAGTCTCTGGACTGGCCCATGACATGTAAGTTGCCTATCAGTAATAGGACACACTTGCCACTTACTACTTTGTGTAGTACTTCCATGTTAGCATGCCTATTTCTACCTGTAAACTTAAAAGTCCTGGTTTGACTTGAATGTCCTTCGTGTGTGTATGTATATGTGTGTGTATGTGTGTATGTATGTATGTATATATATTATATATATATATATAGTATAAATCATTATAAATACTTTTTTTTTATTTTATACGTGATGCCATAACCTCTGTTCGCAACTGCATAAGGGGCTTGGAGAGAGGTGGGGGTAGAGAAACAGCATTGCACTGAGATCAGTGCCCTGCTGTTTCTCTACCCCAACCTCTCTACAAGCCCCTTATACTACAGTTGAGAACAGAGGTTATGGCATCATAGGTTATAGCCTTCCTAATGAATGGCTGTGTAGGGGTGTGTGTCAGCACAAGTCTGATAATTGGAGGACAAGCAGGCTGTTCCCCCAGCACAGCCAGAAAACTACACATGCTAGGAAGGATGTGCTCCTATGCCTAGCATGGTCAGGTATAAATAGGAATGCAGGAGGACTAGCAGGATCACCGGGTATTTCACAGAGAGGAAACAAAACAAAGAGAACAGTATACTTTTTAAGACAAGTACGCGGTACAACAGACACATATCTGAAACAAGAAATGCTGGGATAACACATTCTTTAATTTGTTGCTTTGAATGTATTTGTATACTAATTTGATAAGATTTATTGCTGGTGTTTTGGCATCTGTGGACATACCTAAAATAGCATTAGTAGGTCAATAAATAACCTCAAAAATTAAAAAAAAAATTTAGTTCATCAAAACACTATTTGTCCAACTTAAAAGAAATAAAATATTAATTTCGAATTACCTCACTAATGCCTGTTCTTGGGTTTACAAATGGATCCTGTGACTGGATCTTCCACAAACCTGGTAGTAGTCTTGCTGTCCAGTTATCAAGCATGAATATGTAAATGAATATTCTGAAGTATGAATGAAAGTATGAAAGTATCATTTTTAAGCCCTGTAAGAAAAGCTGCATTTCAATTGACTATTGTAAAGTTTTTTTTTGTAAAGTTCACTGAGGCAAATGTACAAGGCTAGCAAAGTTTCCCCAAACAAAGAAACCTTTTTTAATGCATTTTAATTATTTGTAAGCACATTCTGTGATATGTTGTATTTAATGAAACACGTATTAGGTACAGCATTAATTTAGATGACACCTGTTTACAACATGTGAATTGAGTGTTATCCTGGGGATAAATTAACGCCTCTAATGAGCAGCGTGAACTATTAAATTGTTTGCATTGATTTGAAAAAAAAGAATAAATTGACTTTTAAAACTTCAAGTGCAATAGAATAATTTTTAAACTTATGTGTTTTAAATTCACATTGTTACAAATAAATAAATACACAAAGCCAGCCTGTAAAAATTCATTTATAATACCAGTCCTTATATCTATGAATCCATTTTGTTTTCTCAATTGCAGAGCTACAGGCAGTACTGTGTGTTCCATAGAGTGCAGCAGGGAGATGACTGTATCTGATACACCTGGAGGATTCTACCAGTGCTTCTTGATCTGAAAGACAGCAAAGGTTGCAGTCAACATTATTATTGTACTTCTATGGGCTGTCACTTTATAGACCTGAAATAAACTGCAGTTTATAGGATTAAACCTAAACAGTACATTTAAGAGTAAAATTAATAACTCAACTTAGTCAAACTACAGTATATAAAAATGTTTTTTCAATAATTAAAAGATGTCAGCCTTTCTTAAAGCAACACATGCAGAAAAGACACTTGGCAGAATGAAATATATTGTCTTAACCAATCATCTTCTAACTACAGTAACAGAAATTCTAGTTGGTTGTTCCAGTTGCCTTACTGGATAAACACTACAGTGTCATTCATTAAAATGAACTTCAAAAAAAGTGGCTTTGCTCTGCCTTTAACTCCAGGCAAGCAACTAATTACACAAATTAGATACATATATGGAAGCCATTTTAAATGCCAACAAATGTGCATTTTTGTCCATCCAGTCCAGAGATTTAGTCAGCTCAAACATACAGCACAGTACAGATGGATGACATGACTTAGAGTTGAGAAATAAAGGCGTGGTGTCTTTCTTCACCCCTAACTGGCTGTTAATGGGCAGCACCAGTCTAATGAGATCATCCCTTTATCTTCAATGCTCTTTCCAATTATCATCATGTTTTTTGTCAACACATTTCCATGAAGCACACGTGATTGGGCCACAATGGAGCTCCCCTACTCCCAGTCTGAATGCTTCCATACAGGGGATGCAGGAGGCAAATACATTCACATACTTATTCTTTACAGACAGAAAATAAAATTCCAGATATTAAGGCAGGGTTCAGTCTAATGACTAAGTACAAGAAACGCCCAATAAGAACAGTCAGGTCAAATATTTACATCCAGAAGTCCAATACTGGAAAGGAGGGAAAACAATAAAGTGCATTGAATAAAGACTTCAGCAATGAGGATCAGTATGTGCAACCTGGGATAACGTAGCCCTGCATCCAAGAAATATCTAACCCTAACTCCCCAATGGGGTACTGAACTAACCAGTTTTTAATACATAAAACCAAGTTACAGGATATAGTAGACCAAGCAAGAAAAGGAGCAGATAGGAGATAAAGGGAAGAGGGATAATGGGGGATAAAAAAGGGGGGGGATGAAGAATGGTTCACTCCGAAGGAAGGATGGAGGGCTTTACCCTCTTCAGAATAGATAAACATCTTCCACAAACATCATGTTTTGGAATACACTTCTCATTTGTGCTGTGAAGTCAGGACCAAGACCTTCATCTGATTCAGATCCTCCACTTTCATGAGCCATAATCTGATGGACAAAGGTTGTGTACTTTTCCATGTGAGAGGATCAGATACTTGTTCTATTTCAGTTTAAAAATATTTTTAAGCTATTTTTAATTAATACATATCTGCATTCATTTGCATTTCTTATATCTGCCTGGAGTTCAGCCTTAAGAAAAGTTGTTACCTTAGTGATTTTGATTTAATCACTGTGAAAATAAATCCTAAAAGTAACTGTGCTAATTAAAGAGCTTTAACATTTTTAAAGGGTGTTTTACTTAACACTGTATTCATACATTTTGGGTGTAGATTAGCATTCCAACTTAAAATCTTCCATTTTTTTTTCCTGCTTTAGTACTTTCTGAGTTAGCATTTTTTTCTCAATTGAATGGTTAAATCATCTAACATGCAAAAGTGAAAAATTAACATCACATCCTTAGTAAAATTTTAACTGAAATTGCCTTAAAAAGCCTGTCATGAAAAACATAAAGTGCAATACATTCACTGTGTACTGAATGATATTCCACTAGGCTATGCTGCACATGATTGTTCAGAGCCAATCAACAGAGTGCCCCATAGTCAGGTCAGGGGCAGACAGAGAAAGGTTAATTTACTAAGGCAAACAGGCAGTTCTCCTTTCAAGGGATTGCTCGCTAAGCCTTGTGAATATGGTAAAAAAAGAAAATTTGCTCTGCAAAGAATACCAAATTACATGCTACGATGTAGTAACTCAATGATTAAGATAAACACAGACAAGATGGATACAAACACAGTCCAAACAATACACAGGAACAATCCAAGATGTTACCAGTGGCAGTAGTCAGAGGCAGACCTCTATCCAGGTCATGGACAAACCGACAAATATTTTGATCAGGTCCAGGCTTGAAGCTACCATCTTTAAAGGCAAAGCCCATCCTTTAGAAAAAAGAATAAATATACCCATATTTGTCGGAGGAAAAAAAAATTTGCATATAGGCCGGTGCATTGTGTTTTCTTCACTGTAGGTGGCGCTCAATCTGAGTGGTGCCACAGCCTGGAGAGGAAGTCAAGAGAAAACATAGCATCTCTATGGTTTCCTGGGTCAATGAAGCAGTGTTCTGGTTGGCTATGCTGCAGCCATGTGACCCTTGGTGATCATCTTGGGTCAGCAGGGTCTATATATATCCTTACATCCGGGTTTTGGTGGGCATTTTGCAAGTGGCTAATGTAGGTAGAGAAACTCGCTTGTCAGGGACAGTAACTAGCGGTAGGGAAAGGTTCCAGACAAGAAGGGACAGGCTAGGGACTTGATATCCTGGAAAGGAGCCTCCCCTCTTGGCACTGGCCAGGCCGCACTTCACCCTCTGAAACAAATGTCTCTCCTCAGCCATATCTTTGACTGCATTGAACTGTGAGTTATTTTGTTAAGTGCTGTCCCGTTAGGGTGGTTGTAACATTGCCATTCTGCTCAATACACGTTTTATTGCAAGCAGACTCTGTGTGTTTACTGCCATCGCACCACGTTGCGCCTCCCCACATGCTTTTATAATTTTAGCCATAGGGTCCTCCAAAGCATTGCACTTGCGATTAGTAGATCCTGGGTGGCAATTACAGGCTCCTGCATATTCTTTCTCCAGCTGTACGTCCATACCGAGGTACAGGCTTTCGGTTGGAGAACTTGAAGTATAAATGGACTATGAGTGCAGTGATCACTGCACTTGTGTTCCACTAAGAACTACAAGTCCATATGCTAGGGTGGAAAACAGGATTTTGTTCATTCACAGATCTCTGTAAATGAGTGATTCAATTGTGTGGGCAGAGTCCAGGGGCGTATTTACAACAAGGCTAACAAGGCATTTGCCTAGGGCAGCATTTTTCAGGGGGGCAGCACTGCCCCCCAGAAGAAGGGGCACACAAGGCATGGGAACCAGATGGGATCTGAAAGAGGCTGCAGGCTGTGTGACAATGTATTCAGAGTCCGACTCTCGTTCCCAGGGATGTCCGGAGCTGTGCAGATCAGTGTCTTTCTCTCTCTCCATGGGGGGGGATGTTTTGGGGGCCACTGTATGGGGGGCAGTAGTGGAAGGCTTTCTTGGGTGGGTGGGTGGTGACGTTGTTGGTAAATGTCAGGCTTTCTCCGTGGGAGCTGGGAAGAAGGGGGTGGTGTTGGTGTCAAGCTCTCAACTTTCGTGTTGCCTGTAGTTCACATTGTAGTTTTACTACATCCCCCAGACGAAGCTACGAATCCCTGTGGTGCAACGCGTTGGGGAGGAGCAGTGACATCACCACGTATCCGACTACCTAATGCGGCGAGTACTGACAGTGTGTGTAGGCACACCTACAAGGCTGGTCTCTTCACTGCATGCAGCGGTCTTATTATAAAAGCGTGTTTTGTTTTTTACAATGTGAGTGCATAATGGGCGCACAATAAAGTCATTCTTTCATCTATGATAAGACACTATATACCTTTCTTTTTTCTATGGCCCACATGAGGAACAATAGAGAGCTGGATTGAGGAATGCTCTGAAGAGAGAGAGATCCTTATTAACATACAGGCTTACACGGCAGCTTCCTCTACACAACTCCACCTATATAACCATAGGCTGTTTGGAAGGAGAGTATACTGAAGTTACCAACCTGGTGAACTCTGTACTAAGTTTGTCTTTACACGGGAATTTATTGGACTTTTTATTTTATTTATATATTTATTATATCACTATTTCAATTGATAGGACATTTTTTTGGCACATTTGTTTGGACTTTAACCTTTATATATTATTATTTTTTAATTCATGTTTTAATCTATTATTTATTATTATCTTTTAATAATTAGATTTTTCACTTTTTTTTATTTTTTTATTTTCTAAAACCATTAACAATTATTCTTTTTCTGTCGCTTAAAATTTCAAGTCCTGAGCTACTAGCCAGGCCTTAGAGTTACTCGCCACCAACAAACACACACAAACAGAGACATCTGTACACACACACACACACACAGACATGTATGTACATACATACAGAGAAACATGTACACACACGCACAGAGACACGTGTACACACACACACACATACAGACACATGTATACACACACAGGCACGTACAGACACGCATACACACAGATACATGTACATACACAGAAATACACACGCACAGACACATGCACATACATACACAGACTCATGCACATACATACACAGACACATGCACATACATACACAGACACATGTACATACATACACAGACACATGTACGTACATACACACAGACACATGTACACACACACACATACATACATGTATATACACATGTACAGATACACACATGTACATACACAGACACATGTACAATTGTACATGCATACACAGACACACACACATGTACACGTACACCCCCCCATAAAAAGTTGCAGTACTTCGTTGTTCACTCACAGATCCGGGTACTGCACACTAGGGGGAGGCAGAGAGCACAGCACACACTCCCTCCTTTGCTTTCCTTGCGCTCAGCTATTGAGCAGTCTGATAGCTCCCAGTGCCAATGACAGATCCGGCCTGAGCTCTGAGCCTGCTCAGCAAGACGGCCCTGGGGGACACACTCAGCCCCACCATAATTTCCACTCCCCATTGACGAGCAGGCGAGTGGAAATTTTAAGCCCTGCTTTAAGCCATGGGGTACTTCTGATGTGAAGGGGGCTTCTGATGTGAATTTAGTTTAATTAAGGTAGTTGCATGCAATGTCACAGGCTCAGGTTTCCTATTGCTATGTAACAATTATTTCTTTTATATTTTAGACTAGGGTGCCTCACTATTCTGCACACTTTTATATAAGATGTCATGACTAAAAAAGGTTGAGAAATGCTGACCTATCCCTTTCCTCACAATACACTTATTGAAACTGAATAGGTGACATTTAATTTTTCTTAGAGGTAAAGCTTTATATCACAAGAAGAAGATAAACTATCTGCAGTCCAACTGAATTATACATTGTTTGAATAACCTGGACAGCTTCATAGTATTAAACAATGTACAATGAGACATACACATCTCTTAGCATTATATACTCTTTAAGGGCCCATTCACACCAGAAACTGCAAATATAGTAACTGCACGTTATTTACTTGTACCTATGCATGCATTTTGTGCATGTTTTTCTATCTGCATTTGTCCTGTGAGGTCACTTCCTTCTTTCTTTCTCTCTTTGGGTTTTTATATGCACTGTGATGTGTTGCAGTGCATTTCCAGTGCGTTTTTGCGCATTTGCGGTGCAGAAAAATGCAGCATGCTGTATTTTTCCACACTGAGTTGCACTGCACTGCACTGCATGATGTGGACTATGCCCATAAGATAGCCTGGATTTTAGATGGTCTATGCAGTTGGAGTGCAGTCCAAAATGCAGCCAACTGTATCAAACTGCATTTCGCTGCATTCGGTGTGAAAGGGCCCTTTGGGCTATTTCACGCTAGATGCAGTTCAGTGCGCTTTTTTTCTGTATCAAAAATGCATGCACAGTGTTTTCCATGCATTCCAATGGCCCTGGTTCACACTAGTGAAGTCAGTTTCCAGTGCAGAAAAAAAGTAGAACATGTTGCATTTTTTTCTGCACAGAACCATACTGGAACATGGAAAACTGCATCAAAACTGCTCCGGAACTGCGAGTTGTATGAACTGTAAGCAAAAACTTATCTGGAATGCATCTGGAGTGCATTTCTGTAGTGTGAACTGGCTCTTAAAGTTATCACTAAGGCAGGCCATACATGGGTCGAATTCTGTACAAATTTTCTTTAAACGCTTCTGCACCGCCCTATAGCAGAAATACTGCTATGGGGTGGCACTGGTGTGCAAAATCACGTATATATACATGATTTTGTAGTTCCGGGTAGGGGGTGTGCGTGCCCTACCAGCCACCATTTGCTGCCTCAGCTGTCAATCACCGTGTCCCAGCCGGTGATTACTTGCCGGCACCCGGCGATTGCCGAGTATCTCCAATGGGGGAGAGAACTGTGTATAACCAACACAGATGCTCCTGCACACTGCTTTGTATGGGTCTTCATAGCAGAGCCATACAAATCAGGGTGCTTACAGTGAAGCACACACACTGAAAAAGCACACAGTTAACCCTTTGATCGCCCCAGATGTTAACCCCTTCCTCCCCAGTGCCATTAGTACAGTGTCGGTGCTTTTTATTAGCGCTAATCACTGTATTGGTGTCACTGGGGATGTCAGTAACACCCAGTCAGTCCCCCCCCCCCCCAGTGTCAGAATGCCTGCCGCAGTCACGCTATAAGTGGCTGATCACTGCCATTACGAGTAAAAAAAAAAAAAAATCCAGTAAATATTCCACCATTTGTAAATGCTAAAACTGTCACGTAACCAATTAATTTACATGTATTGGGATTTTTTTTTAGCAAAGACGTCGCAGAATACATTTTGGCCTAAATTTGATTTTTAAAATTTTTTTACTTGACAAGTTTAATAGCAAAAAGTCAACCGTTTTTTTCTCAAAATTGTCGGTCTTTTTTTGATTATGGCGCAAAAAATTTAAAATGCACAGATGATCAAATACCACCAAAAGAAAGCTCTATTTGTGGGAAAAAAGGACGGAAATTTCATTTGGCTGCAGCGTTGCATGATTGTGCATTTGTCAGCTAAAGTAATGCAGCACCGTATATTGCAAAAAATGGCCTGGTTAAGAAGGGGGGTAAATCCTCTGGAGGGCAAACGGTTAAAAAATAATTTTAGAATCCAATGGTGTAATCATTGATTTCGAAATCTGACCAACTAAGTCTTCAATTTCACCGTGTGTTGCTACAGAAAAGAATTTCGTAGCTGGGAATCTTTTTTTTTTTTTTTCCAGGTCACAGCTCATGCTAATTTGTTTTTCAATTCTATTTCTCGCACAATTCTCCCATCAATGATTAGAAATTTTTTCATTTTTAAAAAAAATTTTCCAACATGTTGGATCGCTCAAATTCAATGGCTGTACGAAAATTGGCTGATGCCTAATGGTGCCAAATGAAAATTCTTAGTTACGATTTTCGGAAGAAAATCCTTTCAAAATTCGACCCATGTATTGCTTGCATAAAGGTTTATTTACTAGAACTGCTGTGATCAACAGGCGCAGCAACCAACAAAAAGGCTAGATGCAGTGTAAACTAAATGTGTGAATCATATAGGGTCATAAAAATGCTATTTAATTTGCTCTAAATACTACATTTAAAAAAAAAAATAATCAAAAGTAAAAAAAAATAAAATATATTGTATTTGTGTTAAAATTTTAATGAAATAAGACCGAACATAATTAATTCTTCTTCTTGACATGTCATTATAAATGTTCTTGGGTTAAACACTCCCAGCATGGCAGAACATGTAAATATTCAGTACCAATGTCTCTCCGGGATGCCTTGTGTATGAATCGAAGATTCACCTGTCTCTTTCTATTGTAATTAACCCAGAGGCTAATGAAGTGAATCCAGGCACTTAGTGTCACCTGATGGGACACCCATCAGATACTGTGCAGGCTAATGAGAACATTATGGGTTGCTCTGCTTCCCAGTCTCTATTTCATTGTTTTCATATTAAGCTAATTTGGACTTAATGTAGATTAATTGGTGCTGTTCAGCCCTCAAAAACCAACTAGCTGATATGTGTAAATTGATTTCTGGTCTATGAATGCAACAAACGATCCCTCTGCATCATTTTTATGGCATATTGGCAAAATCACTGGTTTGAAAATGACCAACTAATAATAACATGACAGGAGCTGTAAATGTGACCAGTCTTCATAAATTATTAGAAATGCCTTCAATATAGAGTATTTAAAAATGAGAAACCCTTTTTCTTCTAGTAGTGATTTTTAAGAACAAAGCACGTCTAATGGAGTAATGTTAAAAAATAATAAGGTGTGATTACAGGATCAATATACACTTTCAAATTTAAAAATGTTTTTCCCATAAGAGCTTTACGGAAACTTCACAAAAGAACAAAGGTTCATTCCACATAAAGAAAAATCACATAATACAAAAATTGGATATTTAATTCACATATGTAGGTGAAACCACAAATAATGTAGTACATTTGGTGATGAACAAACAAGTGAAGTAGGATTAACACAAAAAATATTCAATCAACAGCTGAGAATAGTTAAATGAGGTCAGGAATGATAGAGCAAGTGAACGTATATGGGAATTGGTAGACCAGTTACTATAAAAATAGCCATACCTAGCAGCTCCTGGGGCTAGGCCGACTCAAGCTTTAGATACTGGCAAATACACATCTGATCAGGGCTGTCAAGGGAGGTAGTGGGCTAGTGTAAGCAGATTGGTGTGTGAGTCATTCCTTGATACAGAAAGAATAGTTCAAAGGAGGAAGAGGAATTAAACACTAAGTAGGAAAAAAAAAGGGGAGGGGGTGAATTCAGCAGAAAGATCAAAATGGGGGTGATGGACCAGGTCACTGGTGTAGTCCATGCTCTCCTTCCTGGTCCATGTTCAAGAGGCCCAGGGCACTGAATTCCAGATCTCATCAATAACTCTAATGAGGCAAAGAACAAAGGTTATCTCAGTCATAATGATTCTGCTATGAGTTGAGCGTATGTGGTTGATGTTGGGATTTTATCTGGAGTAAGCAAGGGATTTTATGGAATCCTTAGCCAAACAATAAAATATCTAGATTACATATTGTTTAGTATTTAGACAAAAGATGTTTTTAAGTGAAACGGAATGAAAATGAACAGGCTGCAGGTAATACATTTTTACAGCAGCTTTCTCAATTAATACTTTGCCATCTGCCCTTTTTATTCTTTTAGTAACATCTTCACCTCCTCCCTAATTTTGTTACATTGCATGTCTGTCAATGGTGTATTTTGGTTGTGTGCTGCCCTAGGCAAGAGTAAAATCACGCCCTGTGTGTGTGTGGGGTGGGGGAGTTGGGGGGAGAGAGAAATTCCAGCATTCACCCGCCTGCCACTCCAGGAGCCATGATCAGGTAAGCCCAACGTCTTCCTTCTGCGCTGATCTCTGACAATGATCTAGGAATGAGATTCAGACACCTATGAGCAGCCCATAGCAGCCTGAAATGCTGTGCCTATCTCTGACAATGATCCGGGAACGAGAGTCTGACACCCTTCAGCAGCCACATCAAGAAAGAACAGCTCTGTCCAATCCACACTACACATCTGAGTTGGCTCTGAGGAAGAGGCAGGTCCTTGAAACGCGTTAGCCTGTTGGAGGTCCAGAATTCCCATTACGGACAGATGCGTAGTGTGGATTGGACAGAACTGTTGTTTCATGATATGCCTTTTGCTTGTATTGTCATTTTGTGAGTACAATACCTACTTTTATCATTTATTAAATACATTTTTGAAGGTAATGCACTAGGCTGGTGCGCCCTCTGTTTTTCTCTACCTAGTACATTTGGACTTCCCCAGTCATTTGAGGGCAGCAAGGCGTGCATATTCCAAGAAATTTGTGATGTGGTCCTATCCATACAGAGTCCATCCCTAAGCGCAGGAACATCTGGGTTTGCCATTTCTTTACCCTTCACCAGCCCCCAGTCCGCAATTCTGTGCCTCACCTGCCCCCATCCTCAGTTATCGGCTGCCACGCGTGTCACTTTTTCCCGGGGGGGGGGGGTGATGCTTGTTGTCTGGACAATGTAGCAGCAGTAGTGTACTAATTAGTCATTCCTCTACTCACTCTGTTTTCCTCCTTGCTGCATTACATATTGCTTTATTAAATGTGTAGAATTGCTTTGTGTTTTGTTTTTATATGACTGCAGTAAAAATGTGTACATAGCAAAAAGTTTGTTTTGGATGCATAGGGAAGAATATAAATTAATGCCAGTTTATTTTTTGCTGATTATGTTCCAGCTCTCAAAAGATTTCCTTTTACTTTCTGTTCTAAAGATGCAATGGAAAGTGAGAAAAAAATCTCTCCGAAGTGAGAGGAAATCCATCTTAGCTGGTTGTTGCCAGCACAGGAGTTTCTATTGGAAGATTTCCCCACTCCTCTGGTTCTGGTGAGAACTGTAAAACTTTGGATTTCCCATCATTTTCTATCACAGTGACAATTAGATGTTGGATTAACTTTAGGAAACTACTAAACTAACCTGTTGCTGTCCATGTAACGTATATGTGCAGTGTGGCGGCAAAGAGGGTGGACTTTAATGGCCACACACCACACTTCTGTGCTGAGAGTGCATTCACTGCCCACTCCCAGCACAGTGACCAAGATGTTAGAGAGCTCCTGGCCTCTAGTACTGAATGAGAACAGGTGAAACTGCCTCCAGATCATGTGACCACTGTGACAGCCTGTCAAAATGGTCATGTGATCAGGCAGACCTTCCACCCCTTGGGTGTAAAGGGATGCGGGGTTGGTCAGAAAGGGGGTTAAGCAATCTGATGATGCTTACACCACAAAAACTTCCTCTAATATTAAGTGCTTGAATAACTTCCTTTGCACATGTGTTGCATGGTTTAGTCCACGCCTAAGGGTCACGCAGACTGGGGATGGAAATGTGACACAGGAACCTTCATAACAGGCTTGCCTAAAATTTTGCTCTATATAGTCATACATTCTGTGGGCATATTACAGCAAGGTATTGAACTTATCTTTACAATAGCATTCAATAAAAATGGCTTATAGATAAAAAAACATCTACTCGTGCAAGCTTCTGAGATGTGTTAATGTCTATTCAAGTCAATATGTCTTTGTTTTTTAAGTTGTGGAAATTTTTTATTCTGTACTGGTACCTTAATCTTGTTAGCATGTTACTCTTACAGGCTACCTACATCCAAAAATTATCTTCTGACCTGGTCCTTACACCATCTTTGTGTAGGCTTGGTAACTGGAGGAAAGATTTCTGCTGCAGAAATGAACTAATTTATGTTAATATGGACTAACCTCATATCAGCTACCTATTACGAACCTGCATTTTCAGCTAAAGTATACGTGTCCTTTAAAAAATAAAATTGATCTAATACCTGAAAAATATAATGCACTTCTGTGCTAAGCAGGATAAAATATTGGGTTCCAACCAAATGTTTACCAATCCCAAGGGAATGGCACTATTTATCTGCCACAGTCAAAGATGTGACAAGGGAAGTAGATTGAAAGGATGAAGGTGAACCCTGGCAGATTGTATATCATTTAAATTCAGAATAAGTAAAAGAAAAGCAAATAACAGTTTGTCTTAGCATTTCTCCACTATAATGATAATCAGCCCTTAACCAGCTGTCTCGAGGTTTAGATCTGGCGCCCATTGTGACATGAGCTTTTTATAGGAAGATCTAAAGCCTTCTGATTAGAGGTTAACCTCTTTGAATGGGAGTAGTTAATTTTCAGAGCAGGTTGAAAATGGGCTATGTAGATCTCTGTTGCCAGGCTTCTTTTTTTTTTCTGTCTTCAGTAAAACTAACTGGTAAATCATGTTATGGAAAAACAGAACACCCTTTTGTATTTTACAAGTATTGTATCAATTTACTTTGTATTTGAGTTTTGCATTCCTTATACTTTCATTATGATAAGCAGTAAGAAATTAGAAAGTCCTGATTTTATTTTAAAAAAAAGTAATATTTACTTCTAAACTGGCAAAGGTACCCGCATGTGAAATGGAAAAGGGGTCCAAACAACCTTTTGTTGGCTTTTTTTTTTTCCATCCAAGCATGAAAACAGGTCCCCTATTCATACTCCATGACTGAGGGGAGTGAATTAATTCGCTAGTAGATATCTGCCTAATATAGAAGCTATATGGCGCATATTAAGGCAATCTTGTGATAAGATAGGGCATATCCATTAAGCTATAGGTCACCTTAATATGACATTGTTATTATTTGGACAATATGAAGACTTAGAGATCCTGTTACCAACTTAAAGTAGAACTAAAGGCAAAACTTTTTTTCTTCATTTTGGATAGTGTAAGGGTGGTTTATATTCCCTGGGTTTTTTTTTGTTTGTTTGCCATCTGTATCCCACTGGGGAGATACCCCTTCACTTCCTATCCGATAGCTAAAACAAGAAGGGGGAATAAATCCCCTCAAAATGAAAGAATCCCTAGGTTTCCCAGAGTTTGGATCCTCAGTGGAAGATTTCCAGTCTAATACTGTTCTAGGGACAACCCAAAATTTGGGATTTTCATTTTTGGTGATAACAGTAAACATGACAAGTAGAGAGGGTGAGTCTCCATAATGGGGACACTGGTAGCAAAATCTTGACAGGAGTTTTTATTGCTCTTTACTCTAGTCAAAACTAAATAGAATGTTTTGCCTTTAGTTATACTTTTAATAATAATCATTATAATTCAGGTAAAAGCAGAGAAAAATTAAGTCTTTTTTAAGCTTTTTTCCTTTCCAAAATTATTATGTGCTGTAGTTGTCAAGGAGGAGTGAAGGACATTACTATGGAATGTAAAACGAGTGAACGAGTCTGCTGGACTTGATGACATCACATCCAAGATGGTGGTGCCCAGCAGCAGTCTTAAGACCTGTCAGATTTCAACACAAGGAATACCTTTCACAGGCAAACAAAAATGCATAAAATATGCTTCATGCACCTATAACCTAATTTGAATATTTTTTTTTTAATGAATGGTCTGGCAACAGGGTTTCTTTGAAGAGGCAATAACATGATGTTGAGGTCAGGGCTCTGTGGGAGCCAAACCATCACTTTCAGGACTCCTTGTTCTTTTTTACATTGAACATATTTCATAAGTGACATTGGCTGTATGTTTGGGGCTGTTGTTTTGCTGCAGAATAAATTTGGGGCCAATCACACACCTCCCTGATGGTATTGCATTACAGATAAATAGTTGAATATAAGAGTGAAACCCCTGCACTACCTCAATAATGAGAGAGAAAGAGAGAGAGAGAGAGAGAGAGAAATGCACAAGCAGAAAATAAAATAAAAGTAGTGATGATAGTGGCTGTTGCTGACATCAAATTGTGTTCCCACAATAGTAGAGCAAATTAAAAATAAATAAGTGATGTAGTGCTGCTATATAATAGCTATAAAAAATGAAAAAGTGACATAACTGAATAAAACATCCATAATGAATCCATAAATGTAAAATCAATCAGTTTAATATTATGTAATAAAAATTCTTCCATAATTAATGTGTTTTCTTTTTGTGATGGTATCCCAAACACCATCAAGTGAAACAGTGCACATAACATAGAGTGCCACCTCAGTGCTCACAGAACTCTCACCTCAAAGCACATGAAAATGCGCTTTATAATATCAAATAGATAAAAGGATTCTTCACTTTTTTAATCTACAACCATGTGATAGTAATCAGACACCTTTGAGCTTTCAATAGATTGTCAAACCAGAACCAGGGTTCAGTCCCTTTAAGGGTGATGGAGGTCACACATTTCTATACTTAAAAGGGTACAAAGGACACTCCCATGATGCAATATGTACTAGTATATACATTTATTAAGAAGCAGCAATACACTCACATGTAGTAACAGAATAAAATGCCATAAAATCATCAGATGCAGGCTTCACTGGTTGTCAGCTGAACTCACTATTCATGTGTGTCCAGAGCCAAGCCCCTTACGCATTACATCATGCCCACGTAACTTCATCAGAGGGATAAATATCTGCCTGTATTTCTCATCATTCAGGACACCATTAATCTTGATGGAATCTTTAACTCTATTTGCAGAAATGCAGCCTCACACTTGCAAGGAACCTCTACATGATTCACTGTTGCCTGCAGACACTTATTATGGTACCACTTTCCATCCCTTCACAAGAAAACTGCCTCCTGCTACAGCCAAATATTTCAACTTTTGACCTGCTGCCATTTTTCTGCACCCCAGTTCCTATGGTTTTGTACATTGTTGAGTCATTAGCTTTGTTTCCACGTTGGAGGTATGGCTTTTTGGCTGCAATTCTGCCATGGAGTCCTTTTCTAGCCAGACGTCTCCGGACAGTAGATGGGTGTACCTGGGTTCCACTGCTTTCCACCAGTTATGTGCTGATGGCACTGCTGGATATCATCTGTTGTCAAAAAGAAGTAAACATAATGTATCCTTCATCTGCTGCATTAAATTTCCCTGGCCAACCACTGCGGCTATGATCGTCATCATTGCCCATTTGTGCTTCTTTAAAAGATTGTGAACCGCACATCTTGAAAACCCTGTCTGATTTGAAATCTTTGTATCAGGGTCCTGTCCACGGCAGAAGTTCTGGAAGATCTGGCATTTTTGCCAGTACTCTGCATGGCCGCAGAAGTACACATCAGCCTCAGTTTGGTGCCAGACGGCCTTTATAAGGAGGCTCATCACTTCCAAGTTGCTGGATGATCTCTAGCTCCCCATGCCCTGTTCCTGTTTCCTGTGATTCTGACCTGTGATTTCCTGTTACCGACTCGGCTTGCTCCTGGACCTGTCTACTCTGCTTTACCCCTGATCTGACCTCGGCTATCCCATCTGACTACGTCTGCTCTGATTCCCACCTGGTACCTGACCTTGGCTTGAACCAACTACCCAGTAAACATCTAAATCCCGAAAGAGCTTACATACCACGCACAGGCGCCTCCTGTCTGCAGACCTATCTCCGTGCACCAGCTGTGCTTCTGAGTGGACCACCAACCAGCACTCCTACAAGCGACCTGTGCAACTTTGGGCCAGACTCTCGCTGTCCCACTCACAGGGAAGTCTGGAACTTAGCCACAAGGGAAGCCCTCTCTCCATTGGCCTCCATCACCAGGTACGTGATACTTTGCCTAGTAGAGACCTTGCTGATACAGTATAACTACCTATAACTCCGCAACCTAACCTTAGTAGCATAGTTTGGCTGTTCCCCACCCAGTTTTAGTCCTCCTACACAGCTGTTTCTGTTTCAGTTAATGACTGTGTTCCACCTACATATGAAATTGATGATCATTAGCACCCAATTGGTAATCCTACAACTGACTCTAATCCTACAAAATCCCTGACTTTGTTCAAGTGTATAAAGTGTGCAAGTATAAGAACTGATGCTGGTTTGAAGCCAAAAGGCAGTCACACCAAATATTCATTTGATTTTGATTTTTCTTACGTTCACTCACTATGATGCATTTTGTAAATTGCTTAAAAAATAAACAATTAAAATGTGTACTGTATCTTTGAAAACATTCTTGCTTTATGGCATTTCTTCATACCTGCCTAAAACTTTTGCACAGTACGGTGTACATATACTGTATACAGTGTGTTTGTGTATATATATATATTCATTTATATAAAGTTAAATTAAACCTCCACTAAATCCAGCATTCACTCTCTTCCAGAGCTAGAGATGGCACTAGATTCTTTACCATCTAGCACTTCCAGGTGTTTCAGATGCCTGTGTCTCCCTGCTATCCACTGTTGTTTCATCCCTTCTCCACTTTGTTACCAATGTGTTCCTGCATCTTTTAAGGGACTCACTATCAGTATGTAACAGTTAATGGGAGGATCCAAAGTTGGCTTTGGTGAGACACAGGCATAGGAGCAAATACTATAATTAATTAAACTTTTTTTTTTAATAATGATGTCTTTTTAAGTTGTATGCCATACTGATGTGGCACACCCTTAAAGCTACGTGACACACCATCTTATATATTATTCAAACACAAAATTAGTTTCTATGGGGCTGTAAAATTCATCTTCAATGCTGGCAATCTATAGGAGAAAATCCACTCTGCAAAACATGTCTGACAGCTTAAGTCGGTAGATTGCCAACAGAATTTATCCTAAGGCTAGTCACCAAGTTACTCCCTGGCCAAGTTACTCGGGGAAAAACTGCTTTCATCAGAGCCTAATTACAGAATGGGTTTGCTTTAAATTTTAATCTACTGTATTTTTCTCAAGGAGTAGTTTTAGCAACACTCTCAAGCCTGCTTTTACAGGATATAATCCTATATATGCACGTAATCATATACATCTTATATTTTTTTTCAATTCTCTAATATAATTGTAAGGTAATATTCAAGAAAACACATTTATAGCAATAATTTGTTGACTGGTCTATCTCATATTTCTGCATAATAAATACCCATGATCTTCAAAGCTGGTTGTAGATTTGCAGTAGCAGTAATACATAAAGTTATGTTCTGGCTGTACACAGTCCAGGATAAGGAATAGAAGCTTTAGAACAAACCCTTTGCTTTCAGCTAGTTCCTTTAAAAACAATTAGCTAGCCATGTCTATTTTTTTCTAGTCCTGCTTATAGACAGAGATACGGTTCATAATGAAATCAGACCACGAAGGTCCCTGTGCACCTCTAAGTGCCTGCGTCCAATTTCTAAATCAGCTTTTATAAAGCAAATGGTTCCCTTTTAAGCCACCTTTTGCACATACTTTTACATTCTTTATGAACTCCCATGGCTTTGTTCAGGCATTGATAGTGATAAAAGAAAGCACTATGTAGGCTTTAAGCCACTCTAGTCAAAGCTTACGTAGAGCTCAGGACCAATCCCCAAGTGCTAGCATTGTGCCAAACACCAAGAACCAGCATTGTCACATTAGAAGGGAAATGGTCACATGCTCCTCCATATTCAAAAGTACCATATTCAGTGTTGGTGGTTAAAATGAGAGGTGGGCGAGCAAAGGAAAGGTGAATATGTGCTGGTGCTGAGGAGACGTTTAAAACAAATCTTGTTACTTGTTACTTTGCTCTGCATAGTCAGGTATGGTTTAAGAATGCTGGCTATGGTGCAATTTGTTTTCAAGCCTTTTACAAGAAAACCAGATTCCTATTTCAGACATATCTCTGTAATGGTTCATTTCATAAACATCCACATCCATGCATGCATACTGGAGGACCACAATCACTAAAAATACTCTTACAAAGGGCAGCACAGTGATTCATATTAAGTCTTTATTAAGCGTAGTTGTTGTTACTAAAAGTTTAAAGCAATAGATAGTTGTCTAGACAGCAAAGTTTTGGGGCATGCAATGCTTTCTGTAAAATAAATGAAGCTAGCAAAAGATTAACATTGTTCTGGGCTTTGAACAGTGCAGAGACTTTTGGGCCTCAGTATATACATTCTCTTGTCTTTTTGTTCAAAACTTGTGAAAATGCAGATTAGTTCATTTATATATTCCTTAAAAGTAATGAAACTACTTATATGTAAATTTATCAAACTTTAAATTATCTTTATATTAAGCTGTTACACAGCTGAAAGTTAAGCCTTTGCATACCTTACAAATTGTAAATTACAGACTGGGCAATCCATAACTAAAACACCTGTGTAGACATTTATGGGGGCATAATATGGGCATCACCAGTTACCAAGCTTTAGTAAAAGATCCTAGGCATGAAAGAAATGGCAACATCACAAGGTCTGTAGAACTACTGGTTCAAAAATTAGTTGTCGGCTACCCGTCTTATAAAATTTCTGTGTATTTGACTGTTTGGTTGGAGTTTACCTTTAACCACTTGAGCTCCAGAGGATTTACCCTCATTAAAGACCAGGCCTCTTTTTGCTACTCGGCGCTGCACTAATTCAACTGATAATTGCGCGATCATGCAATGCTGCACCCAAACGAAATTTACGTCCTTTTTTTCACACAAATAGAGCTTTCTTTCGGTGGTATTTGATCATCTGTGCGCTTTTTATTTTTCACGCTATAAACATAAAAAGGCCAAAACAATATTTTTTACTTTCAGCTATAAAAAATATATAGTAAACTCAAAGTTGGTTATAAATTTAGGCCAAAATGTATTCTGCTACATGTTTTTGGTAAAAAAAATCCCAATGAGTGTATATTGATTGCTTTGTGTGGAAGTTATAGCGTTTACAAACTATGGTATAAATACTGCAACTTACGCCATTTTTCTGCTATACAGCACTGCGCTAGTTTAACGGACAATTGCACGGTCATGCAATATGGTACATAAATGAAATTTACATCCTTTTTTTCCCCACAAATTGAGCTTTCTTTTGGTGGTATTTGATTGCCTGTGCGGTTTTTATTTTTTGCGCTATAAAAAAAAAGGCTGACAATTTTGAGGAAAAAAAAACAATATTTTGGACTTTTTGCTATAAAACATGTCCAGTAAAAAAAATGCAAAAATCTAATTTAGTCACAAATTTCTGCCAAAATACATTCTGCGACATGTCTTTGCTAAAAAAAAACCCCAATACGTGTAAATTAATTGGTTTACGTGAAAGTTATAGCGTTTACAAATGGCGGGAAAGATACTGGGATTTTTAGGTTTTTTTTTATACTAATAATGCAGCGATCAGCGAATTATAGCGGCGATCAGGGACTTATGGCAGCGACCAGCGACTTATGGTGGGACTGCGGCGGACATTCTGACATTGGGGGGTACTGACTTGGGGTCACTGACATCCCCAAAAACACTAATACAGTGATCAGTGCAAAAAAAAAAAACTGACACTGTACTAATGGCAATGGGGAGGAAGGGGTTAACTTTATTTTGCAGGGAAGGGATATAGGAGTGAGATGAGTGTTTTACTAGGGGGCGGGGGTGTGTACTGGGCAGGACAAGGCTGATCGAGAAAGAGAAACTGTTCTTTCTCGATCAGCTCATCCTCGAGCTGACAGGGAAGTGACAGACAGCACAGCTACTGCAGCTGTGCTGTCTGTCACTGTTTGCCACCGATCGCCGGAATATAGCCGCTAACGAGCAGCTGTGACCCGGCGACTGACATCTGCGGCGGTGATCCGCGGGACAGATAGGGCGGTGGCACGCCTCGCGCGCGCCCCCCCTATTTGTTTACAAAACACACGTTAAAACGTGGTTTTGCATGCAAGTGCTGCCCTGCCGCCGTATATCTACAGTGGCTGGGCGGCATGTAGTTAAACATGGAAATCATAGTGCATATTTCATATTTTGCAGCCAACAAAGAATGCAGTGAGTCCTAATGGAACACACCTTGGATTTGTTATTTGCAAACATACATTACAATTTAAAACTGTTTCAACTAAAAGGTATCAATAACAATTACCTACAATTAATTATGCATATCTGAGCACACTGTGATAACCCCTGTATAGAGATCACAAGGATGCAATAAAATACAATCCAGGTGCCATAAAAACCTACTTTGCCCTAGAGGATGGTTTTCCTAATCCGTAAACTGTTTCAGTAATTAGAATTTCATCATGAAATATGAATACATAAGACATAGCCATGGAAATCATAGATGATGTTTAAAATTGTGTTGTTTCTACGGATGACAAATGTCGGTGTGTGCTAAGTATTTATGTGCCTGTTGGAAAGAGGTAAATTAATTTGTTACATGGAGGTGGGCTCTGAAACCAGAGTGTCCACTTTGGATGCACTGTCCACAGTGAAATTCGATATTCTGAGCCTGATAAATTCACCGGCTCAGCACTACTAAGCTCCATATCTAGCCACTGTGCCTGAGCTTTGGGGTGGGCAGAGTTTGCTGTTGAGGCAATAGTTTCCCATCAGGTCCACCTCCCCTTAGATGTACCATGGGCAGAATGATGTGGATGATGAGAGACTAGTTCCTGATTAGGTTCAGCTCTTGTGATTGACAGCAGATAGCATCGGGTGGATTCTATTGCTGCTAGACAGCCCAATAGTGGCTATGGAACCCAACCACTCCAGTCTGCAGGTAGACCTGATAGGCAATTAGTCTCCCAGCATCACCAGGCTCCACCCACTATCAATTTTCAGCCCTGTATCATTGGTTGCTAGGGTGCTGGCAGCTTGTATTCTAGCAACTAATGAAGCTTAATGGTCAGCAGCATCTTAGTATGCAGTGATGGATGGGGGGCCTGGGGGGTGCACACAAACATTCCCTGCTCTTTACTATGCAGTAGCCATATTCTAAGCATTCTGAGCTGATGCTGTATGCCAGCTTAGAGTTAAGCTTAATTACTTTCAGTTTCCTTTAAATGACAGAAATTTGTTTTGAATTTGTGAAAGTGGCACAAATAAGAATTCAACATCTAAATCTATTCCATGTGTTGAAACTGTAAATGGAAGCATTGCAAGGGTTTCATAAATTAGGCACGTGATTTTATAACATCCCTATACCACTAAAAAAGGTGTTGCAAATGTTTTATTGAGTTGCCTTCCAGTTGGGGTGGTTTACTTTAAATATAAAAATGTTTATTCTAAATCACATAGAGATGTTCACAGGGTGTTTGTGCATTAGAGGGATTCCACACAATATACTCATTTCACAAAGCTTTAAGGAGACTTTATCACCAACTTAAATTTGAGGTAAAAGCACATCAAAAGCAAATCTTTTAAATGCTTACTTGCAGTATTTTTCCTTCTATGATTTCAATATTTTTTTTTTACTTGCAATGTGCCTTTGGACATCCTAGAAAATTTGACAACCCTAGCAAAGTCAATTCTCTAGTACAGCCTCCTCCCTCCTTGAATGTCATAGTCTTCTCCTCTTCTTGGATTTCTAATAACTATTTGTGTTTATCAAGTTCCTCTTTTATATACAGTAGCTGCTGGGGAAGTTGCAAAGGGAAATACTGTACAGTGTCACTTGAGTGACAAATTTAAGTCTGCTGATATCACAAGCAACATGATGCCACCCAGCAGCAGTCTCAGGCCTTTAGGATGTCCACACAAGGCAAGGGTTTTACAAGGTAAATAACATGCAAGAAATATGTTAAATCATATGTAGCCATGTTCTGGATATATGATTATGCCATTCAGGGACATATAGTATATGGTACAAATGAGACTATGGTTAATCCTTTTCCCCCCTAGTGCCCAGTACTGGTTTTACTACATCACTTCCCATTAGCAAAGTGGATCCAGTTCTTCTGACAGCAGAGGATGCTGTAAACCTGTAGTCATATAGCCAATACATACTGTATTTCTGAGTGCTGACTGAACTACAACTGCCAGACAGCTGGGGAACGTAAAGGTTGCTGGGGGAGCAGAGATATTCTACAGGAAGAAACTGGTGGGGTTTTTTTGTACAGGATTCAGAGCTGAACATAGGGGGACTGCCATTCTGCCGAGCTTGATAAAGGAGGCAGAGCTTCGGAAACACGTTGTGGCCTGCCCATCTGTCACTCATTTGTGCCGGTCACACTTATGTTGGTGGTAGTGAGAGGGGAGATACGCTGCCAGCATCCATGCATGAGCGGATCCCCATCTATGCCTTGCAGCTGATGACAGTCTACACCCACAAGCAGACCCCTGTATGTGCCGTGCAGTGAATGACAGTCTATCCACACACTGGAGAGAGCTGCACCTGCATGCCATCCCGATCACCAGAGCTGTTCACATGTTGCTCTGATCAGGGGAAGACTTACAACTCATGGGGCCCCTGGGCAATTGGGGATCATGGGGCCCCTGTGTCCTCACCCACACTTAAAACCACACCCAAAAAAAACCTATGAAAGGTACTAGGGGCATCTCATGGGGCCCCCTACTGACCCTGGGCCCTCGGGCAGTGCCCAAGTACCCGAATGGTCAGTCCGCCCCTGGCTCTGATGTAAGTGTGCTAAAATAAAGCATTGCCATTTTTATCTCACATTCACCTGGTGCCCTGCTCTGTTCTTTTGCTTGTCCCTGAGGGATTCCCCATATCCTTGGTGAGGTGCTGCTGGAATTGTTTGTGCTCCACTCCATTGCGATCCAGCTGCCCCACTATTTGATGCAGATCTCACCATGGACTAATATGTATTTTACACTGTTTTTATTTCTCTGTTTCCATTGTAGTCTATGAGTGCTGAATTGGCTGGCTTGTTAGTGTTTCAAGTAGCTCTTTTACTTACTATTCATGGGGACTACCATTCTCCTCCAAGGACAGATTGCTGGCTACTACTGTGGGACTCTGCATACCAGTTCAGCACAGCAGTGATGCCAATCACTACACCAGGATCACATCAGCTTCTCTGTGTCAGGACTGTCACTATCCAGTCTTCAGCCAGTCATCTCTGCACGCTGTGCTAACAGGCTGTCAGGCAGTAACTCTGCACTTCTCTGTGAACAGCCAAGAGCCTGTGCAAGAAGCCTGTTCCTAGGAGGCTGTGCTATCCATGGGATTGATGAGTGAGCAGATGCCCAAACTCTTTCTGACACTCTAGAGACACTGCATGCAGACACTTTTATACCTTAGTATCAAGAGATCTTTGCTTTGAGCATTTATCACAGTCTATCTGTTATCTTCATTAAATTACCATTACTCACCACTGTATATGGACCCCATCAGTGCTAGCAGAAGAAAATGACTACTATCACATCTAGAACTTTAAAATCTCAGGACTCTAGTTGCTATATCTAGTCAAAGGGACCTCTTCGCATCTAAGCCATTGTTATAAAAATTAGGGTATCTACTGTATACCCATTTATGTGTGTGTGTGTATGTATATATATATATACTTTTTTTACAGAATTCTTTGCATTCCCTATTTTGATGCTGGTGGCCTAGAGGGAGTTAATGAGTCAACAAGCCTTTTCTTCCTTCTCCTGCTGTTGTTGTAGTTATATTGTTACAATGTACCATTTGTGTCTGTATAATCTGTTAACCATTGCTATATGGTTAGTTCCATTTTATCAGTGTTTTGCTTCTATGCGTTAACTGGGGGAAGTACCTCCTAAACTTTCATTCTGTGGTCTACTCTTTTGACCAAGCTTAATATAGAGGTGTTACTAAAGAATCATGTTTCTTGCATTATTGTTTCATATTTTTGGAATATGTCTGAACCCACAGTGTCGGAGGTGTCTTGGGGCTCACAAGGTTAAGGCAACCACTGGGGACAAGCATTATCAAGCGGCCCCTGCGGGGGTAGCACTACACATATTTTATGGGATGATTGTTGTTGAAATGAATAGTCTAAGAAAAGGGTCCCTTTAATACAAGGATAAATATCTTTATTTTAACCTTGTAGTTGTAATTTTCAAAACAAATTAGACTCCTTATCCGAATGTGTTACCTTTGTGATTTAATTCTAACACATTTAGAGATCCACTGATTTTATATCTATTCTACTATACAGGACCTTAAAAAAACAAGTATTCACCCAAAATTGTGAAAGCAAATGTGGTGAAGAATGTATGCAATCTAGTGTAATAATTATTTAAAAACAAACACAAATCATGCCATTTCTCTTTAAAGAAAAAGGCAAAGTTGGATAAAATTGGCTGCTTAGTATAATTCCCACCTGGGAAAACTGGATTTCAAATATCTAGGTAATGTCTTCAATTAGCTAGGAAAAAAACATTAACCTTGAGCCTTTGTCATATTTCTCATTACCGGAACACTTAAATGGTATTCCTTGAAAGAAAACATATCCTTTTACACCTGCATAATTCTCCAGCCTTATTCATTGAAGCATTCACACTTTTTTTTTATTCCTGGTAGTGACAAGAGTGTAGACCGGTTTATGAAAGGTTAAGATGCTAATTACTGAGCAGTTTATAGGTTACCTGCGGGAAATACAAAAGAAATATGTCTTTCTGATTTGGTCCTCTATATTCCCTTTCCTTTTTAATACAATAAGGGCACTCTTGAGACATTTTAGAGGCAAGGAGCCCCGGCAGTCTGTGTAAATGTGGAAATAAAGGTTAATTTGTAGCTGTGAAATGTACAAGATCTTTTTCTTTACACAAATATTGATCTAAATCTGCTTGGGTGTCTTTCCTGTCAGAGGTATATTTGCATGATATTGTTGGAAAATGACAAGGGCATTAGAAGGAAAAAGAAACAAATGAAATAAAATAAGCAATACAGAAAGTAAACACCACATGGTTTTACTGCAGGGCTGCAGAGACACAGAGCATTTCCCATTATTATAGCTAATTTCAGAAGTGTACAATTTTTCAGTCTGTCATATTCTAGGAAAAGGGGAAGTTCTCTAAAATTAGTCAGTCACTAATGCCAAAATGCTTACACTATGGTTTCTTGTACAGCTATTAAATCAAAAATTCCTGTCATTTTATTGAGTTTAATAAAAAAAAAAAATGAACTAGCAAAATAATTGTAACTATTTAAATACAATTCTAAGAAATAATCTATTTTTATTTAAAAATACATTCCAGTCAATTCATTTTGGCCGTGTTATAGTTTTTGATAGAGATGGAAGGATTAGAACTTCACTCAGGTTTTTATTATTATCCAGGGCTCCATTAGAGAGACGTATTTGCACTTCCTGCCTTGGCCTATATATTAACCACTTGCCCTCCAAGAGATTTACTCCCCTTCCTGACCAGGCCATTTTTTGCGATACGACGCACACAAATAGAGCTTTCTTTTGCTGGTATTTGATCGCCTGTGTCTTTTTATTTTTTTGCGCTATAAACAAATAAAATGACAATTTGGAAAAAAAACAATATTTTTTTATTTTTTGTTATTAAACATGTCCAATTAAAAAGATCAAATTTCATCATAAATTTAGGCCAAAATGTATTCTGCTACATGTCTTTGCTAAAAGAAATCTCAATACTTGTAAATTAATTGGTTTATGTGAAAGTTATAGCGTCTACAAATGGCAGTATATATGCTGGAATTTTTATTTAAATTTTTATTTATACTAGTAATGGTGGCGATCAGCGACTTATAGCAGGACTGCGGGACTATGGTGGGAATTCTGACACTGGGTGAGAACTGATTAACTACCACTGACATCCCAATGACACTAACACAGTGATGAGTGCTAATAAAAAGCACAGACACTGTACTAATGACACTGGGCAGGAAGGGGTTAGCATCTGTGGCAATCAAAGGGTTAACTGTGTGCTGTTTTACTGTATGTGCTGTGTGTGTTTTACTAGAAAAACATGCTGCTGTGCAGAGAAATACACAGCAGCATATCACTGCTGGCAGGAGAGAGTCATGTGTTGTTTACACAGGAAATAAAGTGAATAGATCTTCTTCAAGACTCAACAGTGTTCCACCACCATGTTCAGATAAATTGTGCACTCACCAGATGCCATTGGCCACCAGAGTAGCCAGCAAGCATAAAAGACAAGGTCTTGTGTATATCAGGTAGGATGTCCACTTCCTTCTGCAGAATCCTTGAAGCCCATCCCCTCATAAACCACTATTACATCTCCTGTCACAGGTCTCAGTGAAAAAGCCCAAAAAAGATACTCATAGTGCAGTAGACTTTATTAAAAGAGTGAGAATAAAAAAGACAAACTGTATGCACTCACATATTGAAGATGTCAAAGGGGGCACAAACACAAACCGCTCACTGGGGGGATCTCTTCCCTCACATTGTCGCTAGTTATCATGGCCGGCGTGCGTTCCAGCAGACTGGATGTGATGTAAGAGAAGGATTGGAAGTGACATGTCCTGCCATGTGTAGCTCAAGCCTCAATGCATTTTGTGCAATGCGAATGCGCAAAATGCATTGAGGCTTGAGCCGCACATGGCAGGACTTATCACTTCCGATCCTTCTCCGACATCACATCAGGTCTGCTGGAATGCAAGCCAGCCGTGGTAACTAGAGGCGGTGTGAGTGCATACAGTTTGTCCTTTTTATTCTCGCTTTTTTAACAAAGTCTACTATACTATCAATATTTTTATGGCCTTTTTGGGGCTTTTTCTCTGAGACCTGTTTGACAATGAAGAAGATGCAATAGTGGTTTATGTGCGGATGGGCTTCAAGGATTCTGCAGAAGGAAGTGGACATCCTACCTGATATACAGAAGACCTTGTCTGTTATGTTTTCTGGCTATTCTGGTGGCCGATGCCATCTGGTGGGTACGCAATTTATTTGAACATGGTGGTGGAACACTGTTGAGCCTTGCAGAAGATCTAGTCACTTTATTTCCTTAGTCAAAAGAATATGGTGTTTGGGCACTCTATTAATCATTTGGATGTTTTCATATATATGATCACATTATTGTTTTACATAAAGGTGTTGTACATATTTTTCACTATATTTAGGTGGAATTTTCACATTTATGGCTAGCGCCTACTTTCAATGATTTTTGATATATTTAGTATAGCTCTACTGATCTCTATTAGGACACCCATCCATCCTGAAGCTAGAGAAAATGGTAAAAAAACAAGATCATCTACTGTTACCCAACAGGTAAATATATTTAACATTAAATGAAAGCAATATATTGTTGAATGGCTTAAGAATGAAAAAGAAAATCCTTTGTGCTGACAAGGCCATTGAGAGAAAAGTAGTTGAAGAGGCATGAGTAAAACATAGAAATTGTTATTGTGCTTGTACCATTATCAATGTAACACATTAAATATACATTTTTAATGGTGTGCATATAGCTCATTAAAAAGCCCATTAAATGAACATTGTACCATGTACCTGCATTCTGATTCAATAGTAGAATATATTCAATGGTCCTCATTCTGAGACCTTGAACAATCCAGAGCATATATAAGGAATGATTGAGCTACACAGACCTTCAGAGCAGACAATTCCTTTCTTTTTGTGTTATTTACTATTAAATTTTTGTATTGGTTTTTTTTAATTAAATTTTTTTTACAAAATGTTTGTACTAATAATAAAAATAACAATAATATTATTATTTTTATTATTGATTATTATATTACCGATTAGTGTTGTTTATTTTTTTAGGATTTTTTTGCAAAGCATAATAGCATAATATTTACCAGATAAATATTTGGTATATAAGGTATACCATATGTCAGATACACATTTTTATAGTCTGTAAAAGTAAATCTTTGTAATTCTTAAAATATAACCTACAAACATATTTTCTCATGCCCTAAAACCCACAGTACAGATAATTTGCCAATTATCTATTAATTTATCTATGATCTCTAGGCACTCAGAATAATTGCTTATCTGTGCCTGTATGCCTCTAGTAAATAGAACTGTGCTCCCCACCCCAGCTACAGATATCTATGATATTACTTTTTTAAATTATGCTTTATTTGTGTGATTGCTAAACATGAGAACCATTTTAACTTTCTATTTTTTTTTTACTGAAATGTATGTATTTTTTCTGAAATAACACTTGATTTAATTATTTTTAATGCATTGCTTTAAAGTTAACTGTTTTGCTTTTCATTCTAATCGTACAATGCATTTTCCACTTTAGCAAACAACGGAATCCTCATTCCATGCTCCTATATATTATAACTCACATAATACCTCACAGAACCATATAAGGGACTTTGACAACATTCGGAATTACATAAACACATGAAAATTAATTACAAGAGTCAATTAAATTAAAGTTAATTTAATAAAAAAAGCATTACCAAAAGTTATAAAACACACATTAAAATATATATTTAGGCTGGGAATAAAAACAGTTCTGTCACTACATAACACATCTCTATTGTCCCATCAACCCTCTAGTGTGGGTGTCGGCAACCCGCGGCTCCAGAGCCGCATGCGGCTCTTTTTCATCTTTGCTGCGGCTCCGGAGCACACTGCCCACCAGGTGACAGGCAATAGGGTTGCCGTAGCTCAGTGGTCGGCAAGCTATTTACACACATTAATGCGGCTCTTCTGTGTGCCGGGCGCCCGCTCCCCTCCCTCCTCTCGGGCGGCCGCCCCAAAAGTCAGGACTCTGCAGCTAGCCCAGCAATGGGCAAACTACAGCCCGGCGGACCTTTTAATCCGGCCCGCGGAGCGTGGCAAACATTGGCTGTCAGGATGTAGGCGGGGCAGCGTGACGAACTCCTCTCCTCTCACAGTCCGCCCTGAAGACCGGAACGGCGCGGGAACACGGCGAGAGGAACGCGCGGAGCAAAGGTAAGTGAATTACTATAGGGGGATGAATTACTATATGGGGGATGAATTACTATATGGGGGATTAATTACTATATGGGGGATGAATTACTATAGGGGGGATGAATTACTATAGGGGGGATGAATTACTATAGAGGGGATGAATTACTATATGGGGGATGAATTACTATAGGGGGGATGAATTACTATATGGGGGATGAATTACTATGGGGGATGAATTACTATATGGGGGATGAATTACTATGGGGGATGAATTACTATGTGGGGGATGAATTACTATGGGGGATGAATTACTATGTGGGGGATGAATTACTATGGGGGATGAATTACTATATGGGGGATGAATTACTATGGGGGATGAATTACTATGTGGGGGATGAATTACTATGGGGGATGAATTACTATATGGGGGATGAATTACTATATGGGGGGATGAATTACTATAGGGGGGATGAATTACTATAGGGGGGATGAATTACTATGGGGGATGAATTACTATGGGGTATGAATTACTATATGGGGGATGTATTTTCAGTTTTAAAAATGTGGCTCTCAAAATAAATTTCAATCGTGGTTTTGGCGAGATTTGGCTCAGTTGAAAAAAAAGGTTGCCCACCACTGACCTAAGGCTATGATTGTGATTATGACGATACACTGTGGCCCTGATTAACCCTTTGCTTACTGGGCCCTTAAACCCCCTTCATGACCAGAGCGCTTTTTGCAATTTATGCAGTGTCGGATTTGTTTTAAATGTTGCAATGGTTTTGCGGCTCCCAGTCTTTTTTTCCCTCTCGGAAACGGGTCCAAGTGGCTCTTTATGTCTTAAAGGTTGCAGACCCCTGCTCTAGTGTAATATGCTGTTGTAGATATCAACCACTAGAATGAGGTGTGGAATAAGTGATTGTGTTAAATATATGATAAACGACCTTATAAAAACAACAGCCAATAAAAACATAAGTAGTGCTCCCAAGGTTTTTAGTGAGGTTCTCTCTGACAATTGTCTGGACCGAACAAGTGTCACAAGAACCAATAGGCATCTCAGTTGACTGAAAACATGATGCGCCACCAAGCTGTTTAGTCCAAAAAGGGACCAGACACTGAAAACATTTGGTATTAGAATAATTATTTTTTATTATTGCAACCACAATTCTGCCACTTTTGTATTCATTATGTGCTAGTGAATATCCTTTGCTTTTGGTGTCTTGTTTGCCAGCTGTTTGTGACAATGAGGTTTAACCGCTTTCCCGCAGCATTATATTGGAATTAGTGCTACAGGGCGGCAGGGCTGCGCAAAATCGTGTGTGTGGAAAAATAAATATCTTAACCACTTCCTGCCCAGCCAATAGGAAAATGATGGCCGGGCAGTACTGTCGTCAATCCGGGTGGGCGTCATATGAAGTCCTTCCTGGATCGCGACGTGCGCATGCCTGCAGGGGCGAGACCTTTCACCAGCTGTGTACCTCAGATACAGCCGATGACAGATCTGTGTACCAGCCCATTGCCAATACCATGTGACCTGCTGTGACCAATTACAGCAGGTCACATGACAGTTGTAAACAATGGGTGGCTTCCTTTCATGCCATACATTGTATACAATTGTGTCACCAGCTGTGATCGGTCACAATGATCACATGCACTAACTGGGCCAATCACAGCCCATCTGTGTCATGTGATTAGCCATGGCCAATCACAGCTAATCACAACAAAAAAAACTGAATGAATCGATTTCATTCAGTTAAATGTTTGCTTTTAGCAAAGAAATTCTTTGATATAAGCAATCATATTGTGTAAAAAAAAATAAATACTGATCACTTTCCCACTATGGTCACTATGGTAACATTATACTACTATGGTCATAGTGTAATATGAAAAGAAAATCATAAATGAGAGAAAAAAATGTAATAAAAAAAAAAAGTTTTTAAAATTATCCATTCACTGTCACCAGTCAGTGTCCCTGATCACCGCCACACCAGTTATATGATGACACTGTACTGCACTGGTGACAGCATG
This sequence comes from Staurois parvus, assembly GCF_062004578.1. Lineage (NCBI taxonomy): Eukaryota > Metazoa > Chordata > Amphibia > Anura > Ranidae > Staurois > Staurois parvus. The sequence continues at coordinate 5,785,459 of NW_028317973.1, read as the reverse complement.
TAAAAAAGAAAAAGTAAAAAAAATAGTGAATTTCCCAAAATTATGCCAAAAAAAACCTTTAAAAAATTGCCATGCCTCTTATGAAATACGTTGGACTGTCTACTTTGCAAAAAAGGGGTAATTTGGGGGATATCTGTACTGTTCTGACATTTTTGGGCCTCAAGAAATTAGATCGCCTGTCAGTACTTCAGGACTGATCGATTTTCAGATATATCCCATAGTTTTCAACTCTATTACTTTCCTACGGACTAAATAATAATTACTGATTTGGGCTATTTTCACCAAAGAAATGTAGCAGATTACATCTTGGCCTAAATTTAGGAAGAACAATTATTTATTTGCAAATTTTTCTAACAGAAACAAAGAAAAACTTGTTTTTTTTGCAAACCTTTTGGTCCTTTTTTTGTTTATTTAGCAAAAAAAACAAAAAAAACAAATGGTGATTAAATACCACCAAAAGAAAGCTCTGGTTGTGTGAACAAAATGCTAAAAATTTAGTTTGGGTACAGTGTTGCATGACCGCGCAATTCTCATTCAAAGTGTGAGAGCGCTGTTTCCATCCATCTATTCTTGACCTCTCAAGCTCTGACAGTGCTTACCAAATGATCTTAGGCCTACCATAACCACCTGTAAGTATAGCTCCAATAGTTTATAGATCCTGCCATTTTTACTGCTCACTGCTGCATTTCAGGTGACATTGTTACTGTTATGTTGATCTGGATGGCAAATCTCATTCTATGCTTTTGTCTTATTGTTAATTGATCTGTATACTAAAGTGCACTGTTATCGCTGCTATTTATATTTCTTTACCTGTCTCGTTATAAATTTTATTGGGTGACAGTATATTAAGTTTGCCTTTGCTATTGATTTAGTGACTGCATTCTTTGAAACAAGTGTTATTGTCAGAGAATTCTTGTGAGACTCAGCCTGGTATGTCAGAGGGGCTGAAGTCCTTGAGAAGGTCAAGGCCAAGAACAGAGGACCCATCTTAACCAGCGGCTCCTTCAGGGGCAGTGCTACACCCTATTCAATCACTTATTTACAAAGATCCCTAAATCCCCAGTAAAGCGATTTCTTCCAGGCTTTCTTACTTTCTCGATCCATCTAGCCTTTCAACCTTTGCTTGCTGCTGTTCTTATTTCTCAGGCTTTAATTGTTCTAAATTGCTAAAAGACAGAGCGGCTGCTGCTGCTGTTAATCCTTACTTTAACTACTGTGTTGACCAGAAGGCCATTGTGTCAAATTTTATGTGCATTGCAAGACTGGATGCTCGATATGTTCTGTTTCGGGCATCCTAGTCAGTGCTTCAGATTCACAGAGCAATCCTGGATTAAGTGTTGGTCGGTGGACCAACAGCATAAGGAGAATTTGTGGAAGAACTCCCATTGTACGAGTCATCTTCCACTTCCTTAGGTTCTGGGACTTCAAGACACCTTGGCAGTCCAAGAGCTAAAAACATGCAGATTCTCCTCAGCATGAATGTATATCTCCACTAGCTCCTTCACAAATGAGGGACTTCTAATGGCTTTTGCATATAATTGGGAAGCTAGCATAGCCAATGCTTGGGTGTATAAGGTAGTATCCACAGGTTACAACATAGAACTTTGCTTCTTTCCTCCACCTTTGCTTTGTGTCTTCCCTTGTCTCAACAAAGTCAGATGAATCACCTTTCAGCTGTTCGGGGATTGTAAAATCAAGGAGGCATTGTTCACATTCCTCTCGCCAAAAGGTTTCAGGGTTTTTTACCTAAACCCATTTACAGTTCTGAAAAAGTTAATCACACTCTAAACACTTTTGTATGAACTCAAAGGTTTTGAATGAAATTCTATTTGATCAATTATTGCCTCCCTTCATCTCTGAGACTTCTTAGCGTTCATCAACATAAAAGATACATTTTTACACACTTCTGTTTTTCCAGGTCACCAGCTATCTGTTTTGTCCTTGGTGACAACCACAATTAATTTGTGGCCTTTCACTTTGTTAACTGATTTGGGACCTTCTTCATTCAGTCTTTGAATATTTGGATGATCTTTTGCCTACAATGAAACCTTTCTGACCTTGGATTGTAAAGTATCAATCATGGTATGTTTCCTGGAGATCTTTGAATGGACCTTGAACAACATGAGGTCTTTATTTGGAGAAGTTTAGGCTTTTTCTGGATACTTTATGGGCCAAGATTTTCCTTCCCCAGGTGAAGTTGATGAAACTTCAGAGTCAGGCTTGACAATTACATTCTGAACTTTAGTCTTCCGTGCTGAATTGCATGTATGTGCAAGGATTAATGAGGATGTTACTTCATTGGTCCCACTACCCCGCCGCAACCTGACAGAGTTCACTCCGACAATATTTCAGCAGTCAATCATCGGGCACCAAAAGTGTTGCAGTGGCCATAGAAGTTTGAATCTATCCTGTTCTGGGTGCAGCTTCATGCTCCAATGATTTCCAAGGTGCACATTCCTGGAGTTGTGGACTGGTAAGGAAACTTCCTATCCAGGCAATGTCTGGACCTAGAGCAATGGTCTCTCCATCAGGAGGTGCTTAAAGACACATATCTGTATTGGGGGTGCCAATCTACAATCTACAGATCTGCCAGATCTGTTGTCTCAAAGACCAATCTTCTACCCTTTTTCTCAATCATTGGCTTTGACAGCTTAGCTGTTGAAAGACAGATTTTGGGAGATAGAAGCATTTCAGTTTCTGTCATTCTGTTCATGTTTAAAACTTGTAAGTTTACATCTTTTAAGACTTTTATAGGCTTCCCCACATGCCAGTGGACCATGGTCTACTCCTCCTTTTTGCCCAAGATGGTTCTCTCCTTATGGTTTGGGCTTGTTGAGGAGTGTCACAGTTAACTTCCCACCACTGCTTCTTTAAAACTTACAAGAGATTACAATAAATAGTTTTAAAACTTTCTACACATTAACCTTTCTTTAAGATAACATGTCCCAAAATATATATATATTTGCCATAAGTTAACACACCAGTTCTATGTTTTGCAATAAAGCAACTCCAGGTAGGTAGACTGGTGCTTGCTCCAATGCTTTCCTACTGGGAAGTCATGAAGATAAGAACGCGCAAACCAGTAAAAATGTAAACTTCACTTTAAAAATTACATCCAGCAAAGCTTCAGAATAAAACATATTCTTTAGATTTCCTTTAACGCCCACCTTTTCAAATAAAGCGATTTTAGTCAGTCACTAAAGCTTTCTTTATCAATCACTAGAAAGGCTACCATCAGGAGATTTGTAAATTCATAAAATAGATTTAAAAAACATTATTTTATTTTTTTTTCATTAACACTGATTTTTATTTTATTTTCTACAGATTCCAATTTCCCCTTTCCTCTTTTTTGTCCTATGTAGACTGATGAAAATAAATCTGACATCTCTCCTATCCCTCTTTCCATGCTTCATGGTACCCTATTAATTCCAGCTTGTACTATAAATTAAGTCTCCATCAAAACCCCTTAGGCTTTTTAGACACTTGAGACTGAGCTGTTCTTAACCACATTAGCAGCTTGATGTCTATTATTATTCATTGGATCTATCCAGGGTAATGTGTATGGCCCTCCTTTAATTGTCTCTGCTCCCCTCTATCTTCTTTTATCAGAAATGAAAATGAATAAAAAAAAGAAGTCTCTCTTCTTACTAGAAGTCCCCATTGTATGGGCTGACACCAGATAGACCCTAGGGACATTTCCTGCTGTCCTTGGGATTCATGTGTCATTAGCACTACAAGGAAAGCAAGTAAAGACCTCTGCCTGTATCAACACAGATACCAGCTACATGATTAGCTTTAACGCACAATCACAATAAGTAACTGGAAAGCTAATAAATATATATTGGTCAGGAGAATATTGACTATTATGTTTTGTAGGGTTTTAATTCCTCTCATGATTTCAAATGTTTCTAAAAAATTATTTTCTTAATTCCCAAATGGATTCTGCAAGTATGGATTAGGATCAGAAAATTACATACATTTTATGAAGTGCTTGGGACTAGGGTTTTTCAATATTATGGAGCTCTAAAATCTATTAAGCCATTTCAAAATTACTTTTCTAGTAAACTTCAGTACTTTATTTGGAACAACTGACATTCTGAGGATATCCCTACAAGTACATTTATAAGAACTACAGTACTTTCTAATTAAAAAGAAGTATGGTAGTTTCCAACGAGATCAGTAAAATGTATGAAATGTACCTTATTCATTTACACAGGTGGCCCTTATATTTTGCTTTTTCATATTTTGAAAGTGTTTATTTTGCGTGGATGTCCTGTCTTGTACACTGTTACCATCCCTCATACACGGAACATATATGTAAACTCACTGTCACTAAAAACTCATATAATTTAAGAAATATGTAATTTTAAAGTTTTTTTTTCCAAATTGCAGCTTTTTTTTTTCAAACTGAAGTACTAAAAAATACCCAGTGATCCCACCATAGAGGTCAATGTTTTAGCACATCCTGTTATGGGGTGACGTCTCCTTTCCACAAGTGTTTCTCATTATAGCCCTGTCATATGTGCCCCTGATGGTGACAACAGTCATCTGTCCTGATACACATAGTACATACATGGACCACCATCACTATCAAAAAGACAGTCCTGAGCAATGATGTGCAGGAGATGCAGGTGTAAGTATATGTAGTGCACTGGATGTAGAGTGTTAGTGAGCACGCTCTCATCACAAAAACCTCAGCTGCTTATGAGCACAAATGTGTCACTTTTAAGGAATTAAAGCCCACACTCTTTGCAACCGCACACATGTGTTACATGGGTGGCACAAGGTAAACATATAAGCTATTTCCCAATACTGTTTTTATGGTAAAAAGAGTAATTCCACTTTTGTTGAGAAATAAGCATTACCCTCTAGGTGATCTATGTATGATGCAAAGATTTTGCCAAACGTTGTTGGAGATTCCTATGTTTTATTATTCTGAAGAAATAGCAGTTTGTTTGTGTCCATGTGCAGAGTTAATCTAACTCTGGTTTTATAATTATCAATCAGTTGCTACAGTTGCATTAGGATTATCTCACCAAAAGTAACATTTTTGTTGCAGGGGATGCCAAAAATCTGACTTGTATCTTCGTGCAGACTTCTGGGAAAACCAGTAAGCCAATCACAAAAGCAGAAATTGACATTTTCAGGGGGTGTTCTGTACACCATCTGTGTATAGCACACCTCCAGGTAGCCATATTGCATTGCTGTGACAGTGTGAGACTCTGTCACTGTGGAAATGGGTTTGAAAAGGACACAGGACTCTCAAATAGTCAGTTTGAGAGGCTCCAGCAAATGTTTTGCGAGCAGAGAAAGCTATGTTTTAAGGTTTCCCTGGATTTGGTAAGTCTGGATTGGGGCTATAAGCTTGAAGGCTCCAAAGAGTATTGGGTGGGACGGATTCTTCAGTCTTGTGTCCAGGTTTTTCAGACGTTTGGCAGGGTGTGTGTGTCCAGGTGCACACACATTATAAGGCAGATCTGAGCATAGCTCTAAAGTGGTGAAGGTGGAATAGCAGTTGCTATTGCTGCAAGCCTGAAGACAGCTCTGTCAGGAGAGCTGGAAGCTCCTGCTGGAGAGTACAACCCTTGTGAGGGGGATTCTGGAAGGGTCTGGAAGGCTAAGGAATCTGCAGAGGCCAGTGAGTCCAAGGGGCTGGAGGAAATCCGTGAGTCTCTGGAGGAAGCAAGCTGAGGTACAGAGAAAACTCTGTCAAGAGTCCATATGGGGCCTGAACAGCAAGGAGCTGTTACCTAGGCTGAGAGAGCCTGAATAGCCAGTGGTCTGGGAGACCAAGCCAAGCAGAGGTACTGCTAACTAGAGAGCCAGGTGGCTTGGCATTTTCACTGTGCATTATTTTGAGTGAAGTTGAAACCCCCTGCATGGGAACCTTGTGTTGAAAGGACTTTTCAGTTAGTGTTTAATAAATGCGTGCTAACATGCCCTTTAAGTTTAGTTCCTGTCTGGCGTGAACTCACTAAAAAAAATGCATCTACCACTGAGCTAAACATCCCCGATATTACAGTTGCATTTTACAGAAAATTACAGTGCTGCAGATTGAAAAGGAAAGGTAATTTTTAACAACATTCAATTACAATATGACTTGAGTCGAAACTGTATACACTGTATTATTTCTTCCTTTTTTATTTGCAAATGTTTCCCCACGAAAATAGTTACCCTTTTAAGTATATGGAAATCCAATAGGCAAATTTATTCTCTAAGCTTTAGTGTGTTTTTACTTAATTTCAATAGTAATTTTCCATAATGTTTTAATCTGCATTTCAAGGGGCACATTAATAAAATTAGAGAATGACACTTTGGCAATACATTCACTTCAGGTGAATCCATGTTGCATGTTTGAAATTAGTGATTTACTTATTTCTAAATCTGCCCCTTGGCACTTCTGCAATGAAGGTGTTTTCTGTGCTTCCTGGTTCTGCTTTTTTTCCTGTCTCCCAGCTGTGTTCCTTTGTTTTCACTCTCTAACATGGCTTTACGTGGAGGATGTAAGTGGCTGCACTCATTACATTCACTGTTGTCACCACTAGTAAACTTATGCTGAGAAATGCCATGCAGCAATTGCTGAAGCGCATGCATGTAGACTAGTGATGGGCTAGTTTGTGGCAAACATAAGAAACTAATGAAAGTGCCCATTTTGAAGGCTTATATGCAAGGTATTTGCCATAAAAGGTACTGCCGTGAGGGACATGAATCCGTGAACTTTTTTTCAAAAAGTACAATTTTTAAAGGGACAGTCATTTTTCATTGCTTAAAGTGAAAAAAAGAAACATTCCTTTAACCACTTTCGGGCTGTCCACCTACAATGTACTGTGGATGGACGGCAGCTGCAGGACCAGCGACGCACCCGTACATCGCTGGTGTTTTGCCAACACAGGCGGGCACTGAGCGCCTGAGTGGGCACTCAACCCTTTTTCCCCACATCCGCTGTGGCCACCGCTATACGATCATATGATCACAATGACAAAGCTTTTATGAATCATTCTGATCCATAAAAGTTTTGCTTCTGTTCCTGGAGCGCTGTGATTAGTCCAATCACAGCACCTTGTACCATATGAGCAGCTGGAGCCAATCAAATTATTATTATATTGAACTGTCATGAACTTAACACATTCATGATAGTTCAAAGCAAGCTTATGGTTTAAAAAAATTTATGTTTTTTTGCATTAAAATTCAAAAGTGTATTTTTTTCCAAAACATTTGCATTTGAAAAATTGCTGCGCAAATACTGTGTGACATAAAAAATTTCAACAACCACTGTTTCAAACTCTAGGGCCTCTGATATAAAAAAATATATAATGTTTTGGGGGTTCAAAGTAATTTTCTAGCAAAAAAACTGTTTTTTCAAGTCAACAAAAAGTGTCAAACGGCTTGGTCTTCAAGTGGTTTGAAAAGTAGGTGATGTCTGCCATAAGCTTCTAATGTTGGCCCTGAAATGCCAGGATAGTAGAAGCACCCCCATTCCAAAAAAAAAAAAAAAATTACCCCTTTTTGAAAGTAGATACTCCAAGATGTTTGCTAAGAGGTATGGTGAGTATTTTGCAGATCTCATTTGTTGCCACAAATTTTTGGAAAATTAAGAGAAAACGAAAATGTATTCTTTTATTTCATTCTTTTTCAAAACCCTATGACAAAAATGATATCTGCAAAATACTCACCATGCCTCATCAAATTCCTTGGGGTGTCTACTTTCTAAAAAGGGGTCATTTGGGGAGGGGGGGTTTGATCATTATTTTTAGCATTTTAGGTCCTCCAAAACTGTGATAGGTAGGGAGGAAGTGCCACGAGGAAATATATTAAAGTGACAACTTTGTGTTAAAAAAAAAATTGTCATATTCAAAATATTTTTGGCAAAATGTTCCATGGACTCCACATGCCTCTCTGCAAATTCCCTGGTGTGTACCTTCTAAAAAAAAAAAGTGTAATTTGGGGGAGTTTTGTACTGCCCGGGCATTTTAGCACCTCAAGAAATGTGATCAGCAGTCAGAAAGTAAAAGCTGTGTAAATTCCAATATATATACTTTAGTTTGTAGACGTCAGGGGCGGATTGACCACTTGGAAACTTGGGCACTTCCCGAGGGTCCGGGGTCAGTAGGGGATGCCCCTGGTACTTTTTTTTTTTTTTTTTTTTTTTTTTTTCATAGGCTTTTTTGAGTTTGGGCAAGGACACAGGGGCCCTATGATCCCTTCTTGCCCGGGGGCCCCATGAGATGTCCGCCCCTGGTAGATGCTATAACTTTTGCACAAACCAATTAGCAGAATACATTTTGGCCTAAATTTCTGATTAACTTTGAGTTTACTATATATTTTTATAACTGAAAGTAAAAATTATGGTTTTCTTTTTCAAAATTTTCAGGTTTTTTTTTTTTTTTTTTTAGTTTATACCACTAAAAATAAACCATTTGTGATCAGATACCACCAAAAGAAAGCTCTATTTGTGTAAACAAAAGGACATAAATCCTTTAAACTACCTGCAAAGTTGCACATCTGTATAGAAACTGCTGCAACAGAACTGACTTTTTTTTTTTTTTTTTTTTTTTTTTTTTTTAAGACCTTTTTATTAGAGATGAGCGAATTGAACTTGGCGAAGTGGAATTCGTTTCGAATATTAGGAAAATTTCGATTCGCGAATCAAAATTTTTCCAAAAATGGCGGCGACATGTGTGGCGACGGAGCGGGGATCTCTGGGAAGGCGCACAGACAAGGCGCGCTGACCCATAATGCATTCATTCATGACATGTGATCGCATTAGCCAATCAGCAGCCAGCCAGCCAGCACTGTGTAATGGTCGAGCTATAAATTGCGGCCATTTTAGAATTCTCCATTAGCCTCCAGTCATTCAAGAGAGACAGACCACCTGTCTGTATTGAGGGACAGAGTTAGGGCCACAGAACCGTTACTGAGGGCGGGCCACAGAACCGTTACTGAGGGCGGGCCACAGAACCGTTACTGAGGGCGGGCCACAGAACCGTTACTGAGGGCGGGCCACAGAACCGTTACTGAGGGACAGACACAGAACCGTTACTGAGGGACAGACACAGAACCGTTACTGAGGGACAGACACAGAACCGTTACTGAGGGACAGACACAGAATTGTTACTCAGGGACACAGAATCGTTGAATTAAAGAGTATGTCAGACAACACGCAGAGGAGTGGCAGAGGAGGCAATGTTTTAGGAGCGAGCAGACGTGGCAGCAGAGGAAGGGGTCGAGGCAGCACTAGTCGCAGCCAGAGGCCAGTGCTACTGGTGTCATCCAGCGGTCGTGTCTCCACCGACAACCCTGCCGTCATCGATTGGTTGGCTCGGTCATCTTCCTCTTCCCAGGTCACTTCTGACACCTACAGCCAACGGTCGGTGGGTACGTCAGACACAACCGTTAGTTGGCATGACCCGGGAGCAAGCCCACTGAAATCACGTGTCCTCTACCTGCCCCTGTCCTTTGGTGTTCCCTCACCAAGCGAAGTATCGCATGCTGTGGGCTCAGCCGCACTGTACAGTGAGGAAGAGCTAACAGAGGGCGGTCAGGAACAGGGGGAGACATCCGCCTCTTCAGCAGCCAGGCGAAGAAGTACTGGCGAGGAGAGTGGCTCGGTAGCCGGTCTAGAGACAGGTCTGTCTCCTGACCCACACGCAGCCGAGGGGGCTAGTAGTGAGGCGGAGACCCTAATTGATGATGATAAGGCTGATCGCACTTGGCAGCCTCGTCGTCATCAGGCTATTGCTTCCGCATCATCAGGAGAAGAGGGTGCCAGCTTGGCAGCGAGCAAAACAGTCGGTGGGTTGCCCAGGAGGCAGCAGGGTCGCAGCAGTGTCAGTGGAGGCAAACGGCCACGGAGTAGAGCACCAGCTCCACTGCAGCCTACCACCACGGCCAGTAGTGGTGCCGGTGTGCACGGAGGAAGTAGCAGTCAGCCAGTGAGGAGTAGCGGGGGCAAAGTTTCCTACTCGGCGGTGTGGCAATTTTTCGTCAAGCCACCCGAGGAAGTAAACGTAGCCGTATGTCGACTATGTGGCCAGAAAGTCAAGCGTGGCCAGGGGGCCCATGTCTCCATTGCCACACTCTGCCATGTGCCACTTTCAGGTCTCCTCACACTGCTGGTGGTTTCCATTTTTGTCATAGGGTGCTGTATGGCCTCCCATTGCTGCTGCCTCCACCGCCACACTGTGGCTCCACACTCTGGTTTTGGCCCCGTGACTGCCCAAATGAGTGAAGTGTGCGGTGATTCTAAGATCGACGGCACTCATCTGCATGTCATACTGACTGACAGTATTATTTCTCTTCCCCAGCAGACTCCAAGGGCATTTAAATTAAAGGTACAGTGTTCTGCACTAATATAAAGGCTCTCTGAAGCCTAGAAACACCCTTTTTATAAGTTAAATTCGCAGTGAATATATTCGCATCGAATCGAATTTATTCCTCGAATTCGCCGAATCAGCCGAATCGAATTTTTGAATACTTCGCTCATCTCTACTTTTTATGAAAGGAGAAAAAAAAATGTGGAATTGATTCCCCCACCCAATCCATTCCAGACCCTTTAGGTCTGGTAGGAAATTTAGGAGGGACCCCACAGTAACTTTTTTTTTTTTTTTTTTTTTTTTTTTTTTTTTTTTTTGTGTGCATGGGGTTTCCTCTAAAAGCCATACCAGGCCCTTCAGGCCTGGTAGGACTTTTAAGGGAACCCTACCCTCCAAAAATGGGGGGGAAAGTGTGGGGTGCCCCCTAAATTACTACTAGACCCTTGATCCGAGCACAGGCCTGGCAGGGCAGGAAAGGGGGGAATGAGCGATGGCTTCTTCTCCATAACCCTGGCCTAGTGGTTGTGGGGGTCTGGAGGCAGGGGAACTCATTAGCATCAGGGTACCCCTTTAAATAAGGGACAACCCTGATGCTGCCTCCCTCTTGTGAATGAGTAAGAGGTACTTGTACCCTACCCATTCACTAAAGGGTTAAATATAGTTAAAAATAAAGAGACCAGTCTTTTGAAAAAAACCTTTACTGAACAAAAACACACAAGTTTTTGACAAGTCCTTTATTGAAAAAAAAAGCCAAAAAAATGATTCCATCATTGTAATCCATTGTCAATCACAACATCCAGTGTTGTCATGCCCTCGCCAAAATAAAAAAACACTTGATGCCCGCCGACCTGTCCGCACTTGCCACAATCTGACATTTAAGGTCAGAAGAAAACAAATGGGCGAAGCTAGCTCTGCCCAATTGTGCTGTTATTGGCCAAAGAATATTTTGGACTTTTTGCTATAAACATGTCCAGTAAAAAAAATGTAAAAATCTAATTTCTGCCAAAATGCATTCTACAACATGTCTTTGCTTAAAAAAAAAAAAAAAAAACCCAATACCTGTAAATTAATTGGTTTACGTGAAAGTTATAGAGTTTACAAATGGCGGTAAGATACTGGGATTTTTAGTTTTTTTTGTTTTTTTTTAATACTAATAATGGCGGCGATCAGCGACTTATTGCGGCAGACATTCTGACATTGGGGGGTACTGACTTGCGGTCACTGACATCCCCAGTGACACCAATACAGTGATCAGTGCAAAAAAAAAACACTGACACTGTACTAATGGCACTGGGGAGGAAGGGGTTAAGTTTATTTTTCAGGGAAGGGTTATCTGTGTGAGGGGGGAGTGTTTTGCTGGGGGGCAGGGGTGTGTACTGCAGGGAACACCGCTGATCGGGAGAGAGAAACTCTTCTGTCCCGATCAGCTTGTCCTGGAGCTGTCAGGGAACTGACAGAAAGCACAGCTACTGCAGCTGTGCTCTCTGTCAGCGATTGCCGCCGATCGCCGGGACATAGCCGGTAATGACCGGCGGGACAGGTAGGGCGGAGGCGCGCCTCGCGCGCCCCCTACCTGTTTACAAAACACACGTTTTAAAATGAGCATTTGCCCAGCCGTGCCGCCCTGCCGCCGTATTTATACAGTGGCTGGGCGGCATGTGGTTAATAGAGGTAATTGGGTTGCCTATTTCTGTCTGGTGGCTAGTCCTCCTTAAGGCTCCTACATGATGGGATTAGTCTTCTGTCAACTTGACCTTGTCATCTAATCATGTTTATTCCAATGTGTAATAATTGTTCATGTGGGGGCTACCAATATTTCTGAAGTGTATACAAGTGTATTTCTATTCAATAAAGAGTTCCGGTTTTCATCTAAGCTAGTAGTGTTGTCTACTCTGTGGTGCGATGTCCAGCTATAATACCTTGTTCCTGTTTCCCAGCGGTGAGGAAGCAGTTCTCTGATGGAATTGCCCGGTCGGGGTGACAGGCAGTTCCTCACACTAGGGTTTACATTTTCTTTGGTTCAACCTATATAACTGCTTGCAATGCATTCCTTTACAATAATGTAAGTAAAGGTTTTACAACTGTCGGGGTTATGGTTTTGACGCACATAATTGTATTTATTTTGTAATATGTTGGAGCATACCTGCAGTTGGAGAGCTGAGTTAACTGACACCTGTATGCAGTAGCATGCACTAATATGCTCTGCAATAGAGCAGGAAAAAAGAGCAACTTGGTGACAAAAATGCGGGATTTATCTTTTTAATTGGTTAGACAACTTCACTTGTTTAAGGAAACACATTTCTTTCTGTGGCCCCTTCAAGGCCACATAATATATTACATCTTTGGACTTCTATTATATAAGGTATGTCTGATCTGCCTGTGTTCCTCTGAGGGCCACTGGTGTAGGCATAGTTATAAAAATAAGTGTCCTCAAAGGTTTAACCCTTACCTTCTAGACAGTTGTGTCAGATTTTATTTCTAACAAAAGTGGAGTTAATCTTTTTAGTGATTTATTTATTTTGAATTTAGACCAAAGTAAAGCAAAGCCTTATAGCCTTGTACAACAAGTACATATATTTCTGGTAAACATTCTTTGATAATGTATGCATTATCTAAACATTTTCAACTAAAAATATTTTTTAAACACTTCATATAAAGGTATTGTACAGGTTAACTGCATGGGAAAAGGTAGTATTACCAACCCCTTGACATAAGAATTATACATTAACAGACATAGTACTAGTTGAAGTAATAGCTGTGGCCTCGTACATTAGATTAGTCAGCGTTCTGAAATCACATATGGCGCAAATCAATTACTGTAAAAAAATAAATAAGTGTGTGTGTGTGTGTGTGTGTGTGTGTGTGTGTGTGTGTGTGTGTGTGTGTGTGTGTGTGTGTGTGTGTGTGTGTGTGTGTGTGTGTGTGTGTGTGTGTGTGTGTGTGTGTGTGTGTGTGTGTGTGTGTGTGTGTGTGTGTGTGTGTGTGTGTGTGTGTGTGTGTGTGTGTGTGTGTGTGTGTGTGTGTGTGTGTGTGTGTGTGTGTGTGTGTGTGTGTGTGTGTGTGTGTGTGTGTGTGTGTGTGTGTGTGTAAATTAAAGGAACACTTTTTATTCAAAGTATAACATCAAGTCAATCAAACTCCTGGGATATTGATCTGGGCAGTTATGTAGCAGAGGAAGTTGTTAATACGTTTCAGCTGCTTTGGTGTTAATGAAATTAACAGATGGGCTATACAGTATATATATTATACACACACTGCTTAAAATGAAAGGAACACTTTTTTTTTTTTTTTAATCAACTTTTCAGGGAAGGCTGTCCACAAGGTTTAGGAGTGTCTATGGGAATGTTTGACCATTCTTCCAGAAGCACATTTGTGAGTCAGGTACTGATGTCGGACGAGAAGGTCTGGCTTGCAGACTCCGTTCAAATTCATCCCATAACTGTTCTATCAGGTTGAGGTCAGGACTCTGCAGGCCAGTCAAGTTCCTCCACCCCAATCTCGCTCATCCATGTCTTTATGGATTTTGCTTTGTGCACTGATGCATAGTCATGTTGGACCAGGAAAGGGCTATCCCCCAAATTGTTCCCACAAAGTTGGGAGCATCAAATTGTCCAAAGTGTCTTGATATGCTGATGCATTAAGAGTTGCTGTCACTGGAACTAAGGGGCCAAGCTCAACCCCCAAAAAACAACCCCATATCATAATCCCTCTCCACCAAAATTTACTCTTGGCACAATGCAGTTAGGCAAGTACCATTCTCCTAGCATCCACCAAACAGACTCTTCCATCGGATTTCCAGACAGTGAAGTGTGATTCGTCACTCCAGAGAACATGTCTCCACTGCTCAAGTCCAGTGGCGGCGTACTTTACGCCACTTCATCTAATGCTTTGCATTGCACTTGGTGATGCAAGGCTTGGATGCAGCTGCTCGGCCACAGAAACCCATTCCATGAAGCTCTCTATGCCCGGTTGTTGTGCTAATCTGAATGCCACACAAACTTTGGAGGTCTTTAGCTATTGACTCTGCAGACAGTTGGAGACTCTTGTACATTGTGCACTTCTTGGATACTTGCATACTTGGATGCGGTAAGATACCACTTTGTGAATTGTCCTCGTTGTACTGGGTTTTTTTTGGGTTTTTTTGATACTTTCATTTGCTGTTACAGTGCAGATCACTGTAACAGCCACGGTTTGCACTGTTGTGAATGGGTTATATTCATGACAGATGTGATTACTAGCAACCTGTGATTGACTACAGCTAATCACATTGTACAGGGTGCTGTAATTGTCCCAGGTACCATGTGCTGCGCCCCCCAGGGGATGTGCTAGTGCTCCTGTGCGAAGTGACGTGCAGGTATGTCACTTAGTCTTTATCTGCTGCTGGCAACTGGATAATAATGCCTCCATCAATTACTTGTGTTAAACACAAACCATTTCAAAAATATGTTATGACATTTAATCCATTAGTCTACTCATTGGGTTTGATTTGCTAAAGCTGAATAGGCTGTTCACTTTGTAAGGGATGCTGCACTTTGCAAGTGAATTTGCCCAGAGTTTAATGAATGTGGTGAAGTTTCACGTGCAAGGAAATGGCATTTTGTTTGCACATAATTGAATGATGGAAGTTAGCAGAGCTTCACCTCATTCACTAAACTCTGGGGCTATTTACTCTGCATAGTGCAACTGTGAGATGGTGAAACAGCTCTCATTGTTTGAATACTGCTTGTGTGGAGTAAATTAAATGTTTTGACTGACATTCTGCAGTTTGACCACAAGATGTCACTGTTTTTCTAACACAGCCTCAGACTGCAGAGATATTTCTATATTCATGAAGAGGTGGAGTTTACACACAGAGTTAAGAGGGGACAGGAAGAAGAGACAGCAGCCATGTTCTGGAGAATGGTGAATGAGGGGGGCCGTGTGAGCATAGAATCTGATGACATCCAGGTGTGAGAGCATCCCTCCGTAACCAGAGCTGCAGCTAAGTGAAGCTGATGAGATTGCTGCCAGGAATGCTGATGAGATTGCTGCCAGGAATGCTGATGAGAGCAGAGGAACTAAGCAACATATACGTCGAGACCGCATGCTTGTTGGAGAGACATTTCTTCTGTTCAGAGTCACCAGAGGATGCAAAGCAGACCTGGGTCGGTAAGATCGTGCACGCACCTCATTTCAGTGTTGGCTCCTTGAGACTGAGTCCAGGCCTATAGTTAGTTAGGGTCTCTGTTTGTGTCAGGCCACAAGTGTTGTTACTGATCATTGGAAGGACTCCACAACTTAAAGTGACGTTTCACATTGGAGAGCTGATAAAATCCTACAAACTCAAGCCAGACTGGCGTTTTGCTCAGAAGGAATAGTCAGGCACGTGCTACAGGACCAGTTACGGGAGAGGGAATTCTGTAGATTTGTGTAAGATTGTAAGCTGTTGTGCTGCACCGCAGGCTAGCCCATACCATACACCCATACACTGATTCTTGCTCTTTTAGGGTAATAACAGGTAAGGTGTGGCAGCTTAGTTGTGCCTGCCAGTAGATAAATTACTTCACTTTCTACGTTCATCCATCAGAGGGCGCCATGCTGTGCAGCACAAGGGTCTCAGCCTTTGGGCTGGGTGTATGTAAATTTATTGTATGTTTCCAGCATTTGTGGTTGTGTTTATTTGCACATCTAAGTAAAATTCTGCTGTTGCAAAAGCTGGTGTTGAGGTTGCTTTCCTCATTCATGACTTCACTGTATCCTGGGGAGCCCACCCCGGTACACGGCTTACACAACTTCCCATGCAAACTGAACAGCCTTTTTTATCGCCCTTTAAAAAAATCAACCTGCTTGTGTCACCACAAGACTGCACAAATTGTCACTTCCCTATTCACTCTTCTGTGATCTGCTATCCTTATAACCCTTAGTGATGAACCAAACTGCCCTTGGTATCATTCAGCAGAGGTGCAGCAAATTTCAAAGTGTGGATTATGAACCTAAACCCTAATGAAATTAATGGTAGCCAAATCTGTAAAAAAAAGACAGTTTTTTTGGCCTAATAAGCAAAGGGTGTCAATTAAATAGCATGGAGGGGGCCTTGACCCCCTGAAGATGCTGGTTACAGAGAAATACAGTGGGAAGGGCCATACACGTGATGTAATTCTGCATGCCCTGTGGAATTCCAGGGTGCCGTTTGTACTTTTAACTCATTTGTGTAGTTTATCTATAGATGAACGAGTGTAACCCACTTCCAAAGAGCCTGTCTTTATGGTATTAAGCTATGGGAGTCCTCTCTGTGTTAATTTTTTTTTTTTTGGCACGGAGTATCTGCATCTAAAAAGGAGGACTTTGCTTCTACCTGGGAGGATTGGAGCTCTCTGTGACTGTGTAGCGGCAGAGCACACACGGATCCTTCTGTGTCATCCATCTGTCTACTGCGAGGAGGTGGAAGGATTTCTGTCCTGGGTGCTTTATGTTTAAAATGTCTGCTGGGCAGCAATGCACTTCATGATCTTTGTGGTATACAACTATTTGGTAATGAGTTTCATAACCTTTTATGGTGGTGTGATCCTGGGACACAGCTTCTTTTCTCATGTGCCTTCTTATTTTTCATTAACTCACTTGGAAAATAAGGCTTTGGCACTTTCTATATGAACTTTTAGAGATTTTGTTTTTATTTGCAATTTTTGCACATTCTTCTGGCATCTGTAATAATGTTTATGATTTAGTGATTGCACAATGCTTTAACTGTAACACCCACTAGCTTAGCTGGATAGGTTTTGTTTTATTTTTCTAGGCAGTGGCTAAGTAGCAGCCTGGGATGAGTCTGCCTATGAGTCAGGAAGGAGTTCACCTCAGGACAGGCTAGAAAGGTTCCAAAGTCAGAGCTTCTGGAGCCCTTCCACCTCTCTGGAAACCCAAGAGCTTTCTGGAGGTGAGATGTAGGAGGGGAGGAAGCTCAGGTTTGCATGCGTAAGGAACCTTGGCCAATCTCCTGGCAGGAGGCTGAGCATGGTGACCTGAGGTGATGCTTAAGAATCACAGAGTCTGGGAGTGGCAGGAGCAGTGTCGGATGGAAGATGGGAGAGAGAGGCTGGTGTGTGGAGTCTGGGAAGAGCCTACCTACAGGCAGGTGCTGGAGAAGAGGATCTCCACTGTATCACCATCTTTAAGGGAAAATATTCTGAGTAGCAGGGAAGAAGCCAGCCCAGCAAAAGAGAATAGAATCAAAAACCACTCTCTTAATAAACAAAATCCAGTTCCCCCCCAGCACCATCAACACCTTCACCCCAAAAGATGTACAAAAATCAACAGACAAAAAGATGCTGTACAATAAATCCTCAAAAGCTATGTGCAGTCCAAACCCTATAAATCTTTAAATCAAATTCTTCTCGTGTTCAAAAAAAATTCTTCCAATAATATACCTCAAAAAGAAAAAATATTCACATAGTGCATTATCTTTTTTTTATAGCTAAATAAATAGTGACTTCATTCAAGTGAATACCCAGCACATTCATAATCCGTGAAAAAAACTGTGAAACCAAAACAAAAAACCCTCGTGAATGTTAATCACTCTTCAGTGCTCTATTCCAACCAGCACTGTGACACATCTAAGTGTAGTAAGGAATGCATACCCTTACCAATATTCAGAAAAACAGACGCTTTTTTATATCTTTCCAAAGGGAAGGTGGGAAACAGTCCTCCTATTGGCAGACCCAATATAGTCTGCCTTCATATCAACATCAGGATCCACCAGCCTTGAAACTCCATATATCCATATCAGACATATTCCATATAAATATATAGGAAACACAATAGTATAATACCGCCAGAATCAATCTTAAAACAACTTTAATCAAGGTGCTCACATTTTGTCAGCATAAAAACACTTTAAAAAGTACTCAGAAGTAGTTTTACTGTAATCCAGGAAGTGCCCAGGGGAAATCAGACTATCTTCCCTCATCCAAGATGGCCGCCGGAGGCCAAGATGGTCTCCAGAAGTTTTACCCCCTACCCCCCCTTCATGACCAGGCCATTTTTTTGTACGGCGCTGCACTATTTTAACTTAAAATTGTGCGGTCATGCAACACTGTACACAAAGGAAATTTATGTGGTATTTGATTGTCAATGGGTTTTTATTTTTTGCGCTATAAATGAAAAAAATGAAAATTAAAAATATAAATGAAAAAAATATTTTTTTTGCTATAAAACCTATCCAAATAAAAAAAATCTTAATACATTTAGGCCAAAATATATTCTGCTATGCCTTTTGGTAGAACCCCCCCCCCCCCCCCCCCAAAGAGTGTATAGTACTTGAAAGTTAGAGCATCTACAAGTGGCGGTATACATACTGGAATTTTTATTTATTTTTATACTAGTCTTGGCAGTGCTCAGCGACTTATAGTGGGGCTGCGATAGTATAGCAGGCATTCTGACACTAACTGACATTGGGTGGGTACTGACTAAGTGCTACTGACATCTCCAGTGCCACTAATATAGTGATCGGTGCTAAAAAAAATCACTGACACACTACTGACACTGGGCAGGAAGGGGTTAACATTTGGGGTGATCAAAGGGTTAACTGTGTGTTAGGGAGTGATTAAACTGTGTACTGTGTAGTCTTTTACTAGGGAATGTTTTTTTTTTCTCCCTGCTCTGCAAAGAGATAAAAACCAGCGCATCTCCGCTGACAGGAGAGAGATCTGTGTTGTTTACACTCACAGATGTCTCTCCTGTCAGCTGGTCTGCCAATCACCAAGTCCCAGCCATGTGCATTGCACATAGCAGCTGCCCTGTAGCAGTAAAGCTGCTACAGGGCGGTCAGAAATTGGACAAATAAATAGAAATAAAAATAGTAACAGGCAATAAGAAACATGTGAATGCTTTGTGTGCAAGAAACAAGACAGTTTAAAAGCAGATAGTAGAATCTGGAAAGCTAGAATGCAAAAACAAACTAAAATACAGAAGGCCAAAAGAGTGAAGGAAGGAACTGATTTTTCTTTTGATAATGAATGTTTTTTCAGTCCAAACGTTGCGCCTCATCTTTTCAGGCATAGTGTGTTGATTCAAGAGCTACAAGTAACATGAAAAAATGACAAATTTCTTTATTCACCTTGACCAGAGTAAAACAGAAAAAAAATCACCACCGCTAATGGACAAATAATGGAATCAGAAGGAATTTTCTGTCCTGTTTTCCAGAGTGTCACCCATAAGATACCTGTGAAAAATGTCTTGTATGTTGCTTTTAAAACTAATCTTTGGTCAATGAAGGAGATCACAAAATAAGGCAGTGTAGTGACATTCCAAGTTGACAGTTGTGCCATCACAAAATC
Source organism: Staurois parvus (assembly GCF_062004578.1). Taxonomy (NCBI): domain Eukaryota; kingdom Metazoa; phylum Chordata; class Amphibia; order Anura; family Ranidae; genus Staurois; species Staurois parvus. Next base: position 5,765,838 of record NW_028317973.1, on the reverse strand, counting down.
TTACTTGCAAAGGCTAAAATTGCAGATGAACTGTATCAGCTGAACTGCAATGAGGAAGTTAATACTGCCAATGAGGATTAACAATCAAGAGTCAATCAAACTGCATTCACGCATGGCACAGATGACTTGGGCACAGAACTCCTGACTTGGTAAAGAAATTAACTGAGACTGACTATACAAGGGAAATAAAAATTAGTCCATGTGATCAAACAAAGAAATGCACTAACTGTATAAAAGGAAAAATGACAAGAAAATCCTTTCCAAAGCAAAGTAACAGCAGAGCTAAAAAGAAAAAAAACCTCTGGACTTAATTTATTCAGATCTTTACAGTACAATGGAAAAATTTGGCTCTCGGAAAGACAAGGTATTTTCTCCCTTTTTATAGACACTTATCACACCAGTATCATACCCACTACCGTAAAATGGAGAGCATCTTCAAAAACATTGGTCCATCCTATACCAGGACCTTCATCTACACCAGTCCATCTTATCAGCTCCTAAGTTTGCTTACAGAGAGGCTCCTAAAGTAAACAATTTGCTCCCAGCAAAATTAAATCCACTAAACAACCAAATGCAGGAAAACAGCTTATCCTCATTTCCCTGATAGGCATGTTCCTTTACAACAAATCCTTATGCCTAACCTGCGGACACATATAGCATGGCCACCAATGGGAAAACTTTTTATGTTGGTGTCTTTCACAATTGTTCTTCCACGTATGTGGTATATTGTCTTTCCTGTCCTTGTGGTACAAAAGAGGTTCAGGGAACTTCACAGATTTGTGGGGGAGGGTACCACTAAACATAGTGTGCCACGTAATTTTTCAGAGTACCAAAAAAAACCTATAAAGAGCTCCAAATATGGGTAGTTTGAATTTTCACCAGCCGAACGTTTCCTACAATTGTTGACAAACGTACTGGATTTTTAGTTTAGATACTTTAGCGTTGAAGGGTCTGATCAAAGAGAGAAATTAACACCATCATCTGATACAGGATGTACTGCCTATACAGTATGTTTCCATCCCTGTTGTTAGTCTGACATATTCTTTATTTTAGGGTCCTACCATGCCATGTACTAGAGTACCCCCTCGCACTGACCCTATACATTTTCCAGCCATTTCCCTGGTTTAAAATATTCTTTATTATTATACAGTATTTATATAGCGCCAAATGTTTGCTCAGCTCTGTACAATACAATGGGAGACTATGCATGATACAGTACAATAACAATACACGAGGCATTCGAGGGCCCTGCTCCTTGGAGCTTACAATCTAGGAGGGAGGGGATAGTAGTACAGGAGGAAATGGCTGTGGGTGATGGAGTGCTAGGAGGAGTGCAGGAGATCGGCAGTTAGGTGAGGGCGGGGTAGGCTTCCCTGAAGAGATGGGTTTTCAGGGTTCGCCTAAAGGTGAGGAGGGTAGGTGACAGTCTGATGGATTGGGGTATTGAGTTCCAGAGGATGGGGGTAGCCCTGGAGAAGTCCTGGAGCCAGGCATGGGAGGAGGAGACCAGGGAGCTAGAGAGGAGGTCTTGTGAGGAGCAAAGAGTATGTGTTGGGTGTTATTTGGATATCAGGTCGGTGATGTAGTTTGGGGCAGTATTATGGATAGCTTTGTACGTCAGTGTTAGCAATTTGAATTTTATGCGTTGGGCAATCGGAAGCCAGTGGAGGGAATGGCAGAGGGGGGTGGCGGATACGGAGTGGTTGGTAAGGTGGATGAGTTTCGCCACAGAGTTCAGGATAGACTGAAGCGGGGATAGCCTGTGACGAGGTAAGGCGGTGAGGAGGGAGTTACAGTAGTCAAGTCGTGAGATAAGGGAGTGAATGAGTTGCTTAGTAGTTTCTGGAAGTAGTAGTGACGATTTATCATTTACTGTTTTTTTCTTCCCTTTTTCTTTTTCTCTCTTTTTGATTTATTCATTTATGTCTTACATGTTTCAGGTTCATGATATCACATCTATGATTTAAATTCCTTTTCACACTATAGTTGGGTGGTAAAATAGCTGTATTATGGTGCCTATATTTATAGTAGCATGTGTGCATAAATATGTACATATGTGTCTGTGGGTGCATCTCTGTAGTCTTAAGTGCATATGCTTATTTTTCACTTTAGTTTTTATTAATCTATGTCTATCACATAAAAATTGTTATTACTAAATCGATACATGTTCCCTATCTGCTAGTAATTTAACATCTATTGGGCAATTATACTTATTTTTATTTTATTATATTATACATTTTTTATTTTACATATATTGTATGTATGTGTATACAATCTTTTTTTCACTACTGTTTACTATTTTTATTTTTCTATACTATTCACTTATACAGTATAGGAATTTTTAAATGTATTTTTCACCTACCTTTAATGTTTTTATGTTTAAATCATGTCCTCCTTTTGGGTTTATACATCTTCATGTTACTGTTTCATGCTTTACACCATATACATTGTTTATTGACCATCAGGGTAGCTATTACTATGTATTAGTTGAGATTATACTTGTATATGTATATCTAATTTAACCTCCCTGGTGGTAATCTTGATTGTGGCTCAGGGTTAATTTTCATTACCAAAAGCGGTGACCCCGAGCCACACTCGGGATTACACTGTAGTGTGTGTGTGTAGTGTAACTTACCTTTGTCCCTGCAATCCCCCAATTGTCCTCCGGCCGATGCGTCATCCGGGTTCTCTTCCCTGCGAGCGTCGCGACACAGGGGGTGGAACCGGCGAGAGATTCAAAAAAGTAAAAACATGACATGCACACAATAGAATGTAATCTGTTAGGATTACATTACTTTATCAAACCATTTCGCCTACATTTTGTCCCGAGTGCTTTGTCCTGTGCCTGCACTCTTACCATTCTTTCTGCCTGGAAACGTGAGAAAGTCCATGGCATCCAAAAAGCGTCCCTTTAGGTCAAAAGCCGTTTTTAGACCAGCTAGAAAACAGTGATAGTGAATTAGAATCACTTGCAGAATTGAGCGATCGTGATCTGGGGGGAAATTCGTCATCAGACACTGAAATTTCCATGCAAAACAATGTACCACTCTGAAATTCAAAAATATTGATATAATCAGACCGCCAGGAGGTTAATCGCTTTGTATATTGCTATGTCAGCTGTTGATAGCCAGAGCTCCCCTTTAAAGTTGACAAGTTTGTTACAGGGTGGTCTTTGGAGTCCCTCATGGAGCCCAGAGCCTTTATTAGACTGTCTCCTATTACAGCCAACCAGGTCTGAGGTAGAAGTGGAAGCTTCAAAACACGTTACCGCTCCCATCCACAGCAGCATGCTCTTCCTGCCTGGCCCCATCTTGCATTCCACGCTGGTCACTGTGGTGGTTGGAAGCTTTTAGGTGTTCCTGCTATGGTGCACTGCTACGATGATGTCACTTCCCAATTAAAAGGCCAGGGAGACCCTTCCACGCTTGCCCATATATTACTATACATGCTTACTTCTATTCACCACAATGTGAATTGCTCATAATCTTACAATAAATCAAGGTGTTTTCAATGCTGCACTTAGTCTGGTGCCCCCCTGTGTTTCTCTATTAATTACCATACAGCGTAAAGAAAATGGCAGCTTCTTGTTAAATCATAAACCTAAAATTGAGACAGTGCTTCAGCAGTTCAGTATGACGAAAGCCACAGAAGCAAGTACTCCCACGAACTCGGCATATCTAAAAACAGAAGGAGATGAGAATCTTCTTCCTAATGATCAGTACAGACAAGCAGTGGGGGCATTGCTATATATTGCAAGACTGGCGACAGCCCCCCCTCCCCTCTGAGGACATGTTTTTGACACGATGCGCGTCAGTTGGAGCCACACCACGCCGTGACGTCACACCACCGGAGCAACGTGGAGCTCCGGTGGCCATCTTTAAATACCTTATAGTTAGTCACACTGCTGTCTGGATTACACTTACTGTTTTGCTCCTACTGTCTTTGATGCATCAACAATAAAGTTTCTCTAATACCTACTACACTATGGGAGTGTTCCTGTTTCCACCCTTTGGGGGAGTACTTTAAATCCACAGACCCACCATCCCTGGACAAGCTGTTATTCCTCACGGACACTTGGTGATACTACCCTGGGAAAGAACAAGGATCCCTAGTGTTTGGTACATTACCTGATGACCCATCCCACAGAGGGAAGACTTTTAGCGTCAGGCTCCAATAGATGACATCTGGATTGATTATATTAAAGCGCTATTACTATGCGCGTCCGGTGAGTGTGCATTACTTACACCACTATAGCACTGCTTGCCGGACCAAGATGCATTAAGTCACCTTATTGGAACTTTTTATAATTCATTGAGATGCTTCTGTGATGATTCAGTTTAGTTCCTAGTTGTGTTATATATCGGTCGCTTTTATCATCCTTTCGGACGCCATAGATTTATCTACCTTAGCGCTGCACAATTCTATGTTTGATACTTTTATCTATTGGGCACCCAATGTGTGCATAGCTGCTTTTATTTATTTACATCTAGGCGCTCACTTCTCTCTACATATATTGCAACCACTACCAGACATTGCAGCTGCCATGTTGCTTCTCTGTAGACTCATGAGTAAACCACATCAGAGATTGGACATCAATCAAGAGAGTCATGAGATATCTCAAACAAAGCAAAGACTTGAGTCTGAAGGTGTCTGTAGTTGGTGATTTGAACCTCGAGGGATATGTAGGATAACACTCACAAATGTGGTTCTTGGTCCAGCAAGAAGCAGATCTCAGTATGTTATCTTCTACCGAGGCAGAAAACGTTGCTGCTGCCTATGCCAGTCAAGACGTTTTGTGGTTATGTCAATTGCTTGAAGATCTTGGAGAACCAATGTCCCAGCCTACAATCTTATATTAGGACAATCAAGGATGTATCAAACTGGCCACCAATGTGAAGATCAATGCAAGAACAAAGCATATTGACATCAGACATTGCTTTTATAATCTGGTTGAACAAAATGTAATTGTGCTTATGTATTGTGAAACTAATAATATGATTGCAGATACTTGGACAAAACTGCTTACAAGAAACAGACTTCTAGAACTGAGACCTGAAATGGGACTAATCTAAGGAGTAGTGTTGGAATACAGTGTTCATGCATTTTGTGCAAAAATGACATCCATGTTCAGAAGAGATACATATTCTTCAACCAGTAGATGGCAGTGTTTATAAGTTTGTAGCCGCATCTATGGCATACTGTCTTCTAACTGAATAAAAGTTTCCTGTTTCCTTGTTGCAGTGAAGCAGAAAAACACATGTGAACTGTGCAATGCCTGTTCTGTAGGGCTACATACAGAATTTCTAATAACTGTATACACAATTTTTTATTGCAATACAAAACTTTTCTTCAATTTTTTGCCTATTCAAGTGCTCAAGCACTGTCTTAATGTGAGCAAATCTGTATCAAACACATGCTAGAAGTCTATATTTAGAATGTTGTGGAAATAATTAGGGATACATAATGGGAGGGGTTTGTGAAATGTGGATTTTTGGTTTTGAAATGCGTTTTGTGCACATTATTTTATTAATCTTTTAAGGCATAACGGTGTGATACTGTGGAAAAGTACACTTTCCTATAGCTTTTAGATCTATTGTGGCTACCACTACTACTGTTTAAATTTTAGGCACATTGCCAATGGATAAAAATTGGGTGTCCTAGCCAAAAGTACCTAAAAAGCCTTTTTTTTTTTTTTTTCAAGTTGAAATTAATCGGATTGGATTGCTGCTACCTTTTTTTAAACCAAGCAATAGTGTAAAAGTTAAAAAATCAATTACATGTCCAAATATGTGAAAAGATTAGTGTTGCTGATGCTGTTCATGAGTATTGTACTGTCCCATAATACCACAGCTTAAAGTCATCTCTCAAACATGTAATTTAAAGAACTGATGTCTTTTTCCCACATCACCCTTGAATTAAAAATAAGACCCACTGTAAGGTAGTATTATTATTTATTATTTGCATTGGTGCGTGTCCCCCATGGCAGTGACTGGCTTCCTGTGCACTTTTTTGACAATGCCTTGTCTGGCCAAAATTGATTATCAAGATATGCCCCTCATAGCCCTCAAAGGGGTTAAGTTTTAATCTTGCACAAACCCCCCATGAAACCAAGGCACATTTGCTCATTTCTACTACCTACATGACATAAATATGGAAAATGGACAGTGGAATTAACCACATGCTGCCCAGCCACTGTAGAAATATGTTGGCATGGCTGGGCAAAACCATGGTTTAAAATGTGTGTTTGCATAACAGGTAGGTGGCACGTGCGAGGCGCGCCACCACCCTATCGGTCCCGCCAGTCACTGACCAAGAGCAGGGCTGCAGTACCTCTGCTTTCTGTCAGTTCCCTGTCAGCTCCTGACATGCTGAGCCGGAGAGAAGTTTCTCTCCCGATCAGCCTGTCCCAGTGCAGTACACACCCCCGCCCCCTAGTAAAACACTCCCCTCACACAGTTAACCCTTTCAGTAAATAAAGTTAACCCCTTCCTCCCCAGTGCCATTAATACAGTGTCAGTGTGTTTTTGTTTTTTTTCTGGACATGTTTTTATAGCAAAAAGTCCTAAATATTTTTATTTTTTTTTCTCAATTGTCAGCCTATTCTTTTTATAGCGCAAAAAGTAAACGCACAGGCAATCAAATACCACTGAAAGAAAGCTTTATTTGTGTGAAAAAAAGGACATAAATTTCATTTATGTACCGTATTGCATGACCGCAAAATTGTCCGTTAAACTAGCACAGCGCTGTATAGCAAAAAATGACGTAAATTGCAGTATCTATACCATAGTTTGTAGACGCTATAACTTTCACACAAAGCAATCAATATACACTTATTGGGATTTTTTGTACCAAAAACATGTAGCAGAATACATTTTGGCCTAAATTTACAACTAACTTTGAATTTACTATATATTTTTTATAGCTGAAAGTAAAAAATATTTTTCTTCAAAATTTTTGGTCTTTTTTTTGTTTATAGCGTGAAAAATAAAAAGCGCACAGGTGATCAAATACCACCGAAAGAAAGCTCTATTTGTGTGAAAAAAAAGGACATAAATTTTGTTTGGGTACAGCATTGCATGACCGCGCAATTATCAGTTGAATTAGTGCAGCGCCGAGTAGCAAAAAGAGGCGTGGTCATTAAGGGGGGTAAATCCTCAGGAGGGCAAGTGGTTTAGTCAATTATACCCGTGAATACACTTAGAGAATAAAATTGTGTCCATAGTAATAGCAAAGTAGCAGATATCTGTAAAGTATGCTAAGGGGAAGTCTTCAGCTTGAATGTCCTGGAAAGGTTTAAAGGGTTACAAATGAGGACAAAATACATGTTTTAAAAAAGGATTCCTTGTCTGGATCAACTTGGTGACCAACAGGAAGATCTTGAGTATTTGATAAAAATGTTACATGTCTAATCAATGTAAACAAGCATCAGTTCAATTTGCAAATTACATTTGTTCAATTAGAAGATTGTGGCTTCCTACTACACTCAAAGTTTAGCTGAATTCTGTTTTTTGTGTATGTCTTCAGCTTTTCAGGATAATTTACCATATGTATTTACCCTATTATCTGAAGGTTCAAGATGTGCCAGTTATTGAAAGCTGTCACCCATTTTACCACTGGGAGACTTTCCTATATTTTTTAATTCAAAAGGATTTTTATTAGTACTAAAATGGGCATAAAGCAATACAACCAGTGATGACAAAGACATGTACCTATGTTGTACATATTCAGTCAAAAAAACAGATAGGACAATGGACAGAATCTGCAGTATAGTACAGAAGGAATGCATTTCATAGAGAAGTCAGTTAAACAGTTAAATTTTATTTTTTATCTTGAGTTCAAAGTGTTTTATTCATTTGTATTAACGTTGAACTAAAGGCAAAAAATTTTTTTTTTTTCATTTTGGATAGCGTAAGGGAAGGCTATAACTCATGTCAGTTTTATTTTTGCTATAAGCTTCACATTGGGGAGATTTCCCTTCACTTCCTGTCCCATAACCAAAACAAAAAGTAAAAGGAAAGTGAGTGAATTTCTGGTAGTCACCTGGGTCAGCAGAACTAGTGCCCCCATTGGAAGATTTTCCCTCTAATATTGTCTTGGGGATAACTCAAAATTTGGGTTTTTCTTGCTTTAGCATTCGGTGATAATGGTAAACAGGACGAATACAGAGGGTGAATTTCTCTAACGGGGGCAAAAGACAGCAATAAAAACTGACAGGTGTTCTAATCCCTTAAAAAAAAAAAAGTTTGCTTAAAGTTTTATTAGTTATACTTCAACACGTTTCAGCTCTGTTAACATAGGAAAAATTATTTTCTATAAAGCAAGATAGAATTTTAAGTTTTGGGAAATAGGAACTAATGCTTAGAGCTGCCTCCTGTTTGCACCTTTTTGGAGAGAAAGCAGACTTTTCTGAACAAGATTGCATACATAACTGATCCACAAAAAAATGGAACTGCCTCCTTTCAATTTAACTGTCCTTTCAACTCCTTCAATTTTCAAGTTCTGAACTTGCTGAAGACAAATTAAATGAGAGACCTAATCACAGATTGTTCACAGGAATAAGTGCAAGCTAATATAGCAAAGTCCATATAAGTAGAGTATAGTTGGCTAAGAAACTATGAAAATCTAAACTGTCATCTCAGATATAGGGATATTTGAAACTTAGGCGTACCCTTAGACATAACAGATCACAAATGAGTTTATGGCACTTCAGTCAGAGTACATAAGACCTAAACACATTAGAGCCACTGTTCAAAATCAAGTAGGAACTTCATGAAATGGACAGCAAGTAGAAGATTCTGCCTGCCACCACATTTTCTGAGATGTTTTGAACAACCTTCTGTAGTCATAGATCGGTTACTTATTGTCAAGAGAACCAGAGAGCACACAGACAGATTTCACGGAACCCAACGTGCTTTTTATTGGGGAGGTTTTTGGGGCACAGACAACAGTTCCTTTTAGTCCATAGGTCCACACCAGACACAGCAACACAGTACAGTTCTCTGGAAGGCAATATGGAACAACAGGGGTATGGTAATCCACAGGGTTAGTCCACACAGGAGACTCCAGGCAGGGAAGGGTTAAGTCCAGGCAGGTTCATGGAGAGCAAGGGGTTAAGTCCAGGCAGGTTCACGGAGAGCAAGGGGTTAAGTCCAGGCAGGGGATAGATTCAGCCAGGCAGATTCACAGGGACAGCAGAAGATTCCTCCACAGTGCAGGGATTCCAGGCAGCACAGACAGTCCGAGAGAGGATGAGGAGGACGGGGGATGGTCGGATGAGAGAAGCTGGCCCTCAGCACAGCCTTCCCGCACACACACAGCCAGGAGAACACACGGGGGTTTTCCTGCTCACCCTTAAGTATAGAGCTGGTAACTGGATGCTTCCTGTCGGGTTACCATGGCAATGGGCCTTATCTCCCAGGTCTCCAGACCTGCCCAGGGAGCTCAGGAATTTGTTCATGAGAGGGAAGGAAGGAGGGGGCCTGTTTGTGGATTCATTCAGCAGGAGGCCAGACTGCAAGCCAGGGGGGTGAGAGGCTGCCTGTGTCAGGGACACTGAGGACTAGAAGCCCCAGCATGGACGGGACAGAAGAGTGAGGGGCTGCTGAGGTGTGGGGGGGTGTCAGGCAGCAAGCCTAGAGGATGGGGGGGAAGGGCCAGCTCTGTGACACTTACATTTTAGTAGTCTCAGTGTTCAGTGTTCCATTTTTTAAAGTAGGCATCCCAACTTGGACCCACACTCTAGTTATCAGCTTCTTGGTAGTATACAAAACCTCATACAAAAAGGTATGAATTTAGATATTTAATTATAAAGACACAGTAGGATCCAGCAGGCATAGCCAAGGGTCTAATTGTACCAGGGAAACTATCATGGTAAGCAGGCTATATTTTGCTTTTAAGTAAGTCTGTATTTATAGGCGGGAGCAGAGCAGGTAGAAAAGGGAGCCAGGAGTCTACTGGCATTTAATACATAATGAGTGAGAATGAGCCTAGGCTTGTGCCATTGGGTCCTGGAAGGCTGTTTAGAATTCCAAATGATTTGTTCAGGGGAAGCCCTAACCATAGTGGCATCCTGAACAATTACCTGCAAGCACAGGCAATACAAGCACAAATTGACTGGTGACTGCATGTCTAAGCTGAAGGCATTAGAAAGCATAGAATCCAGGAAATTAAATTCCTCTTTTACATCTAAAAGGATCCTAACATAAGAGCTACTGTAAATGACTGATACCGTGTCTACACCAGAGCTCAAGGTTGTACCACTATATAAAGCTCAGGCAAAATTGATTCTGCCAAAGTGGAGTGTGAATATTATCCTCCAGAATATCTAGTTTGTACCTAGATATATCCCACTTTGAGACGCCAGCAAACCTCAGGTTGGAAAACTGTAGGCTTGTGTAATATGTAATAGAAGCCCACAATTAATAAGGGCCTAGGGGAGTGGTAGGCCTGACAGGGGGCAGAAGGTTCATAAACTGGAGAGTTTCAGCAGTGCCAATGTGCAAAATATGAGAAGCCTGTAACATCAAGTAGTATTAATTGAAGGCTGAAGCCATGGCATGTGACATCATCGCATAATGGATTGCAGCCATCTTGTTGGTTTGAAACCTTTTACCCTTGTATGAGATGCTGATTCTGATTTGATTTATGTGAGTGCTTTCCCTTTGAATAAATGTGAGAACCATTACTTATTACACTATGAGATGGTTTTGTTTCCTTTCTGGTTTACATATTTTGAAGAGATAACTTTCTATCCTGGTGGAGTGGTCCTTATTCCTTAGAGTGTCGTATATTTGTGAACCAGTGGAGAGAGATTCTGAAAGTTTGGCCATCATACTATTATATCTGAGTTTCTGACCGCTTGGCTTTGGTGGTCATGGCTATGCAGTAGAAGGCTATTTGTGCAGTCTGATGGTTGAGGGTCTCTTCTCTGGCTTCCATCATATTCTGAAACACTCAGAATGACTCAGAGGGTCATCTTTGATTATCCACTGGATACTCCATAAGGACAATTTTAGATGGATTTTATTCATGGTCCCATAGTGGTTTTATACTATAAAAGGACTATTATTGCTCCTCACTTTTTGATGTTTTACTTTCTGATTTTGAATGTAACGATTAGCGCTGCACTTCTCTTTTTAAACTGTTTATTATTTGTCTACTACTAAGACTGCCAGGCATGAAATACAACAAATGTAGCAATAACAATAACCCATCTCAACTCTCCTAGCTCTACAGGTACCTTAATTTGTGTAAGCATAGTTTCCAGAAGCAAGAATTAAAAATGAGCACAAAATAGAAAACCAAGAAGCAGAGAACATGAAACATTTTTCAAACCATAGAAAATGATCACTACAGAAATATGAACAACTAAGGAGACAAAAATCACTGTAGGACAGAAGGAAGCAAGACCATCTCGCCTCCCCAGAAAGTGTAAGTGTTAAGGTGTCCTTCCATCAGGTCTCTTCAACTTAATATGTGGCCTGTAGAACAATAGTAATATACAAGTGAAGAAAGGACCACAACACAAATCAGCACCAATAACCGGTAGCACTGTAGACTCCAGATGATGACATTGAGAGGTAAACTAATGTTCTAATAGGACTACACAAAATAGCCTTGTGCAGAAGTGTATACATTTTATGATGTTGGGCAATGAGGAGAAAGTATGGAGGTAAATCATCTGGGAGAGGGACCCCCTAGGAGTAAATGTATGCGAGTCATGAGTTCAGGATGAGCAAACAATAACATCCAGTAGATGGCAGGACATTGTCAGGCATATATGAGGTACAGGATAAAAGGAAAGAAGAGATCATGTTAACATCATGTTACAACATCTGGGTGGTTAAAAAAAAAAAAAAAGTGTGATGTTACCAACAGCAACTTGCAGCTAAGCGGGGTACAGTATTCAGTATTTTATGTTGAGCACATGTTTCATTTGGTCTCAATGAACATACATTGCTTGATTGTTTCTTTAGAAAAGTCTGAGAAAACAGCCACAGTGTTTTTTTTAAAGGTACAGTCTATAGTCCATATTCCTGGAGAGTCACAGAAGCAGAATGAGGTCCCTAAAATTAAATAGTTTATCAATAAAAATTCAAGAAGGTGCTCCTGGAAGCAGGGTCTCATTTTTATATAGTGGGCTCTTTCCACCACATAGAGAATTTCTCTGTCATAAGTAGTAAATAAGGATTCCAAAAAGCCCACCGCATTAGACCCCTTCACATTTTAAAGGAGGGCTATTATGTGAAGAATGTTTCCTGTTTTTTCCTTAACTTTTATTGGAGAACATTAACCTTTAATGCAACTGATGAAATGAAAAGAAAAAAAATTTAAATTGTATAAACATAAAAAGAGAAACGGAAACTGCTTGAACAACACAGAAAATATATTCTAGCAAAACACATTTTCTTTGTCCTGCTCTTTAACCAGTTATGTATTTCCTTCATTACTGTGTTTACGGTGTACCAATAAAATTAATAATTGCAGGCAATATTTTAATTCTTGGTTGAAGGAGGAGTGTGTAATAATTTAAGAGAAATAGTCTGATCACATAACTAGGTGCCTATTATAATCATAAAATAATCACAATTTAATTAAAAAAGGCCATATAAAACCTTGGAGAGATTCACAGAGGCTCTAATAAAAGTAGAAAATAGCCAACATGGAATTTTCACAATCATAATTTCATCCTGAGGCAATCATTTAATGTCAGATAGAACAGTGACTATTTAGGGGAAGCGATAAATGCAACGTGACATGTAGCTTGTATTACCTAGTAGGAGAGAAGGGAGGGTCAAAAAAAGTTTAGAAATGTATACAAGAAATGATGGCAATCTTCTCATGCACAACATAGTAATTTGTTTCCACTTCAACTCTGCAGCAGGTAAAGAGCTCAAAGGCTACATTACATTTGCTTCCTCAAAAAGGTTATATTTAAAAAAAAAAAAAAGTGCATTTATGAGTTATTTAAATGTATTAAATGCCATTTGTTTGCATTGTCACTTTCCATTTTCTGCAGTCATATACTTCCAAAGAGACGCACTGCTGTTTGTGACTTTAAAATATCCCTGACCTTTTGAGGGTTTTTTAAAAAATGTCTCTTAAAAATTTAGTATGTTTGTGTAATTGTGTTTTTCTACATGAATATACATTTTTTTTACCTTTTTTGAGGATATTCATTCTCTTTTATTTGTAATTACAATGCAGAAGAAAAATCTGCAAGTAGGGAGTACAGGATTTCCATAAACATTCTTTTTGATGCTGTAGGTGTTGATTGTTTAAGTTAATAAACAGGGTCCATATGAGGATATCCCTCCTACATACCGGTACCTCTTTTATAAATCTTCTGCGCTCCTACTCTTATCTCCATCTTTCCAGTTCTTAACCTTAATCATTACTGTCCCCTCTTTACTGCAACTTCTGAGCAAGATTTTTATTGTTGTGTGCTCTACCTCCTAATTACCTTTTGCACACACGCCATTTGGCTAATGCATACCCATCACATTCTATATTCCCTACTCTCGATCTGTAAAGTTACAAAGCAATTCAATAAAAAAGAATATTTTTGGTAATATTTATCAACCCTTTGATGCTGACGTAACAGAAATATGCGGCCTCACAGAACTGGGCTTTTTTCCGTGGGGCTTCATATTTGCGTACCTGTCTTTCTGCTGGGAGCGTGCCGCATGGCACGCTCCCAGCACAAAGACTGCGGTGTCGCTGAGAGCCCCGAGTCCCGTTAGAACGATCAGGACCAAGGACTCCTAATTCCAGGTCACATGATTGCTGTGATAGCCTCTGATTGGCTATCACAGTGATCAGTCACTGTACAGCCCGGTCCCCCTTTTTTTTTTTTTTTTTTCTCTCTGAATGGAGGAGAGACACATTGTATCTCTCTAACTCCTGGCATAGAGGGAAAAAAATGTTTGTTAAAAAAAAAAAAGAGAGAAAAAATACCTAGATCAAGGTTTGATCTCATTGAGTGCCAGAGTAAATGTTTGGGTCAAGGTCAGGGTCACAGGTCAGGATTAAAAAAAAATGGTATCAGTGTTAGTGCACATTTTGTTTTTTGTTTTTTATCTAAAACACACTGACACTATTTTATTTCTGGGCTGTACTACGGGTACAAACAACAAATAACATACACATATATGGAATCACTGTGATCGCCAAGAGCTGGAGAATTTATTTTGGGTTCTTTGGTGGTAGCTTATGGTAGTAACAAGAAACACACAGCTAAATAAAAAAAAATTTTTTTTTTTTTACTATTTTGGGTCAGTTTCCGTTTTTGATAATAAAAAAAAAAAAATCAGGAGATATCCATTAGCATTTACCACCAAATGAAAGCCCAATTCGTCCTGAAAAAAAACAAGTTATAATGCACCTGGATGTACAAAGTAGTGGTGATGATATGTACGGTTTTACTAACACATGTCAATGTTGCAAAATTACGCTTAGGCATTAAGATTTGTTTTACCCTTAGGCGTGAAGGGGTTAAGTAGTAGTTACAGCAGCCAGAACTAAAGTGTAAGAAGAAAGTTCTTGAAGATTTAGAATTTTTTATTCAGCTGCAAACGTATGGCAATTGCAAGAAAAAGACACATGGTACTAGGATTCTATAATTGTCTGTATTTCCTAATTAAGACATTTAAAACAATGATCCATGGATGCAAATGGAGTCATTATATTTTACTTCAAATTTCACAATGACTATTACAAACAGGCTATATAAAAGATGTAGGCCTATGCAGGGGCGGACTGACAACTCATGGGGCCCCCGGGCAATAGGGGATCATGGGGCCCCTGTGTCCTTGCCCACACCCAAAAAAAGCTATGAAAAAGCCAATGAAAGGTACCAAGGGCATCTTATGGGGCCCCCTACTGACCCCGGGCAGTGCTTAAATGGTCAGTCTGCCCCTGGGCCTATGTGACTAATCACCTCTGGCAAGGAGTATATATATATGGGAAGAAAAAGAGGCAGGAAGCATGGGAAGGTGGGACTGAAAGTCTATGCATGGAAAAAATCTATTTAGTACATCTCTGCAACACATGCACATTTGCTCAAGCTTTGTCTCTTACAAAATCTTGCAAGTACAAACCATTATCAGTTGATCCTGCCAGAAATCCAGTAGGCTATTACCATCCCATGCTTTCCGCCTTTGCTGTACTGAATTCTCAAGCAGTGTTATAAGCCTGTTCAGTTTGCCATCATGTCTCTGTGTACAGTTTTCATAGGACAGTATTGTTTTGTGAATCTGCAATTAGTAGCAGCATTGTCAGCCTACTGCAATTGTTCATTCATTTGGCTACTGGGCTGCCTATCATGTTTATCAGACAAACAGTCAGTTGAAGGAGCTAGTATGGTAGGCTGACAACACTGCCGCTAATCATAAGGCAGTGACTTAGTGGTGCCAGTCCACAAGGAGTGCTGTTAGGGACAAGATCTCCAGATAAGAAACTTTTATACAGTTTACAGCAAATCATTTTTCTTAACCTGCTGCACAGTAAGGAATAAAAGAGAAGAACACAACTATTATATTCCTTTTGTACCCTAAAGCAAAGGGAATATCTTACTAAATCAGAGGGGGTGAAAGGCAGACCACCCTCTCTGGAAAACTACAGCAGATTCTTGATGAACAATAGCACAAAGGTGCAATAATTTGTGAACAATAAAAAATCATGAAAGGACCGTTCTAAGAAATCCACAATAATTGAATGATTTTCCCTTATAACCTGTGAGTTGTCCGAGAACAGAACTCCCTTTTTAGTAGGTGAGCGAAAGCTACAACTTAGCCAGATACAAGGGCAAGAGAGTGCTTGCACAATTGTTGAAAATGATGGTAACTATGCTATTTTCCCTGCAACTTACCAATAGGTTTCCACTGTCACAATTTCTTTGAGTTTATATTTGTGAGGAATGACCTTTTATACATACAGTGAAGGAAATAAGTATTTGATCCCCTGCTGATATTGCTGATTAGCCTTTTTTTAATTCACAGCGAACGTGCAAAGAGTGTAAATTGCAACATGTTAAAAACAGAACAAATGATACAGCAGTCGCATTTTCCCTTTTTAAAATCAGGCTCTGGTAATTATGGCTAAATATTTTTCACTTTGTGTACATGCAGCAAATGTTCCTTCTTAACCACTTGCCGACCAACCACAGTACATTTACTGCAGCAGGTCAGCACCGCTGTGCAAAATTACGTATATATATGTGATTTTGCATTTCGGGTAGGGGGTGCGCAAGAGGCGAGTGACCACACTGCCAATCACGGCTGTGGGTGTCAATCACCAGGTCCTGGCTGGTGATTACCCGCTGGAGCCCGGCAATTACTAGCAAACACTGACAGGGAGGAAGGCTGCATTGTTTACAATGCAGCTCTCCTCCCTGTCAGTTTGAGCACACTAATCCAGATCGCTGAGCTCAGCATTCCGGATCAGTGTGCTTACAGTGAAGCACATACCCCCCCCGCTCCCTAGTGAAACTATCCCCTCACACAGTTAACCCTTTGATTGCCTTCTAATGTTAACCCCTTCCTCCCCAGTGCCTTTAGTACAGTGTCAGTGGTTTTTTTTGCATTGATCACTGTATTGGTGTCACTGGGTCAGTACCCCCCCCCCCCCCCAAGTGTCAGAATGTCCGCCACAGTCCTGCCATAAGTCGCTGATCGCTGCTATAAGTTGCTGATTGCCGCCATAAGTCCCTGATTGCCGCCATTATTAGTATTAAAAAAAAAAAATCCCAGTATCTATACCACCATTTGTAAACAATATAACTTTCATGTAAACCAATTAATTTGCACGTATTGGGATTTCTTTTAGCAAAGACATGTCGCAGAATACATTTTGGTCTAAATTTATGACGAACTTTGATTTATAAAATTTTTTTACTGGACATGTTTTATAGCAAAAAGTTCAAAATATTTTTTTTTTTCTAAAAATTGTTGGTCCTTTTTGTTTTATAGCGCAAAAAATTTAAAATACACAGGCGATCAAATACCACCAAAAGAAAGCTCAATTTGTGGGGGGAAAAAAAAGACTTAATTTTCATTTTGGTGCAGCGTTGCATGACAGCATAATTGTCAGTTAAAGTAACGCAGCACCGTAACACAAACCGCTTCCTGACCACCCTCTAGCAGAAATACTGCTACAGGGTGGCATGGGTGCGCAAAATCATGTACTGTATGCACTGTATTTGGCTTTATATTATTGATACTGTTACATTGATTCTCCTTTTTCAATAAAAGCATTATGAAAAAAAAAATACCATTCATAAAATAAATTACAAATTAAATGTATGATGCCATAAGGTAATATGCAAATATTCAAACTCATCCATATATTTTATAGAAAAGAATAAATGCTTCAAAAACCTATGTGAAAATAGCACAAAGTCCACACAATTTAGGAATAAGAGTGTCCCCTTTTAAGTGTAAAGACTAAATAATCCTTCTCATCCATGAAAGGTGCCAAGTGTATCCAAACCACCTGGATAGTGGTAAAGTGGAGGCTTAACAAATAACTAGGACCCCCTAAATAAAGAAGTCATAGACAGCATGGCAAATACAATTAGTCATTAATGGCATCCATCTATTCCCTCCACGGAACCATCACACATCCGCATTCTTCAAACCACCACCTCCGGTGCTCAGGGGAGAAACAAACATTCAAATGTCCCACATAATTTAAAAAATCTTCCGATATCGTTATTTAAAATATTTCACTCACATGTAATAAAAACAGTATTGTGCAATGAAATCCCACATTAGCTAGCAAACAGCAGTAACGTCTGTGTCATTTCCAGTATGTGATGATGTGAGCAAGAGGCTCTTCCCCACACACTTAGTCATATAGGATGTCTTCTGGGAAAGGATAACCTTATGACAATGGTAGAAGTTTACTCACTTTGTGAACCTGACCATGAGTGCTGTGAAATAAAGAACACGTGTCCCTACTTCATTATTCTTTAAAACATTGTCACAATCTCTGCAAGGGATTTACAGCACTGAGGTTCTTCTAGAACAACATGTACAGAATATTGGCTGCAAAAGCTTAATTCAAACGAGGAAATTTTAGAAGGCACGCACATCTATACTGGACTTACAAGCTACAAGTTGTGGTGTTTTTTTTTTTTTTTTTTTTTAACCTCCCTGGCGGTATTCCTGAGTGTAGCTCGGGGTAAAGTTTCAGTACCAAAAGCGGTAACCCCGAGCTACACTCAGGCTTACCATGCGGCGTTGCTCAGGGATTCCCTGCAGCGCTTACCTTGTCCTTCGTTCCCGCGATGCGTCCCCTGCAGTGTCCCCGGCCATCTCCTCCGGCCGATGCCGGCTTCCGTGTTCCGGTCCCTGCGAGCGTCAGGACGTACGGGGGACGGAACAGCGGCAAATTTCTAAATTTTTTGAAAATTTTCTTAGAAATGAATTTGACATAGTAAAACATTACTGTATCAAACCATTTCACATACATTTTGTCCCTACTGCTTTGTCCTGTGCCCTGCCTGCATTTTGACTGTTCTTTTTGCCTGGAAACTTTAGAAAAGTCCATGGTGTCCAAAAAGCGTCCCTTTAGGTCAAAAGTGGTTTTAGACCAGCTAGAGAACAGCGATAGTAAATCAGAACCACTTGCAGAATTGAGTGATAATGATTTGTGGGGAAATTTGTCATGAGGCACTGAAAACGATTTTGCGACTTTGCTCAGTGATGTGCGAACTTGGCGCTATATTTCAAATGTCAGTGTTTTTTGGTTTGATTATATTCTTGAATTAAATTTATTACATTATTTTTATGATTAAATTATAATTTATGATTTCGTGTTTCAAACTTTATCATACCCGAGATGTTTACTAGACTCTTGTTCGGACAGATTTCAGTGAGTTATTCCTAAAAATTACAGGCCTACAATAAAAAAAAATACATATTTCCATGCAAAAAAATGTACCGCTTTGAGCACAGAAATATGGACATAATCAGACCGCTAGGGAGGTTAATACCATCAGTGGAAAAGGAACTAGTGGCAAATTGGTGAATTATTCAGTTAACGATTATGCATTTTTCAGTTGCATTGTGGTAATAGGTCTTTACATGAATGTGGAGGGAAACATTGTTATCCTCTTAGGAATCTAAAGTTGTAATTGCGCAAAAAACTTGTAGTATTTTCAGGTTTGATGATGTACTATATTTACCAGCTAGATATTTTGGTTTGCACTCTTTGCCCGATTGTTTCTGTCTAATGCTTATCTGAGGTGTCTTTGTTATGTAGGCTTGCACTTGGGTTTGTAATGGGTTGTGTAAAGAGCAGAATTGTTGTTCTATATAATGTCTGAATGTGTATTTTGCAATATGTGAAGATAGCAAACTCTATGCAAAAGCCATAAAAAGATAAAAACTCAGCGAGCGCTCAATATAAACAAGCAGCCATGCACAATAAAGGAAACCATAAACCTTCAAAACGACATATAAAGTGAAATAAGTGCAGAGCTAAAATGTGAGTAGTCCAGGTAGAAAGATGACATATAATTCATATACGCAATAAAAGCCCGTCATAGATGTGTATAAAAAGAGCTCAGAGTAACTTCAAATATCCCTAATTCATCACTTCCTCAAAATCGGTGAGAGGCAGAGTACAGATAAGATGCGCACTCACCGGACACACAAAGGTATTGCGCAGTGTATAAATAGATGGAGGTCTGCCAATGGGTCCCTCTCAGGATGGAAATGGAATCAGCCCGGGATGGATAGATAACGTCGGGATGAAATATAAATTTTTAATAATATTTAAAGTGGACCCCCGGTTGAATATTTCATCCTGACATCATCCATCCCAGACTGATTCCATTTCCATCCTGAGAGGGACCCATTGGTAGACCTCCCATTTATTTATACACTGTGCAATACCTTTTGCGCGTCCGGTGAGTGCGTATTTTATCTATACTCTGCCTCTCACCGATTTTGAGGAACTGATGAATTGGGGATATTTGAAGTCACTCTGAGCTCTTTATATACACGTCTGATGGACTTTTATCATGTATATGAATTATGTCATCTTTCTACCTGGACTACTCGCACTTTAGCGCTGCACTTATTTCAATTTCTATGCAAAAGCCAGTCTCCTAATATCAGCTACAAATTTCAACACCACACTTGCATGCATTTACATTCAGCCACGGTTTATTCACCCACACCTAGGTCACCAGATAACAATAGTACTCCAACAGCCAAGTATTCAATTACATACAAATGGCCATCAGATTCAGCACTCACCAGAAATGTCAGACCCGCATTTCTGAAGGTCTATAAGTGCTTGTGTTACAGCCTCCTGATTATTAGTTTTTCAGGCAATTGCCTATTGCTCTTATTCTTCCACCTAGCACTTTGCTCATTCTTGAGTTCCACCACAGCACAGCTAAATGGGATTACTGCGTCAAATCACCTAGGACTTTACATCTTTCCTTCAGTATATTCAGCAGGCACTTGAAACGCAGTCACAAAGTTTAAAACATACTTAACTTAAAAATATTTAAAACAAAGTAAAACCATGAAATCATTTGGAAAGCTGTAACACAATCTATAGACCTTCAGAAATGTGGGTCTGATGTTTCTCGTGAGGGCTGATTCTGAAATTGTGATTGGCATTTAAGTAGAGTTCAGTAATAGTATTCCAGAGAGTATTTTAGCTTTCTTACTATGGAGCTCTACCAGGAAATAGTTTTTTTCTGTCACAGATACAACAACCTACAGGAAGAACCATAAAGGTTGATGTGTATTTTATTTTTTGTCATTCACAGGCCATGGCAGCCTCTCCCACCTACCCCACCCGCCTTCTTGTTAGTAGCTGACCGTAGCAACCATCAAACATACTATTCTGGGCCACTGCATTATGACTCTTAGTTAATAACTGATGTCAAGCTGTTTTGTCCATAGCTTGGTTTGAACCACTATCTGAAGTACAACAAACTAGAACGTGGCTCAGATCATGTAACCTGAACTTAAACAAATAAAGCCTGTCAGCATTTAGTGTATTAGAGGCATCATGCATTGATTCAGAAAAAACAGCAATTTTAGTTTCATGCCAGTGTCAGTTATTGGGAAGTAAGCAAGGGCAAAGAGGAACAGAAGTCACTGTGGCCCATAGATGACTCAAAAATAATTTTTAATGTGCCAATGGAGGGTACCCATAGATTGGTGGAACTGGTGCAACAACCCCTTAAAAGCATCAGAGATTTTCTTCACAGATTGTGATGAAAGAACTCAAAAGAACTGCAGCTTTGCAAATCAGGCTGAGAAAGTACTTTATTTAACCACTTGGGAACCAGGCACTGTACATAAATTGTTGGTACCGGGAAGACTTACCAATGCATCCTTTGGAAACTGAGCTCCTGTGTACACCTGCTTTCACACAATCCTGTGATCACCCTATGAATGGATACAGATGATTGTATATAAAAGATACAGAGCCAGTAGGAGTGGCTCTGCACCATGTGATTGCTGTGACCAATCACAATATTACAAACCGTACACAGGCTGCCTGGCGCTAGCACAGTTTGCTCTAACACATGGATTGGAGTGTAATATTAAAGAAACCCTCTGATCACCAGCTAGCACCAGTGCATCACAGGAAGATTGTAAAAATTAAAAAATACACCCCTCTAATATCATGTGCTGCATACAGTATTTGTGTGCCCCATTCTGTCTTTGATCTGACCTGCATATAAAACCCCTTACCTTCATATTCCTGCACAGCTGTACATTAACCCCTTCACTTTCTGATCCATCTGTGCATGACCTGTACTTTCAAAATATCTAGTGCACTATTGCTAAGTGTCCTGTTTTAACTCACTCAGTACTGCAGCATTTCTATATTTCCCAAAAAGATGGCAAAAAAATCAGAAAACCTTGAGGTGTCTACTTTCCAAAAATGGGGTAATTTGGGGGGTATTTGTACTTTCCTGCCATTTTATTGCTGTGTTTTATAACAAAGTAAGAACTGTTGTTTTTTTTTGGGGGGGTGGGGTTTGTTTTTCCAAATTTTATAATTTCATAGTAAACATGAAATAAACATTTAATACTGTTAAATGAAAGATCTATCGGTTTTTAAAAAAAAGGTATTATAAAATTTATTTGGGCACAGTGTTGCACGGCAAAGTAATTGTTGGTAAAAGTATTGTAGAGCTGCAAACTGAAAAAATTTTCTGGTGATAGAAGGGGTGAAAAAATATGAAATAACTGAAGCTGGCCATACATGACTCAGTCAGGGGCTGAACAAAAAAAAATGAACTGATTTCCTCATCCACACATTCGAGGTGAATGGGGGAATCCTCATTACTGCACCATTGTATAGTGACAGCCGGGGGACACCTTCCCTGTAAAAAAAATACACAGATCAGCACTGTAGCCATTGCTCAAACATTTCTTCCTGAAATTCTTAAAAGCTTAAAGCAGAACTCCAGGCAAATACCTCTTTACATGTCCTTGCTGATTTTCTACCTTCACTGAATGTGTCATCCATCTTTTGGTTCATTTTCAAATCAAACCGGTAATTCTTTTTGGTTTCCTGTTCGTAAGACCAGCGGCTGCTATCCCCCAAGCAACTGGTGTAGGCACATCCCTTCTCTAAATCTTCCTCCTGGAAGCAGGGATGTAATTCAGCCCCATTTCCGGTGGTGGGCCCAAGACTCTCACACACATTAAATATGTACAGGCCTAGTGTACCCACCCACATTCACTACACTCCCCTGTGGTTGATGAAAACTGTAGTTTCCTTTTACTGCAGAGAGAGAGAGAGAGGAGAGGATGTGATGTAATCCCTGCTGTTACACCTTTTCATTGTGTAAAAAGGCTGTTTAATCCTAGCTTCTCTGATCTCCCCTTCTTCCATTTTCCCCAACTCATCTCCTAATAACACAGTCTTTGGAGTCACTCTGCACATGCTCAGGTTAGTGTGTAATGCTAGAGAGTTTTTTGTTCTTTGGGAGGGTGCATGTGATCAGTGCAGGGCCAATCAGCACTGTCCAGGCAGAGGACCAGGAGTTATGCAGCCTCATAGGGCAGTCATAGGTGAATACAAACTCCTCCTCCAAGCTTTAACTAGTGCTCAGCTCGACACGGATAGAAGTCACAAGTCACTGATGAAAAAAGGCAATTTATATTTACTAAACCGATTGCATTTCCATGTACTGTGGGAGACCAGATAAAGTGAATGCAAGGTCCTGGGTTTAGTAACACTTTAAATGTTTAGTGGGTGATTTTTTTTTTTTTTTTTTTTTTTTTTTTTTAGCTATCCCATAGTTCTTTAAATAAAGCATACCATAAAAAGCTGTTTTATTTATCTTATCCCTTGCTCCTACAGATATTCTCTTCCCCATGCAACTTCTTCTCATTTGAAGTTGCTTTCCTTCAATGCTCCATTGGTCGTAGACACACTGATGACTTCATGTACTGTACAATGCAGTACCAACAGTCCTGCTTTGTAATTGAGGACCCATCCACAACCTGGAGCATCTAAGAGAAAAAGAGTGCCAGGTGCTTGGGAAGCCAGGAAAAAGGTAAGCAAAATAGTTTTTTTTAATGGCACCCTAGACCGAAATGAGAATTTAACCATTGCGGTGCAAAGGAAGCTCCATTGCAAAGGCATTTTTGAAATTTGCAGTTTCAGTTTTAGGCTCACAATTTGGCTGAGACTCAAAACAGTATGGTGATACCCACTGATAGTCTAGTAAAGAGACCAAAGGCAGGGAAGGGGTGGATGCATAGGTCACAGCTCTTATAAAATGCTGCTATTACATTAAGAAATCAAATGGTGTGGTAGAAACCATGCAACAAAGAAAATACTGTATGTTCTAACATCTGTTGTGTGAATTGCCACTCCAAACTCATCTTTCCTGATTTGAGTTGAGAAAGGTATCTGCCTTGAGAGAACGTCCTTGCTCTAGTGTACCACACAATTTTTACAAGGATGGCAACACACTGATGATTTAATTCTTTTAGATCAGGTTTATTCAAGGTTTGTAAGTTCACAATCTTCATTTAAGCCAAGCCCCCCTCAGATGCATTTCACACTGATAGGACTTGGTAAAATAACTCATGCGGTATTTTAGTAGCCTTTTTTAGTGAATTTACTATTTTTCAGTGCATTCTGGGCATTTGGGAGGGTCTCCTGAGGTTATCTTTTAAAAACGCTTCTAAACGCAAATGCGCATAAACGCGGTAAGTAAACATGGCAAAACTTTTTAACCTACATTTTCTAGCAGTAAGTTTCCAGCGCTCAGTTTTTCAAATGCCTTGTGTACATGAGCCCTTAATTTTAGAGATCTCTAGCCTGATTTTCAGTGTTACATGCCTTAAACCTGATCTAAAGGATGATGTCATCAATGTACAGTTTTCCTTCTAAAAATTGTGTGAAACAAAATATGTTGATTGCAAACTATACTGCTTCAAATAGAAACAACTATGTGCTAATGATATAATAAATGTAAAACATGGAGCACAGCATTTTATGATGCAAGATATTTATTATGCAGGGCACAGCAACATGATAGATTTTCCTTTACATAATTAATGTCATTAAATTGCAGCCTGTGAGTCATGAGGTGTTATTTTAACATATGAGTAACATAGGAATTTTGCAGAACATAAAAATCAGTAATTGATCCTGTAAAATGGTGGTTAATGCAGTGGATTTAATTTCCTCAATAAATGCAGTTTAACAAGTTGTTGGGGCCGCAAGTTGGAAAAATATTTGCAAGTATTATACATGTTGTATTTCTATTCGTAATTCAAACAATGCAATAAAAAAAAAAACGTAACAGAATACTTATTGGTGAATTACAATCATTTAAAAATACTGTTTTGAATATGTTTTTGACCAAGAAATAATTTATCCAGATCACAAGCATTGTATATGTATTGTAGCTTATATTATCCAACAGCTAGTTACAATATCTAGTTGGTAAATCTGTTTTCAAAACCTAATAAAGGATGATGTAGCATGTTATCTAACAACTAATTGAGATCTTTTTTGGGACTTCCCCACTGATAGCAGGGAATAAAATTGACAATAAAGCTTGGCACACAGTATAAGAGAACTGGGTAAGCTATCATCCTGTTTTCCTTGATGTTTCAGAGCAAATCGAAACCCAAGGATGATGCTAATTGTATTAAAATTCTCAAGTGACAAAGTGTTTTTTTGCTTGCCATAGAAACAATTGAGTACTGTCCGTGATACTTTTTTTATTTGCACTAACATACAATTTTGAGGACAAGCTTTCGGGGTTTGCTTGGCATAGAAACATTGTATTGTAGATTTTTTTATTTTTTTTTCTGTTTCTTGTTCAAACTTTTTATTAACAGTAAAACCAATGTAACAAGGGCAGAGAAACATCATCAGTATACATTAAGGAATGTGCTGACAACATAACAATGGGAATAGACAACACAGTTGCAATGTCTTTATGGTGAGGATGAAAGAGAAGATCACAAAAACAATGCAAAGTTTTTTATGATATCAAGTGATTAGGAGTTGGCAGCGATGGATTCGTAAATTCAATCAGTTGGGATAATGACTCACTGGAACATCGTGAAAAATTTAGGAGATTTAGAGGCGGATCGGAGAGAGGGTAGGTGAGGACAAGGGGGAGGGGGGAGAAAAAGGGTAACAGCAATGACTCCATGAGTGGTAAAGAACAGCTTGGTGGCGCACTGGCGTCGCGTAAAGTGGGCCAAGGGCAGCGTTCAATGTGCACTGTATGGGAATCAAGGAAGAAGAAGGGATTTGTCAAAGTTAGGTGGGAGGAAACATTCTACCCAGGGGCTCCAAACAGTTAAGAATTTAGGGATCGTGTCAAGAATCGTGGCTTCCACCTTTGCGTGTATCATAGCTTGTGTTATTCTGGATTAACAGCTGTGGTGTTTAAGGTAGGGGATTTCCAGGATTTCGCTGTGACCTGTTTGGCAGCTGTGGTGACTTGCAGAAGGAGTTTAAATTCTGAATTGGTAATACCAGGAGGGCGTTGATTGAGTAGGGCTGTAGCTGGATTGGGTTGTAACTTGGTGGCGCTGAGTGTGGATAGTATGTTGAAGATGTCAACCCAGAAAGCTTGTGCGACTTGACAATCCCACCATATGTGGAAATGCGTTCCAGGGTCTGTACAGCCTCTAAAGCAATTGGGCGAGTAGTTAGGGGTGTATTTCGCGATTCTCGCTGGAACCAAATACCATCGCATTAAGACTTTATAATTAGCTTCTAGTGCAACTATGTTCTGAGATGACGATTTAGTATTGGCCCAGATGTGTTCTCAATCGGATAAGTCTAATTGCCGGTCTAAATCTGTTTCCCATCTATGGGTGTATGAAGGAGGGGGTGTAGTGTCCGGAGTTGTGAGGAGGGAGTATAAGCATGATAAGAGGCCACGCCTATGTGGGTCTTTGAAGCATGCCCGTTCGAAGAGAGACATGGTGTTAGGTTGGCATGTGGTTGTAGCGTAGGGGGCGTAGAAGTGACGTAGTTGCAAGTATCTAAATATTTCGGAGGCAGGGAGGCTATAAATTTCCCGTAGCGAGGTAAAGGATTTAAACTTATTTCTCTGAAGGAAGTGGTGCGTACGGATCAGGTTAGCAGAAGTCCATGCTTTAAATGAAAGGGGAGTCTGCCAAGCCGGGGGAAAAGCTGGGTTTCGAAGGAACGAGAGCATGGGGTTATGAGGAGATAGTGGGTTTTAAGTTTATCCCATAATGATAGGAAGTGGGAGGTGATGGGGTTTGTTATTGAGCGGCGGTCTATTGGCCTTAACCAGAGTAAGTTAGCTGTAGACAGGGGGTCACTCTCAACTGATTCAAGGACCACCCATTGGGGAATTTCAAAAGTCGCGTGGTATTTTGGAAGCTGTGCTAGGTGTGCTGCTTGGTAGTATTTACCAATATCGGGGAGGCCTAGACCTCCATTGAGCTTGGAGCGATATAAGGTGGAGCGAGGTATACGGGGACGGACCTTGCCCCAGACGTAAGAGGAGATGCGGCGCTGTAGTATGCGAAGGTAGTGGGAGGGTACTGGGATTGGGAGGACTCTAAACTATAATAAAATTTTTGGGAGGATTGACATCTTTATAACTGCAATTCTACCTAGCCATGCAAGGGGTAGGGAGGACCACTTGGTCAGAAGAGCAGAGAGGTGAGAACATCGGAGTGTAGTTGGCTGCATAGAGATCGGACAGATTGGGGGTCAATTTGATTCCCAGAAACTGGATGTGGTGCTGCGACCAGGGAAATGGTAGAATCTGTTTCAGGTGGGCCTGTTCTTTAGGGGGTAGGGAAATGTTGAGTGCCATTGATTTATTATAAGGCCGGAAAGTGAGCCAAACTCCTCAAGAAGCCGGAGTAGGGGAGGAGAGGAAGTTAAGGGAGATGTGAGGAAAAGTAAAACGTATTCTGCAAAGAGACATAACTTATGATGCGTGCCACCCAACTCAAGTCCCCTGACATCCGGATTAGCTCTTATTAGAAGGGCCAAATGTTCTATGGCCAGGACAAAGAGCAAAGGGGACAAAGGACAACCCTGTCTCGTGCCACGGGAGATTGGAAACCGGGCCGACCTGTGCCCCAGATACCCAATCCTGGCCGAAGGCTCTCGATAAAGCGAGTGAATCCAGGTTAAAAAATGCGGGCCTAAACCCCAGCGATGCAAAATGTAATAGAGATATGGCCATGAGACTGTGTCAAAAGCTTTCCAGATGTCCAGGGACAAGAAACAGGTGGGAATGTTTCGGGTTTTGGCTATATGTGCCAGAAGAGATGCACATCTAACGTTATCACCGGCCTGTCGAGTCGGAATAAAGCCTACTTGGTCGTTATGAATAAGGGACCCTATACACGAATTAAGGCGCGTGGAAAGGATTTTTGCTAGCAATTTGATGTCGATGTCGAGGAGAGAGATTGGTCTATAAGTGTCATCCGAGTTTGGTTTCGGGATCATCGAGATGTTCGCTTGCACCGTTTCATGGTTGAAGGCATGACCAGATAGTAAGGCATTAAAGGCGTTGGTGAGGATGGGTGTGAGGAGGTGAGTGAATTTTTTGTAGTAAGTGGCTGAGAAGCCATCAGGTCCTGGGCGCTTACGAGGTTTTAGACTTTTAATGGCATTTAAGGTTTCGGTTGGGGTGATGGGTTGTTCTAACGTTGCTAATTGATGCTCTGACAATTTCGGAAAGGAGATGGAGGCTAGAAGAGTGTCAGCTTGTAAGGGGTCAAAAGGAGTATGGGATGAGTAAAGCCGTGAGAGATGTTTATAAAAAGTTCGGAGGATGCGATCTGGATTACTTGTAAGGTTGCCAGAGGAGGTGCGTATTCGAATAAGTTTAGTAATCTGGTCCAGCCTATGAAGCGAGAGGGCCAAAAAGGTACTGGGTTTGTTGGCCTTAGTATAATATTTATGTCTAGACCTACGAAGTAAAAGTTCTGCTTGGTCCGTCAGGAAAAGGTCTAGAGCTAATCGTGAACGTTCTAGGGCTTCACGGTTAGCCGGTGAGGGGGTTGCTTGGAAGGTTTGATGGGTGCGATCATATGTTTGTTCTAGAGAAAGCAGCTGTTGTCTCTTTGATTTGCTTAAAAAGGACGCCTTGCTAATGCAGAAACCTCGTATCACCGGCTTATGTGCTTCCCATAGTAGGAGGGGAGAAATGTCAGGAGTTTGGTTAAGGGATAAGTAATCTTTGAGGGCGGTTTCTATTTCCGAACAGTGTATTGGATTTGTAAGTAAGTTGTCATTGATGATCCAAGAGGACTCAGATGGGGATGGGGCCAGAGAGGCCATGGATGTGAATACAGCGCAGTGGTCTGACCAGGGAATTGGAAGTATTTCAGAGGTCAAGAGCCGGGAAGAGGAGCTAGCAGTGATAAAAATGTGGTCTATCCTAGAGAGTCTTGTGCGGGTGGGAGTAGAAAGTGTATTGGCGTTTGGCCGGGTTAAGTTCCCTCCAGGTGTCTATCATGGAGTAACGTTGCAGGATGGCTTGGAGGGTTTGTTTAGAGGTGGGGAGGGGGGAAAGTTGAGGGGATTTGTCAAGGTATGGGTATAGCGTACTGTTAGAGTCTCCACAGACGAATAAGGTGCCTCGCTTATGGTGATCTATAACCGAAAATAAGTGGGAAAGAAATGGTAGTGGACCTTGATTCGGGGCATAATATGTAGCGATAGTGACGTCGAAATCTAAGAGTTGCCCTACCAACAGGAGATAGCGACCCTCTGGGTCTTTAACTTCAGTATTAAGAGTAAAGGGTGTCGTGCGATGGAAGGCTATTAACACCCCTCTACTTTTGGTGGTGGCGGAGGCCATATAGACCTGTGGGTAACGGGGACCAAAAAACTTTGGAGTGGACGTGGGGGTGAAGTGTGTTTCCTGTAGACAGACTACGTGAGCCTTAAGGGATGCAAAGGAACGTAAGGCCTTGTTACGTTTCTGTGGTATATTAAGACCCTGAACGTTCAGGGTAAAGATGTTTAACGAGCCCATGGGGAGAGTGAGTGACATTTTGAGTAATATGGCAACATCCGCTGGGACAAAGCCAGAAGATTACCACGGAGGACTGTTTGTCTATTGAAGGGATAGCGCGAGGTCATGGAGTCATTTGGGGGCAAGAGAGGAGGGGAATAATACAGGAAGGGTAATAGGAGAGGGGTATAGGTGGCCATTCAAGGCCTAAGAGGTGGTCCCTGAGGGCACCCTAACGTAGGGTGGGCCAGGGAGCAAAGATAGCTCAAATGCTATAAAATAGTCAATAGCACAGGAGCTAATATGGAGTGCGCAGATACGTGGACCGTGGGGGTGACAGTATAAAGAGAAGTATGCAATGGCGGGATCCCGGATGATGAACAGGTGACCACCCAAGGAATCCAGGATGGCTCTAGGCTTAGGCGGCGTTGGTCGCACAGATGGAACAGCATGGGTAAGGATGTGAGATTTTCCATGTCGCCAGAGCCAAGGCGTCCCATACACAAACTGAGAGGCTGTCCGGGAGAAATGAGACAGAACATAATTCTCTAAGGTCAGGGGACTCCTCGAGGCGTTAGATGGACAAAAATCCCAAACAGCCCCAAACCAGTGGGGCAACAAAGTTCAGACAGGTAGGGAAAGAGAACAGCTTGGGTATGAACCTCGATGCTGGTCAAAGCGGTACACCGACTGGTGTACGTGGTGGAAGAAGGATGATGGAGCGTAGTTCAGTCCATTGTGTCTTGAGGAGATGGGCCAGGTTATGAGAAGCGCCCTCGCTTGTGGAAGCTGAGTTGGCTATCAGTAGCGCGTAAGGGATAAGATTTCCATGGTGAGCAGGACGTGGACCTCCGTTTAGTACTCTCT
Organism: Staurois parvus; assembly: GCF_062004578.1. Taxonomy (NCBI): domain Eukaryota; kingdom Metazoa; phylum Chordata; class Amphibia; order Anura; family Ranidae; genus Staurois; species Staurois parvus. Next base: position 5,735,489 of record NW_028317973.1, on the reverse strand, counting down.
GACGGCGTTGCTGGGGACTGTAGTTGCAAATGTCGCAGCGTATCCAGTAGGTCTTCAGGAGTCTTGCAGGAAAAGTCTCGGGTCTGGTATCGGAAACGCACTGCGAAAGGGAAGCTCCACCTATACAATATGCCATGTTGTTGAAGTGCCTGCAGGTGGGGTTTCATAGCCCTGCGTTTGGCGATGGTCGTGGGGCATAGGTCCTGAAATAATTGGTAGGTGTGACCCTGAAACTGTAGAGAGTCCATATTGCGAGCTGCTTGGAGGAGTTGCTCTTTAGTGCGGTAGAAGTGGAGCTTGGCTATAATATCACGCGGTAGGCCCTCCGTGCGTCGTGGAGCTAGCGCCCTATAAACTCTATCCATTTCTAATCTTTCAATCGGGATAGCGGGGGCTAGCTCTTGGAATAGAGCTGTCACGGTTGACTGGACGTCAACAATCAATTCCGGGAGGCCACGGATATGCAGATTAGAGCGCCTTGCTCGGTTTTCAAAGTCCTCCAGTTGCATTAATAGTGTTGCATTTTAGTCACGTAGGAGGTCAATGTCGTTTGTGTGTGTCCGAAGTGAGGCATCAAGACCGTCCACTCTCTGTTCTAGATCAGCAGTGCGTTGTCCTAGCTTGCGGATTTCTCTGGATAGTGTGGTAGTGATGCGGTCAGAGGTCTGCTTCAAAGTCTTATGCAGCATTCTTTCGAAGCGTACTAGCAGGTCAGGGGGCGTACAGTCAGATGTCGGAGTATGAGTGGGGGTGTCCGGTTCAATGTCTGACTCGCCCTCTGAAGTGCAGGGATGGTTGGGCTGCCATTCTTGTAAGGATGCGTAGGTGCTTGCAGCCTGCTTGCTTCCGTGGGCTGGTGCTGCGGCCTTCTTTGTGGAGGCTTTTGCCAGGGCCTCCTTAATGGACTTGCTTGGTGGAGGAGCCTGGTGTCGGGGTGCCCCTTTAACCATGGTGTAATTTGCTCAGGGGGGGGCTGTCACCAAGAATGCAGCCCCCTTATCTCCCTGTGTCCTGGAGTACATGCTGGTCAGTGGGCGGGCCTTAGTGTGGCACTTTATGGGGATGAAACCCCTGCTCCTGTACTGTGCCCCGCAGCTATGAATCAGCCGCGAACGGGGCGATTCAGATCAGGGGAGGCCCGTCGTGAGGGTCGGGTCCTCCTATATTGCGGTGCGGGCCGGGATCCCCGGCTCTTCGGCCGCGCATGATTATTTTTTTTTTTTTGTTTATAATCATGCGCAATCTTTCTTATATGATTTTTCTCGTACAAAAACAGTACACATTAAATGAGAATCGTTAGTTCTGTTAACGTACAAGGAAATTTTTTTGAGTTTGTCCCTTCAAAAACTTTCATTTTTAAAGTCTGATATGGATGTTGACAGTTTGTGTACACACTATACGAAAGTCAAACAATTAGTCCACGTACGGAATTATTCTTCCAATTTTCTCATAGTGTGTATTCCACTTTAGGCAGACTATACATTATGCAATTTTATTTCCTTCAACCACAGGTTGAGTAGGCTCTAAAGCAGTTAAGACACTTTTTCTACATTGTTGCCTATTTGAAATTTAATCTCCTATATCCTGTGGCCCTCCTGCTACACTGTTATCAATCTATATGTCCAGTCTCAACAAATACTTCCAACGAGAGAGTTACACGAAGATTTATAAAAAATTATTTATGATAAATGCAGTGAGTCTTCTATCTTTTTTGTCAAGCACTAGATTATTTCCTTTTAAAAAACAAGGAGACAACCTGTAAAAGTCCAATATAATTCTGGCCAGTATTGCCACTGGTTAATCCATTTTTTGCTCTCTTGCAGGGCTACCCTCACCAAGGGAAATTCAAAATCTAATACTTTCAGATGTGTCAAATGTCAGCATTCAACCACTGGTCAATACTTCACTGCTGCAGGGATACACTAGTGAGTGTGTCAGAGATAATTAGCTGATCCCTTCTTTCCCCCCTATCCATACCACCTGCTTTATCCTGCCCCTTACTTTTAGTTAACATTTGTCATCTATAACATTCATCATTTATAATCTATTAGGGATGAGCAGAACTGACCTGGGTTTGGTTCAAACAGGGTTCTACGAACTTCAAAGTTCTAATGCCAAACCCAAATCACATTGAAATTAATAGGAGTAAAAAAAAATGCTAGTTTTCTGCGCTAATAGGAAAAGGGTTGTCAAATAATAAGCATTGTGCAATGGGCACTGTGCTGGGTAATTTTTTATTTTTTTTATTAAATTAAATTGAGCCAAGAACAGTGATTTGACACTAACCTAAACATAGAAAAAATATTTAAAATTAATGAAAAATGACATTTTCCTTCTGCCTTCTGTTTCAAAAGGCACACAGACCTCCAACGGTTTCCCAAAATATTTGGTGGAGCTTTGTAGGTGTTTCTGTGCCTTTTTTTTTTATTTTTTTAAGAAGCTGGCAATGAAATGCCAATTGCTGGCAATTTGAACTGTATTCTTCTTTGCAAATGTCACTTCTGCTGTAGCACACCCTACAGTAAGAATGAAAAAAACCTGTGTCCTGCCAACATGTATACCAGACCTTTTGAGCCTGGAGTTGATTTTAAGGGGGTACTTCTTGTAAAAAAACAACCAATAAATGTGAGGTCCCCAAAAAATCCTTATCAAACCCTTTAGGTCTGGTATGGATTTTAAGGGGAATTTTCACGTGTAACACTACCCCCCTAGGAGTTGCTGATGAATTGGGTCCCCCTACAGTCCTGCATGGCCAGGCATTATGCACTATGCACTTCCACAAAAGCTTGCATCCAGAGTCAGAAATCAATCCTTGAGCTTTGGTTTTGTTTGAGGGGATTTAAAATGGGATAGGGTTAGGAGTGTACAGGATGCCCAAGGGTACTGATAACTGAGGATAACTTCCTGGAACTATTTACAAGCCTTCTCATCTTTATTGGTGAGCTAGCCAGCATCTCCTTGGTGTACTACTCCAGACCCTAGATGAAATTCTCTTCTTCACTTAGCAATCTGGAGGTATCCCTGAGCAGGGGATCCAGCTCGTGTCCCTGGTTTCCCACCAACATGCCTCCCCTAGCCTCCCAGGAGGTGTAGGTGTACTCACTTAAATCCTCTCCTGTACCGCTTGTGGGTTGGCTGCTGGTACCAGGCCTATCAGCAGGGCCACTTCTTCCCTGCCATACTGTTGGTCCTCTCTCAGAGAGCCAGTGAGTTCCAAGCTTTCTCCCCTTTCCAGCTCCAGGCTCACAGGCAGGTCCCATCCCACTAGGCCTCCTAGCAGCCCCCTTCCTCACAGCCTCACATCTTCCTGTATCCTTCTTCCAACCATTTCCTCTCTCACTGGACAGGCTCACTCCTATTTAAGGGCTATTCTGACTCCTTGCCAAGCCTCTTGTTGGGGATTGGTCAGAGTCTCTTGAATATGCAGATTAGCCACTCCTTAAGTCTGCCCCGGAATCTAGAAGCCCCATTTAAAAATAGGGGGGGTGACCAGATACCAGCCCCCTTACGTGAATGAGAACGGGGTACATTGTTCCCCTACTCATTCACACAAAACGTTTAACCTAGAAATAAAGACACCAAACATGTTTGACAAGTGTTTTTTTTTTTTTTTTTATATAAATATTTATTAATTTTCAATCAAATACAAATTGCAATCATTTTCTCCAATTAAAGACATCAAATTAGTATCTTTCTAACACAATAATTATCTACCTGATAAAAACAATCTTTATTACCCCCCCACGTCCCATCCTCTCTCCCCCCCCCCCCCCCCACTCTGCGTTTTTCCTCTTCTGCACTATATTAGACATTCAAGATACATCTGGAATCCATCTACAAGGGTATCACATCTTCATATATTTCACCTACTCTCTATTATCTTCCCATTTTTTCCATTTTATATAATATAACTCCATTTTATCCATATGCATATAATAAAGTCTTTCCGTCCCACTAATCTGATTCACTCTAACCATCCAATCCTCTTCTGTCGGTGCTTCCTTTTTTTTCCAAAACCTACAGTTGCAAGAAAAAATATGTGAACCCCTTGGGATTACGTGGAGTTTTGCATGAATTGGGCATAAAATATGCTCTGAACATCATCTAAGCCACAACAATAGAAGAACAGTCTGCTGAACGTAATACTTCACAAACATTAGATGTTGCCATGGTTTAATTGCACATAACATGTAAACATTCACAGTGCAGGGAGGAAAAAGTATGTGAACCTTTGGACCTAATAACTGGTTGACCCTCCTTTTGGCAGCAATAACCTCAACCAAGCGTTTCCTGTAGTTGCAGATCAGACCTGTGCAACGATCTGGAGTAATTTTGGACCACTCCTCTTCACAAAACTGTTTCAGTGTAGCAATATTCTTGGGATGTCTGGTGTGAATCGCTCTCTTAAGGTCATGCCACAGCATTTCAATCGGGTTGAGGTCAGGACTCTGACTGGGCCACTCCAGAAGGCGTATTCTGTGTTGTTGCAGCTATTGTTTTGTTGAATTACTTGTATGCTTTGGGTCATTGTCCTGTTGCATTACCCATCCTCTGCGGAGCTTCAGTTGGCGGACAGATGGTCGTACGTTTTCCTGCAAAATGTCTTGATAAACTCTGGAATTCATTTTCCCATCAATGACAACAATCCGTCCAGGCCCTGAGGCAGCAAAGCAGCCCCAAATATAGGATAGGGATAGGGAAGCTTCAACAAGAAAAAGCTCAGAAAAATCAAGAGACATAATTGTTCAATTACATAATTATGGAGATAAAGATGAGATATGGAATAAGATTAAAGGAAGAACAAATATTAAGTATGGAGGAAAAAATATCCAAATTTTCGCAGATTTAGCAGTCGAGACATTGAGAAGAAAGAGATCATTGAAACCCCTATTAGAATTGTTGAAAAAGCATAATGTGCAATATAGATGGGGTCGCTCAGCTTGTTTAATCGGATGGAGGGATGGAGTCACAGCATTTCTAAGATATCCTGAAGATATGAAAGATTTCTACAATAAATTTGAACTGCAGCGAATAGAGATACCGGGGATGGGAAGTGGAGGGGGGAGAGTCATGCGCTTTGGGAAAGGAGGAGAGGCAGCTAGTTAGAAGGGGAAATAGAGAGCATATAGACAGAGAGACACTGGGGAGGAGGGGGGGAAGGTGAGCGGAACATGGGCGGAGCAAAACCCCAAGGTTGGAATCAAAGGGGGGACTATTCCCACAAATAATTCATAGGCAAATAAGAGGCCTAACGGGAGGGAGGGGAGGGGGTTGGAGGAGGGATAGGAGTGGGTTGGGATATGGGTGGGGGGGTAGAGGGAGGGGGATAATGGGGGTAACACTCTGCGGGATAAGAGGAGATGGGAGAGGAGTGGAAGAAGAAAGGAGTTAAGAGGTGTAGGGAAATATGGAAGAAGTCCAGTTTGTAACTTATAATGTAAAGGGGCTGTGTAGTCCTTCATTCACCAATTAAAAGAGCAAAAGGGGTAGCCATAGTCTTCGCAAAGAATATAAGGTTTGAGTTGGAGGAGAGAATAACCGATCCTGATGGAAGGTTCTTGTTTTTGAGGGGTAAATTGCAAGAAATCGAGTGTACAATAGCCAGCATATATTGCCCAAATAAGAAACCGGAGATATTTTTGAGGGGAGCATTGAAGAATTTGATGGATTTTAAAAGGGGCTGTCTGATAGTGGCTGGAGACTTTAATGTTTGTATGGACCCGCGGGGGGATACTACCTCTTCTATGAGGAAGGAGGAAAGCGGGTCCCTGAGATCATTAAAGAAATGGATACATGAATGCAAATTGGTGGATATATGGAGAATCGGGCATATGAAAGACCGAGACTATACTTTTTTCTCATACGTACATGAGACTTATTCTAGATTAGATTATATACTGGTAGAACATCGATTTATAGAATCTGTGGTGCAAGTAAAAATTTAAGTAAGTTCTTTATCAGATCATGGCCCTGTTGCAATGAAGTCAAGATGGGGCAGAGAGGAGAGAGGAGGCTTAGTTTGGAGGATGAATGAGGCACTCCTCCTGGATCAAGAGATCGATCGCAAGATCGAGATGGAAAGTGAACGATTTTTTGAGGAGAATGATACAGAGGACGTGTCGGTTGCTACGGTGTGGGAGGCCCATAAGGCCTATATTAGAGGATTACTTATTGCAATAGGGGCAAAAAAGAAAAAAGAAAGGAAGGAAAAGATCAAAGGACTTCTAAGTGAAATATTCGATCTCGAACAGGCTCATAAAAGGAAAATATCTAAGGAGATAATACAGAAAATAATAAAAAAGAAAGAAGAATTAGAGAATGTGATGGAAGAGGAAAAAAGAAGAGTCTTTAATAAAGTAATAAGTGAAAGGTATAGATGGGGAGATAGGCCGGGAAAGTATTTAATGAGAGCCCTAAGGAAAAAGAAAAATAGGAATTATATAGAAAAATAAGAAACCCCAAGGGTGAACTGGTTCACTCAACCAAAGATATTGCTAGAGTATTCAAGGAATATTATAGTAAGCTGTAGAATATCATACCTCAGGATACTTTAAATAAAGCTGAAATAGTAAACAGAAAAAAGAAGAACATAATTAAAAAATGCAGGTCTATTAAAATTAAGTGAAGTACAATTGAACTCCCTAGAATCAGAAATTACACTAGAGGAAATAAAAACAGCATTAAAAAGAACCACGATGGGGAAAAGCCCGGGGCCAGATGGGTATACTGTAAAATATTATAAAAAGTATAAAGAGTTGCTAATACCCAAATTGAAGATATACATGAATGCTCTGGGAGGTGAGTTGGAAATGAGGGGAGAATCTCTACAGGCTAATATAGTACTAATTCATAAGGAAGATAAGGATCCCTCTCAGTGTGCAAGTTATAGACCAATTGCACTGTTGAATGTAGATACTAAATTGTAAGCAAAGGTTTTGGCAAATAGGTTGAAGGATTTGATGCCGTACTGGATACATGAGGACCAGGTGGGTTTTGTCCCGGGGAGAGAGGGTAGAGACAACGGTATGAGATCATTGTTGCTCATTCAGGAAGGCAAAAAAGGGAAAACCCCGGTGGTGATAATGTCAATTGACGCCGAGAAAGCATTTGATAGAGTGAACTGGGGATTTATGATAGACACCTTGGAGGCGCTAGGGTTGGGAGATAGAATGAGAAAGTGGATTGGAAAGTTATATAGTGGACCTTCTGCAGCTATCATGGTTAACGGAGGAAGGTCGGAGCTTTTCGGGATGTCAAATGGAACAAGACAGAGATGCCTACTGTCCACATTGTTATATGTGCTGGTGTTGGAACCATTATTATCTACAATAAGGAAGAACATAGATATAAAGGGAATAGGGGTAGGAGATAGAGAACATAAGGTGGCTGCCTATGCGGATGATTTGTTCTATGTTGGAAATCCTAGGATATCACTTCCAAATCTAATGTGTACACTGAAAGAATATGGGGAATTATAAAATTTAAAAATTAACCCGACAAACTGAAATCTTAAATATAAACCTTAAAAACAGTGAAAAAGAAAACACAAGAGGATTTCTCCTTTGTTTGGAGAGAAAAAGAAATTGACAAGTCTTTTATTAGAAAAGTAAGATCCCTTAAAAATGACTTGTATCATAAAAAACCATTGTCAATTGTGGTGCCCTGCCTACTTGCTAAAATAAAAAAAGTATTAATTAAAGCGCATGTAACCCATCCCAACAGTACCGCTTTCTAAAAGAGAGCTCCCTGAGTTGTCATTGGTGATATAAGAAAAGTTAATGGGGGAATAGTAGTGGCATCACTGACCAAATACGACCTCAGCCATACTTTGGCAGTGATGGCACTGCTATTTCCACCTTTTTGCTTATGTCAGCATTATGCTAGAGACAGCAGCGGTTGCTAGGGTGTCAGGAATGGACTTGCCAATGGTGGTGGGACTCACCTGCCTTGTGGGCCGCAGTACCAGGGCTGGCCAGCGGATGCTCTCAGCAACCAGAAGCTCACTCCTGCAGTCGGCCATCACCTGAGGCTGATTGCAGGAGGTGTATTTAAGGAATGGCCAGACCTGCAGTCAGTGCCTTGGTGTATGTTTCCCATGAGCCCCTGTACCTGCATCCTGTCTGCTTCCTGCCTGATTCCTGATTCTGCTTGATCCTGACCCTGAATGAACTCCACCTGTCCTGACTTCGGCTATTCCTGACCACTCTCCAGCCTACTCCTTTGGTACCTTGTCTGCCTGATTGTTCCTGACCCGGGCCCATCTGACTACGCTCTGCCTACTCCTTTGTGTCTTGTCTGCCCGATGATTCCTGACCCGGCCCGCCTGACCACTCCACCTCACCAGCCCTGACTGTTCTTATCTATGTACATTCCGTTATCAGTTGGAGGTTTGGTTTTGTTATATTGTGCGTTATATTTGTGTATAACCCTTAATAAATTATATTGTTACACCATACTTGAGCCTGCGTTTCCCTGTGTCAGTTCACGCATCTCTGGTCTTACCGGGAGCCCTGACATAGGGTGTGAAAGGTGCCAGCACCCACTGCTTCCTTAGGATTACTTGGGAAACTGTAATATATATATATATATATATATATATATATAGAAGTCGTAGAAATGCTGGCTCTATATATGATGATCAGCTCCCGTTGACATGCGGGCTGAATGGCCAAGCTGCCAAGGTTCAGTCCAAACCTAGATTCAGACCAAACTGTTTGCTCAACCTGAGTAAGCATTAAGCAAAGCAATTTCATGATGATTATAACATAATTTTGCCTTTCTACAGGATTTGGGAAAATTATCTGATTCGTATTCCTATTGATATGTGTTCCTCCCCCATACCTGCATGAATAGTTCATGTATACACCTCCTATATAGCATTTAAATATTTTATTTTCATCCCAATTACAAATTTAATTTGCATATCTCCATATTTGACTGTGATTGTTTTTTTTTTTGTTTTGTTTTTTACTAGTACTGCCTCTTTAATTTTTTGAGTTTCACCTGTAGGTATTTATTTAGAGTGTCATGCAAAAGTTCATTTATTACAGTAATGCAACTTAAAAAGTGAAACTAATATATGAGCTAGACTCATTACATGCAAAGCAAGATAGTTCAAGCCGTGGTTTATCATAATTGTGCTGATTATGGCTTACAGCTCATGAAAACCCCAAATTCACAATCTCAGAAAATTTGAATATTACATGCAATCAATAAAACAAGGATTGTACATAGAACAATATCGGACCTCTGAAAAGTATAAACATGCATATGTACTCAGTACTTGGTTTGGGCCCCTTTTGCAGCAATTACTGCCTCAATGGGGTGTGGCATGGAAGTTATCAGCCTGTGGCACTGCTGAGATGTTATGGAAGACCAGGATGCTTCAATAGCGGCCTTCAGCTCTTCTGCATTGTTTGGTCTCAGGACTCTCATCTTTCTCTTGGCAATGCCCCATAGATTATGGGGTTCAGATCAGGTATGTTTGCTGGCCAATCAAGCACAGTAATCCCACGGTTATTGAACCAGGTTTTGGTGTTTTTGGCAGTGTGGGCAGGTGCCAAGTCCTGCTGGAAAATGAAGTCAGCATCCCCATAAACCTGGTCTGCAGAAGGAAGCATGAAGTGCTCCAAAATCTCCTGGTAGACGGCTGCGTTGAGCCTGAACTTAATGAAGCACAGTGGACCAACAGCAGCAGATAACATGGCTCCCCAAATCAACACAGACTATGGAAACTTCACACTGGACTTCAAGCATCTTGCAGTGTGTGCCTCTCCATTCTTCCTCCATACTCTGGGTCCTTGGTTTCCAATTGAGATGCAAAAGTTGCTCTCATCAGAAAAGAGGACTTTGGACCACTGAGCAACAGACCAGGTCTGTTTTTCTTTAGCCCAGGTAAGACGCTTCTGACATTGTTTGTTGTTCAGGAGCGGCTTGACAAGAGGAATACGACATTTGGATCCGTCTGTGTGTGGTGGCTCTTGATGCACTGACTCCAGCCTCAGTCCACTCCTTGTGAAAGTCCCCCAACACTTTTGAATGGCCTTTTCCTGACAATCCTCTCCAGGCTGCGGTCATCCCTGCTGCTTGTGCACCCTTTTCTTCCACACTTTTCCCTTCCACATAACTTTCTATTAATGTGCTTTGATACAGCACTTTGGGAACATCCAACTTCTTTTGCAATTACCTTTTGAGACCCTCTCCTTATGGAGGGTGTCAATGATGGTTTTCTGCACAACTGTCAGGTCAGCAATCTTTCCCATGATTGTGATTCCTACTGAACCAGACTGAGAGACCATTTAAAGGCTCAGGAACCCTTTGCTGGTGTTATAGCTTAATTAGCTGATTAGAGTGGGACACTTTGAGCCTAGAATATTGCACCTTTTCACAATATTCTAATCTTCTGAGATTGTGGATTTGGGGTTTTCATGAGCTGTAAGCCATAATCATCACAATTATGACAAATCACGGCTTGAACAATCTTGCTTTGCATGTAATGAGTCTATCTCATATATTAGTTTCACCTTTTACAGTTGCAAGAAAAAGTATGTGAACCCCTTGGGATTACGTGGAGTTTTGCATGAATTGGGCATAAAATGTGCTCTGAACGTCATCGAAGTCACAACAATATAAGAACACAGTCTGCTGAACATAATACTACACAAACATTAGATGTTGCCATGGTTTAATTGCACATAACATGTAAACATTCACAGTGCAGGGAGGAAAAAGTATGTGAACCTTTGGACTTAATAACTGGTTGACCCTCCTTTGGCAGCAATAACCTCAACCAAACGTTTCCTGTAGTTGCAGATCAGACCTGCACAACGATCTGGAGTAATTTTGGACCACTCCTCTTCACAAAACTGTTTCAGTGTAGCAATATTATTGGGATGTCTGGTGTGAATCGCTCTCTTAAGGTCATGCCACAGCATTTCAATCGGGTTGAGGTCAGGAGGTTGAGGAGTGACTGGGCCACTCCAGAAGGCGTATTCTGTACTGTTGCAGCCTTTGTTTTGTTGAATTACTTGTATGCTTTGGGTCATTGTCCTGTTGCATCACCCATCCTCTGCGGAGCTTCATTTGGCAGACAGATGGTCGTACATTTTCCTGCAAAATGTCTTGATAAACTCTGGAATTCATTTTCCCATCAATGACAACAATCCGTCCAGGCCCTGAGGCAGCAAAGCAGCCCCAAACCATGATGCTCCCTCCGCCAAGATTTACAGTGGGTATGAGGTTTTGATGTTGGTGTGCTGTGCCTTTTTTTCTCCACACATAGTGTTGTGTGTTCTTCCCAAACAACTCAATCTTGGTTTCATCTGTCCACAGTATATTTTGCCAGTAGTGCTGTGGAACATCCAGGTGCTCTTTTGCAAACTTCAAACGTGCTGCAATATTCTTTTTGGACAGCAATGGCTTCCTCCGAGGTGTCCTCCCATGTACTCCATTCTTGTTTAATGTTTTCCTTATTGTAGATGTGTCAACAAAAATGTTAGCATGTGCCAGAGATTTTTGTAGGTCTTTAGCTGACACTCTGGGATTCTTCTTTACCTCATGCAGCATTCTGCGCTGTGCTTTTGCAGTAATTTTTACAGGACAACCACGCCTAGGGAGAGTAGCAACAGTGCTAAGCTTTCCCCATTTGTAGACAGTCTGTCTTACTGTGGACACATGAACATCAAGGCTTTTGGAGATACTTTTGTAACCCTTTCCAGCTTCATGCAAGTCAACAATTCTTGATCATAGGTCTTCTGAGCTCTTTTCTGCGAGGCATGGTTCACATCAGACAGTGCTTCTTGAAACCAGTAAACCCAAAACAGGTGTGTGTTTTTTAAGGGCAGGACAGCTGTCAGCAACACATCCAATATCATCACACTGATTGGAGTCAAGGTTGGCTCACTCCTGGCTCCAATTAGCTCTGGGAGAAGTCATTAAGCTAGGGCCTCACATACTTTTTCCTCCCTGCACTGTGAATGTTTACATGTTATGTGCAATTAAACCATGGCAACATCTAATGTTTGTGTAGTATTATGTTCTGCAGACTGTGTTCTTCTATTGTTGTGACTTAGATGACGTTCAAAGCACATTTTATGCCCAATTCATGCAAAACTCCACGTAATCCCAAGGGGTTCACATACTTTTTCTTGCAACTGTAAGTTGCATTATTGAAATAAATGAACTTTTGCACGATATTCTAATTTTTTTAGTTTCACCTGTAATCACTTTCTGTTTGGATAGTTCCTCTGTTCTCCAGAACGTTCATTGTGATTTTCTTTTTCTTTTTTGTGCATGTTATTTACAATTCTCCTTTTTAATCACATTTACTGTATCTATGCCTGCTTCTGTTTTCTGTAGAATTTCAGACCTTATTCCATGTTTCTATTGCCCTTTTACTATACTTATCAAAACAATAATAAATTCCTTCACAGTCTGATATCCTAACTTTTCTGCAGATCATATAATTTATTTTCTGCCGTCTTACATCTATATTATCTATCTATACTGTGTTTTGCGTATTTTGTTATTTGACTTGATATTGTTGTTTAATACTTACATCTGTAACAAATGTATCAACAAGAACTTCTAGGTTGCTGCAAACAAAATATTTTTTTTTAAACCAGACAAATCTCTTTACTTGTTTCTTGAGCTCTTCCCATAATGTTTGTCAGTATTTAATATAGAATGTTTAATGGTTAAGCTATGGACAGTCAAATATTTACAAAATGTTAACAACCATTAAGTAAACTTTAAAACAAGCTCTCACAGACTGTAGCTGCATGCATTGGGAGCAACTCCTCCTCACTTACAATAAAGCAGTGACGTTATCCAAGTTGGGTCCCAGAATTCTTTGCTCCTCTCAGCAGTGAGTTTCCATCTTTCTAATCTCTAATATGAACAAAATGCAGGTCCACTAGAAGAGAGGAGACAACAGAATAGCTACTGTATTTGTAAAAAAATTCAAATGCATTTGCAGTACATTTTAAGGGTAAATTTATCAACATTGCCTGAAACTACAGGGGTAAGTGTGAGCTTAAAGTGGAGCTTCACCTAAAAGGGAAAGCTTTGATTGTTTGCACCCCCCCCCCCCCTCCACTGCTACATTTGGCACTTTGAGGGGGAGTTGGAGCAGGTACCTGGGTTTGACAGGTACCAGCTACCACTTCCCACTCAGTTCACTGCAGCAAACCGAGCCAGGTGTTTGCCCCCCCCCCCCTCCATCCCCCCACAGTCTTTTGAAACACTTCACAAGTCCCAGAAGACTATGGGACCAATCACAAGGCACAGTGCAACTTGCACATGTGCAGTAGGAAACTCGCTGCAAAACTGCAAGGCTTCACTTCCGGTTTCCTTTGCTTGCAATGTCAGTGCCAGGAACAAAGAGGCTAGTGAAAAACTAGCCGGAGTGATGACGGTGATGGACCCCTGGACAGGTAAGTGTCCTTATAATAATTTAATTTTTTGGGGGGAGCCTGGAACTCCATTTAAAGACTATTCATACTTGTAAAGAATGTCTAACTACACTGTATAAAAGTCCATAGCCTTGCCACAGTTTTATTTTACGTATTATAACTTTTTCTGAATATCAGTTGAACACATGCTGTCAAATGGACAACAATCAATTTTTTTTACTTTATGTACACTTTTTATGTTCAAAATTTGACTTGCAATTTATTCCCTGCAAACTTATACATATTTATCTGTGAGAAAGCAAACATAATTATCAGAAATATAGAAATATCTCAGCAGTAACCACAAAAATTCACATCCTAAGGATGTGTGAGATACAAATAAGCAAAATCCCTGTATCCCAGTTTCTGTCTCAGTCATAACAAACTGAGGATCAGGTGGACTAAAAGCCTTCCCTGAAAAAATTATATATTTTTCTATCAAAGGGCCAAACGGGCCCAAACCCTGCCACCCGAAAACACAGGAAGCAGAGACGCCACCCCTCACGAAGGCGGCGACATCTCCTACCAGGCTAGATGGCAGGGTAGGGTCACCTGTCAGAAATTTTTATAAACATATGGGCGGCAAAAAGAGGGTCCGAAGACCCATGCCGAATTTTTGCCCGTCCAAGTAGCTAAATATTAGATCATAAATAATTATATACGAACACGTAACAATTTGCAGCATCCTACAAAGGATTATCAAAACAATGGGTAATATGCAAGTGGGCAAGGTCTTTTCAACCCGTTTCTTGTCGGACTCTCCTTCCTCTTCGTGGAGATGGAGTATGCCAAATGGGAGAGACTCGAGGGGTGGAGGGTAGATGTTGAGGTGATGGGGCGTCCGCCAGGCCCGATTTGGCCAAGATTGCTCTACCTTTTGGGAAGGGATGTAGCTATGTATGTGCTCCCATTATGTGGAACTATCAACTTAAAAGGAAAGCCCCATTTATAGCAGATACAAGCTGAGGAAAGGGCAGTTGTAATTTCCTTCATTTTTCTACGTTTTTCCAACATAGCTGGAGAAACCTCTGGAAAGATTTGTAAAACCGAACCTTCGAAGGTGATCGTTGGGGTATTGCGAGCAGATCTAAGTATGTCTTCTTTGGTCAGGAAATCCTTCATACATAGAATAATGTCCCTAGGCAGTTTATCATTAGGAGGTTTGGGGCGCAGGGCTCTATGGATGCACAAGCAAAGGACCCAGGGTTGTGATCCGGAAGGAGTGACTTGAATAGCTTGGTTATGGTTTGTGAAAGGTCAGACACAGACTCCGGGATTCCCCTGACTCGCGAATTATTCCTGCGATTGTGATTATCAATGTCCTCAACCTGCGCCTGCAATTGTGAAAAGGCCATTTGTAAATGATCGTGATCTCTGGAAAGTTCACCATTAGCCAGGCTGAGTTCATGATGTTTGGTTTCTAAACGGTCGGTCCTGGAGCCCAATGTGGCTATTTCCTGAGATAGAACATTAGTGCTCTTATGAAGTTCTGATTGGAATTTAGCGTCCAGTTTAGTGTACATAGTTTCCAAGCAAGATTCTAAGTCCCCCTTTGTGAGTTGCTGTGTATATTCACTGACCAGAGCTAATTGGTGAGCTATCGTATCCTGCGTGGGATCGGACGGGGATGCTTGTTCTGTATTGTCTGGAGACATGCTGCAAATCTTGTGTGTTTTAAGTAGGTATGTGGTAAGGTACTTTTGAGCTTGTCCCCTTTTTTTCTTGGTGGACGGCATACAGGGAGTCTCCTGGGGGTGATCAACTGAAAATTGGATAGCCAAGGGAGATAATAACCCCAGGAGACCTATAAAGCCCGAAACAGGTTTAGAGTTATAGTTACATAGATGCTATCAGGCTTATCCGCAAAAACTTTATATTGTAAAAATAATTAGCAAACCGTGGAGATGTAGAGTGGATATAGGCTGTGGTAGACACCATTGATAAAGCCCAAGAACCAGATGCTGGCTCCAACTCCCACCTTAGGGTCTGAGAGGGACGAGGGGCCCGTGTGGAACAGAAGTCCCCTTATGATAATCTCAGGGTCCTCCAGGACAGACACAGGGAGCCCTGGCACTTCACTGGGAGCAGTATATAGGCCTCAGTAGGCCTCCAAGCCCAACGGGGGCCGTGGCCACAGAGGGAGGTGGTTTCTGGGACGGTGAACGGGAGCCCCAATCCCTGGATCACTGGAGAGGGACCCGATGGCCAGTAACTGCCCGCCCCCTTGCCTCCTGTACTCACTGTGGCCCAGATGGGAGGAGATCTTAGTCAGATAGAGTAGGCCGCAGACGTCCGTTGCCACGGGGAGTGGCAATATACCACGGTGCCCCTCTCCCAGACTCAGGGGATGCAGAGGGTGCCTCCGATGTCCTCCGGATGATCCACCGCCACCCGGATGCAAGTGGATTTTGGTCCGAGGCACCGGAGCCCCGGACCAGGCCGCGGATGTCCGCCACTGCAGAGGGAGGCAATATCACCCGGAAGCCCCTCTCCCAGATACAGGGGATGCCACCAAGAGCCTCCACTGACCCGCTGGAGTCCGCAGCTGCACGGATGGCAGCGGATTGTCCATCACACCATTCATTTAAAGGATAAGTTCACCTTTTGCCAAAAAAATACTAAATGCACATTTTTTTGTAGGTAAAAAAATGTGCATTTATTATTTTTTGTTGCAGGAGCCTGTAAAGCATTGCACCAGCGATCAGAAGATCACAAGCAGATATACTGACAGGAAGAATCAACAAACTACCACAGTGCTCCACAGTGCCATGGTAGTTCATTGAGAATTACAAGCTGACAGCCACTACTGTTGTCTGGACTTGCAATTCATTAATTCACAAAGCACTTCATACACAGAACAGCACTGTTTTTAAAAAAGTGACAGCTTCTACGGGGAACTTCTCCCTGTACTACTGTCCGGGGGGGGGGGGGGTTAAATCATGTAAAAACAGGTGGAACATGGTGAGCTTAACATTTAGCCACTTCCAGTCAGGGTCAAAACTGGCATTCCTTTCTACATGTAAAAAACACAATTTTCTTTTTGTTAGAAAACTTAGACCCCCCGAAACACATATTTTTTAAGCAGAGGCCCAGGAGAATAAAATTGTGGATTTTGCAATTTGTTACATGATATTTGCACAGCAGTTTTTCAAATGCAATTTAAAAACAAAATACTTTAATTATAATGCACCAAAAACACTATATAATAGGCATTTTTTTTGTAAATGTAAAAGATGATGTTACGCTGAGTAAATATATACCTGTTTTAAAATTGCGTACGTTTGTAGAATGGTGCCACACTATGATACTTAAAAATCTCCATTGAGGACAATTTAAAAGCCTTTACAGGTTACCAGTTTACAGATACACAGGAGGTCAGCAGCTAGAATTATTGCTTTTGCTCTGACATTCATGGCGATACCTCATATGTGTGATGCGATTGATATTTACATGTGCATGCATGACCAATGAGTGCTCGCAACATTGCATGCGAGCATGGGGGACGAGACGTGAAAAAAAATTTAATTGTTATTTATTTGATTTGAATTTCTTTTTGTACACAGTTTCTTCAATATTTTTTTAATCACTTTTATTGCTATCACAAGGAATGTAAACATCCCTTGTGATAACAATAAACAGTGACAGGTCCTCTTTACTGAGACATCTGAGTATAGTATATCTCAGATTTCTCCTCTGCCCTTGAACGCTTTAGATCAAACTTGAATCAGTTCGATCTGATGCTTTCCAAAGCCGGTAATGGCCAGTAAACAGACCCAAACAAAGAGAGAAAATCTTCATCGCTTCCGGTTTCTATATCATGAATTCCACTCCTCCCACTGTGTCACAGGAACAAGATTCCACCGGTCGCATCTTTACTGGACTCCCTCATTGGATAGGAGAGCCTGGCAAATGCGGCAGTGGAGGGGGACCCCCTTCTACCACCTGTAAAAGTAATAAAGCAGTTCTTTAGTCACTCGGATTATTTTTATTTTCTGCAGAATTGGTGGCTGTAAAGAATATCACCATTCCCATCTGAAGATATTTGGGTACGTCCTGTGGATGGGAAATGGTTAAACAAAACCATTGTTTAGATATCTAAAAACCTTAGAGTGTTGTTGGGTGCCACCATCTTGGATGTGATGTCAGCAACCCCAGGAGGCTCAAAGCTTTCACTCAATTAAACATATTATTAACCTTCATGCCTCCCCCAGGCAGATGGAGGAGTGTAGATGTGAGGTCCACAGAGAGTAATTAGTAGAGGTCTATGATGTGCAAGTAGGAGAAGGATGTGCTAGGAAATTGACTGACTGGTCAAGAGTAGTCAGATTTTCCAGAAAGTTCAAAAGCACATTGCTTGAGTAAAAAAAGAAAATAGAAAGGAAAAAACCACTGAAATTTAAAATACTTTATGTAATTGTAACCTGAATTTTTTTAAAGTTGATAATAGGGTCTGTTCAAGCCTATTCATTTTTCAATTTTTAACTATTTTTGTAGTTTTTGTTGAATAATTCTGACCATTCATAGTGCTATACAAAGATTTTAATAACCTAATAATATTCAGTAATACATGAACAATAGCACTGCATACACATTTCCGATCTATAGCACAGTTTATTTTAGACAACTTCAAATAACAGCCAAGCAAATAAAAAAGAAAGGTGTTAAAAGCCATAACAAGCAGCAGAGGAAATGTCATTTATTCTCCATTTTATGATCAGTCGACACCAGTAATTTACAAGTGTGCAATGGTCTGTACAAAGTCAGGTCTCAGGTTTATGCAAATATGTGTAAATTGCAGATCAGTTCCAGCCACTGAGCAACTCTGTATAACTTTGATAGGACGAGCTGCATGGTATTTATTACTTTATGCTTGGGCTTTCACGGCCAATACAATTCTGTGTATTAAATACATTTCACAGGCTCTTCTGAAATAAACTTGTTTTACGCTAATGAAAATGCATATTTCCTTTGAAAATCTATTACCAATAAGAACTAAAACATGTTGCTTTCTTTCAGCTAAATTGACTTGCACAAGTTTGTATATATTACAAATGCAAGAGAAGGATGCCTGATTAGAAGTCTATTATTATATATTTATTTTGTTTGTACAAAACAACCACTTCTAATTTCATTGCTGCAGTCTGAAAAACACATGCCCACCTTCCTCTTTATATATTAGATACTTTTGATGATTATAATTTGTTATATTTATAATTCCTATGGAAAGAAAGAATGTATTGCCATAGCAATCAGTCAGACGTCATGGGCAGCAACAAAGCAGTGCCTGCACATACCTTTAGCTGACCTTTCTAGCGCTAGGGGAACCTTGAAATAAGGGGAAGTTGAATCAAAAGGGTATATGTTCTGAAAAAATAAATACATTTTAAAATCTAGAATATTTTCTTTATGATACTGACTTATATTTATCTTAAAACATGGATTCCCAAACTCTTCAGAGCATTGACCCCTTCATGAAGTTTCAGATTGCTCATCAGCGCCCAAACAGTTATCGTAATAAAATAATTTTAATAAATGCTACTTTGAATAATAGTACAATGCATACTATTAATAAGAATTAATAATGATAATCTTGTGAATACTGTCGACACTTCCTCTTGGCATCAACAGCTGCCACTATAGGTGTTACAATACTGAATTTTCAGTAAAGGCACAGCAATCTGTTCTTTAGCACCATTCTTTAACTGTGGGTGTTCTCACTGGCTCTCCAACAAAGTTTGAGGTGGGTAAGTGTGCTTATTACGGGAAATGAAAGCATATATATATTATTTCCAAGAAATAAAAGGGTGGAACGCCACAGACACACAATAGAAAGCATGGTGGTAAAAGAGACACACATATATACATACACATACAGTGGGGCAAAAAGGTATTTAGTCAGCCACCAATTGTGCACGTTCTCCCACTTAAAAAGATGACAGAGGCCTGTAATTGGCATCTTAGGTAGACCTCAACTATGAGAGACAAAATGAGAAAAAAAAATCCAGACAATCACATTGGCTGATTTGCACTGAATGAATCAATTTCATTCAGTAAAAATGGTTGCTTAGATCAGTGAAATTCACTGGTATAAGCAATCCTAAAGTGTAAAAAAAAGGAAAAAATCCTGATAAATTTCCAAGAGTATTACAATGTCACTATGATACAATTATATTGCCGTGGTCACAGTGTGGTAAAAAAAAAGAAATAAAAAATTTTAAAAAATGAAAAAAAAATTACATTTTTTTTCAATATACTGTCACCAGTCGGTGTCCCTGATCACTGCCATGCCAGTTATATGATGATGCTGTACTGCACTGGTGACAACAAAAATTGTCTAAAAAAAAATTTAAGCAGTGATATTACATTCTATTCCTGTTCCTAAAAATATGGCCTATATACTAAAAACAAAGTTTTTTTGTCTGTATTGGATGATGCTTGGAGTACAGCCTAGACAGACATATCTTATCCTATTGCCTACAATTCTGTATACAGCCTGCCACTGAACCAGCAAAATAAAAAAATCGGAAAAAGAAAAACCCTGCGCCAGCTAGGTTGCTCGCTGGGTCCTCTGTCGCAAGGACCCAGTAAACGGCAGCCTGAAAGCCCCAAATTTCACCTGCTGCAGCCAAAGGAGCAACAGGAGAGGAGAGCACACCAGGCAGCAGGTACAGTGCATTGTGGTATTCAGTGTGTTACAGTGTACAGTGCATTGTGGTGTCCAGTGTGTCAGTGTACAGTGCTTTGCGGTGTCCAGTGGGTTACAGAGTACAGAGCATTGCGGTGTCCAGTGCATTACAGTGTACAGTGCATTGTGGTGTCCAGTACGTTAGTGAATAGTACATTACGGTGTCTACTGCGTTAGTGTACAGTGCATTGTGGTGTCCAGTACGTTAGTGTATAATACATTGCAGTGTCGAATGCGTTAGTGTACAGTGCATTGCGGTGTCCAGTGCATTACAGTTACAGTGCATTGTGGTGTCCAGTGCATTACAGTATACAGTGCATTGTGGTGTCCAGTGCGTTACAGTGTATAGTACAGTGTGGTGTCCAGTGCATTAGTGTACAGTGCATTGCGGTGTCCAGTGTGTTACAGTGTACAGTGCATTTTAAATATTGTATTGTTTTTTCCTGTTTTTTTGCACTACAAATAAGATGTGTGGGGTGTGCATAGTCTGGCCCCTCAACAGTGTGAAGGTCCATGAACCAGCCCCCTGCTTAAAAAGTTTGAGGACCCCTGATATATAATCTAAAGCAAGCTTTTTTCTTTTCAGGACATTGTGCTTCCTTATCTCAGCAGAAACTTAAAATGTATTATCTAATTACAAATCCGTCCACTACTAACCGATATTCAAATTTGTGACATATGCTTGTCTTGGGGACTCTGGAGGCAAAATCTCCATATTTAAGTTGAATTCCAGAAATTATATTTTTTTGCGTACTTACATTGAGTCACCTTGGCATATCTTGTCTTGATGGCCGCTAGGAATGCTGTAAATCTCTGTAGTAAGGTGCACTACATTCAGAGACAACCATGATCTTCTTGGCTCTGAAATTCTGTGGAGAGGGGAAGCCATCGGAGTAGCAACTGGGGGATACTACAGTGATTCACAGCATCCCCATCAACTCTCCGGCTGTCCCAATGTAAGTATGCAAAAAAATATAATTCCTGGAGTTCATTGTTAAAGGGGAAGTTCATCTGGCTATCTAAAAGATAAAAAGTCAACAGCTACAAGCAGTGTTAGTCATCCTTGTCTAGG
Source organism: Staurois parvus (assembly GCF_062004578.1). NCBI lineage: Eukaryota > Metazoa > Chordata > Amphibia > Anura > Ranidae > Staurois > Staurois parvus. The sequence continues at coordinate 5,714,281 of NW_028317973.1, read as the reverse complement.
CAAGGAATGAGGAAGTAATACTTGCTACCCAAAAATCCAAATGTGCAATTGTGATAGGGGAGGGTTAGGATCATGCAATGTCTTAAATGTGGAGTGAAGGTCAGACTTAAGTGTCCAGATCTTTCCACTTGGCATAGATATTACAGGCATTAACGGGGAGACAGTAAGAAGATTGACTACACCTGCTGTGATATGAGATGATCATGGAAGGTGGACATTAGAGATTAAAACCTTTTTCCACTGCTGGAGTCCATAAGAGGTAAACAAGCTCAGTTTATTTTTAACCACTTCAGCTCTGGAAGATTTTAACCCCCTTCCTGACCAGGCCAGTTTTTTGTGATACGGCACTGCTTTACCTAAACTGAGAATTGCTTGATAATACAACACTGTAATCCAAATGACATTTATGTCTTTTTTTCCCCCCACAAATAGACCTTTATTTTCACCTCTGTGGTCTTTACTTTTTGCCTTTTATAAGCAAAAGACCGACAATTTTGAAAAAAAAAAACATTTTTTATTTTCTACTAACAAACATTTCCAATAAAAAAAAAAATAAAAATAAAATTTCTTCATAAATTTTAGGCCACAAATATATTCAGCTACATATTTTTGGTAAACAAAATCCCAATAAGCATATATTAATTTGTTTACGCAAAAGTTATAGTGTCTACAAACTCTGGGACATATACTGGAATTTTTTTAATATTTTTGTCATACTAGCAATGGTGGCAATTAGTGATTTATAGTGGGACTATGATATTGCAGCAGACATTTTACACTAATTGACACTCTGTGGGAACAAGTGACACTAATACAGTGATCAGTGCTAAAAATATACACTGATCACTGTACTAATGACAGTGGTTGGGAAGGGGTTAAAATCTAGGGTGTTCAAAGGGTTAAGTGTGTGCCTAGCTGTGTGTTTGGTGTACACTAGGTGGTGCTGGTACAAGAGGAAGTGATGGATTCTGTTCCCAGCTCTGCAGAGACACACAAGCAATCACTCCCCCTGTCACAACAGAGCTCTGCCTATGTAAACATAGGCAGAGCTCTGTTGTTCCTCCCTGCCCTGCGATCTGTGGGTGCTGGTGAAGATCTGGTTGGCAGTGCTAAAAAAGTGCTATAGGACGGAGGTAAATTGGTTAAAAACTAAAAAACAGGTATAGATAGATCTATCTAGTAAAGCATATCTCATATACCAAGAAGTGCATAACTGTTTTTCATGAGAGATTAACCCCTTGACGCCGATGTCACACAAATATGTGGCCTCACGGAACTGGGCTGTTTTCCGTGGGGCCGCATATTTGCGTACCTGTCTTTGTGCTGGGAGAGCGCCACACTGTGCACTCCCAGCACAAAGACCGCGGTGTCACTGAGAGCCTCGGGACCCGGTTCACCTGAATTCTGTGATAGCCTCTGATTGGCTATCACAGTGATCACTCACTGTGCAGCCTGGCCCCTTTTGTTTTTTTTTTCTGTCTCTGTGAATGGAGAAGAGATACATTGTATCTCTCTAACTCCTGGCATAGAGAGAAAAAAAAGTTTGTAAAAAAAAAAGATAAATATTAAAAAATAAAATAAAGAAATACCTAGATAAAGGTTTGATCTAGTTCAGTGCCAGGGTTATTGTTTGGGTCAGGGTCAAAGGTCAAGGTCAAAAGGTCATGCTCAAAGGTCAGGCTTTAAAAAAAATTGGTATCCGTGTCAATGTCCGTGTCCAGTGTGTTTTAGGTTAAAAAAAAAGACAAAAACAAAATGCGCACTAATGTTTCTGCGCTGTACTACAGGTATAGACAACAAATAACATACACATATATGGTATTGCTGCGATCGTAAAGAGCTGGAAAATTTATTTTGGGTTGTTCTTTGCTGGTAGATTATGGTTGTAACAAGAAACACACAGCTAAATAAAAAAAAGATTATTGTTTTAATATTTTGGGCCAGTTTTCCTTTTATATCCATTACCATTTACCACCAAATGAAAGCCCAATTTGTCCTGAAAAAAAAGTGGTATAATTCATCTGGATGTACAAAGTAGTTGTGGTGATATGTATGGTTTTACTAACACATGTCAACGTTGCAAAAGGTGATCATTAAATTTTTTTATGTCACATGGTATTTACGCAGCAGTTTTTCAAATGCAATTTTTGAGGAAAAATAGACTTTAAGGAATTAAAAAAGAAAAAAAAAACATAATGTATACCTCAATTTTTTTGCATGAATATGAAAGAGGATTTTACGATGATTAAATAGATACCTAACATGTCACTCTTTAAAATGTCTCACGCTCATGGAATGGAGGCAAAACTATAGTATTTAAAAATCTCCATAGGTGACAGTTTAAAAATGTTTACAGGTTACCTGTTTAGAACTATAGCGGCGGTAATGCACTTGAATTATTGCCCTCTCTAATGTTCGCAGCGATATCTATAATGTAAACATCTCTTGTATTAGAAATAAACATGACAGGTCCTCTTTAAAGCAAGATATAGGGTCAAAAAAGACCCCAGATCTCCCCATTACCTTTTAAAAAGCAAAAGATCAAAAAAAAAGTTTTTTAAAACTCTAAAAGAAAAAAAATTGTTTACATCTGCCATGGACCGGATGTGATGTCATGACATACTGAAAGCGTTCCAGTGGCTAATGAGCTGCTTGGACCACTGTCACCAGAAAGCCATTGGCTGAAAAAAAGATAACCGGGGGTTATGATATCTTCAGCCGTAATCCCAGTAAACCACTTGAAAGCCACAACGTTTATATACCTGTTTGCCTTTAGAAAATCATCTCCATTATGGCAATTTGTAATTACTGTTACCCACTGTCTGTAATCCAAATTTTGATATTTCAGGACTGAGTTTTATTTTATCAGGACATATTTGTGAGTTTTATTCTTTATGATAAGTTCCTACATCTTCAGCACTGCTTGTCATTTTTCCTGTTTTTCAACTATGAGGCACATTTTTCAAATGCAATAAAGGAAACCTGTAAATAAAATTTTATGGGGGCTGCCATTACTGATCTCCCAGTAAATTCCATTTGGGAGTCTATGGGCTACTGTTTTCCACTAAAACAGAATTTAGACTTTCTTGATTTAATTTCTAATAGAGATTCCAAGCCCCACTAAAGTTTTTAGCTGCATGAGTTTAACAGGAAGTGGGTAAGGGATGGAATCAGGAAGCAAGGACAGTCATATCGCTTGGATGAAGGAAAGGGAACGGAACGCAGCTGATGATGTCGATTAAAGGGACGACAGCTGCCATGTGTGCTGTGCCTTTTAGAAAGAGCAAGGTTTCCATTAAACCACAGAGATCAGTTTAACCCCTTTATGCCAACGTCTCCTGAACCTTTACAGTGTTTCTAATGCCAGGGGCAGGGCTGGGTTTATGATTATACGACCGCTGTGTTTGGCTGTTGGAGTGGTCACATGATCAGTAAGCTTCTGATCAGGAGTAGTGATCGGGAGCTTTCCATTAGGCACTGGTAACTGCTCCACAGCACATACTCTCTGCACAGTTGTTTACATTTTGGTACACAAATATGCGGCCTCTTGGCGTCAAGGCCCAGCCACCGAGAGTCCACATATTTGTGATCCTAGGCACCAAGGAGTTAATTATGCATAAGCCATTGGAAGTTCCTGATTTAGCTTAAGTAATCTTTTATAGAGCTGGTTGATTAATAATACTGGTGTGGATACATCACTCTCTTTTAAGTACAAACTACATTTTCACTTTGCAAGGGAATTTTCACTTCACTTAGTAAATGACATAAAGCTGACTTCCATCATCCAATCATGTGCAAGCAAAATTACTTTTTTCCTTGCAAGTGATTAGGTATTTTTTACCAAATTTAAAAAGAAAAAAGCGCCACTTACAAAAAAACACCAAAATGTCAGCAGCATATCCCACCCAAAATAAATTTTGGCAACAATAATCCTAATTAAAAGGTATGCGCTAATAACAAACTTATACAAAAGTGTATATCATCATCCCAAAAAATTTGTGTTTTAAATAAATAATTATAGTGTCCAAACATAAATTAGTGTCCAAAAAATATATATATATCTTCAGTGACTTGAACCAATTGTGAAAATTCCACCACCAAAGGAGATTAAATGAACTCACCAGAGCTAATGGCTGGTCAGATTATAAACCAGCAACAGCGCTTGTGCTCTGGGAGCAATGAACCCGATGTCCAAATAGATATGGTGATGTTTCAGATACTTCCAGATAATAATAATCACAGACAAACAACTTTGCAGCCCAAGCTCTTATGATGAACTTCTACACTCTTTCTCATACCTCCATGAGAGCATGCAGTACACTCAGGGACAAAAAAGAGAACATAATGGTGCAATACGTTTTTTTTTTTTTTATTTATCTCTTTAATAAAAAAGGTATAAGGAAACTCACAAACAAGGTGTCCAACAGACACCAGCTTCAATCGCAAAAAAGGGTTGAGATACAGTTAACGCTCACCGCGGATCTCTCCCATACAGCACAGAATAGCAAGTGTATATCATCATCCAAAAAACATTAGTGTTTTAAATAAATTATAGTGTCCAAACATAAATTAGTGTCCAAAAAAATTATCTGGAAGTATCTGAAACATCACCATATCTATTTGGACATCGGGTTTATTGCTCCCAGAGCACAAGCGCTGTTGCTGGTTTATAATCTGACCAGCCATTAGCTCTGGTGAGTTCATTTAATCTCCTTTGGTGGTGGAATTTTCACAATTGGTTCAAGTCACTGAAGATATATATATATTTTTTGGACACTAATTTATGTTTGGACACTATAATTATTTATTTAAAACACAAATTTTTTTGGATGATGATATACACTTTTGTATAAGTTTGTTATTAGCGCATACCTTTTAATTAGGATTAGGTATTTTTTGCAAAGATAAATTTTATACCGTGTTCACTAAAGTTCCCTTGCAAAGTGAAAATTCATACTCTACACGTAAACCAACCCCACCATATCTGTGTTTAGCAGCATTACAAAATGAATAGTTTAAAAAAAACTATTCTAGTTTCGTGGGTGTACCACCCTCCTAGATGGGTGCTAGGTTTAGATAGATAATATTTAGCTGTATTTTGCTAGATAAATTTAGCTATCACACTAGCCAGTGTGGTTATAATTGTTCTGTAAAAGCATAACTTGCACACTTGAATCAGTGCTGCTGTGTTCTGCTGGTTAGGTCTACTCATTGAGATCAGCTGTAGCCAGACTGATGGCTCCATCTGCATACAGAAATCTTGAGAAGCTTCTGGATAATAGTTGTGGAGCTATGCAGATGACAGCATGAATATTGATACAGCCCTGGCCTATCCCAGAGAGAGAGGCTCTGATTGCATGCTGGGTAACTGTATATATTCAGTGAGAACACTGAGCTAAAGGGGACACCAGCTGGTGTTCTGGAGAGTCTTGTCCACTTAATCTCCTACCTAAAAGGATTCTGCTCTAATTTGCTATTACTACTACTACTACTACTACTACTACTACTACTACTGCTGCTGCCATAAAGCCGAAGTCTGATGTTTGCTTCAAGCACGGACTTTGTCGTAGATTATTCGAAACAATACTTAAAGTCCTCAACTGTACATGGTTCTTATTTTTTAAATATCCCACCTAATCCCTTAACCCTATTCGAGCTCTCTAAAAATGAAAACAACAAACACAACACCTCTAGACTGGTCATTGAAGAAACGTGTGAATGAGCATATGTGCCTAGATGCGGTGCAAAGCTTTTGGGGAAGATCTGGGCAGCATTCCTGCGGGTCCTACGGGAGTAGCGCTACATGGGAATAGTGTGATTTAGTTTAGAATGGTGAATGTGTTATCTATATTAACATTCTTTTTAAGGTATTGTTTTATTGTGCAATTATGTGTGTAATCTTATTTTATAAGCAGTGTTTCCATCTTGCAATTTATTTGCCTTTTTAAATCTATATTTTATTATGGTCTTTTCCTGTTGCACACCACAGACTATGACCTTGAATGTGATAAAAAAAAGTCACCATTTAAAGTGTACTTAAACCCAAAAACAAAAATGTGTTATCTTTTCAGTCTCTAGATGTGGTGGCATTATTTTTCTTCTCTTTTCATGCTTTTTTTTTTTCTTTTTCACCTGGTGAATTCACCAGTAAACGCTTCCTGTCCTAGAGTGACCAGGTCCATTTCCTCCACTGTATAAATTGAGGAGCAGTAGCGTCAGTCTTAGCTGCTTTTCTGATTTGGAACACTCAACTCCTTCACATTAAAGAGCACTGCTGTATAGTTTACAAAAGATAGCTGGAAAGACTGATAAGTTTGCTTTAGATTTAATCTCTGTGCACAGGAAGAGACACTGGATTTCTGTCAGAATTAACAGGAATTGTTCTGTACTTGCAGAAAATCTACCTAGACTAAAAAAAACTAATGAACTAATGCAGCCACCACATCTAAGGATTGTAAACTACATTATGTTATGTTTTTGTTCCTGAGTTTAGATACCTGGGTTTAGATACTCTTTTTAAAGGCTCCTAATTTTCAGGAGTTCTATTGCTTCAATCCCCACCTATCAACTACTTCTCTGTTAGGAAAAAAGCAACTACAAGGACATTACTGTGCTTTTTTTGTTAAACCTTAGAAGCTCATTTTTTTACACTACCTATTATGGATGTGGCAAGTGTACCTGAGTTTGGTTTGCAGGCCATTCGCCACTCCTAAATTCAAATGTTAATCCATCCCCCTTTGAGGTAAATAGGAGCCAAATTTGGCCATTTTTAAATCTAATAGGATTGGAGAGCTATGTACTGCTTTTGGAGGACATGTAGCAATGCAAACGGTCTCAGTTCAGCTGGGACCAGCCCTTTTGATAATTCTTAAAAGGCAATGTTAAAAATACAAAATTCCTTTAACCACTTGCCTACAGGGCACTTGTACCCCCTTCCTGCCCAGGCCAATTTCCAGCTTTTAGCGCTGTCACACTTTGAATGACAATTGTGCGGTCATGCAACAGTGTACCCATATGACATTTTTATAATTTTTTTGAGACAGATAGAGATTTCTTTTGGTGGTATTTAATCACCTCTGGGATTTTTATTTTTACTTTTAAACAAACCAAAAACCACTGAAAATTTTGAAAAAAAAAAGTTTTTCTTAGTTTTTGTTATACAATTTTGTAAATAAGTGATTTTTCTCCTTCACTGATGTGTACTAATGAGGCTGCACTGATGGACACTGATAGGTGACACTGATGGGCACTGGTAGGTTGCACTGATGGGCATTGACAGGCATCACTGATGGGCACTGAAAGGCAGCACTGATACATGACACTGATATATGGCACTGATAGGCAGCACTGGCTGGCACTGATAGGCAGCACTGATAGGCGACACTGATTGGCATTGATAGGTGCCACTGACTGGCAGCTCAGATGGGCACTGATATGTGGCATTGATGTTCACTGATATGCACTTATATGTGGCATTGATGTGGCACTGATGGGCACTGGCACGTGGCACTGATGAGCACTGACAGGTGGCACTTCTGGGGCCACACTGATCATCAGTGCCCTGATGATCAGTGTACATGTTCCCTCGCGGAAAGCCGATTACCGGCTCGCCTCTCCTCTCGAGCTGTCAGAGTCACAGCTAGAGAGGAGAGAAATGCCGATAACCGGCATTTCCGTGTTTACATGTGATCAGCTGTGATTGGACACAGCTGATCACATGACTGAGCCGACATCTTCGGCTCTTTCCGTGATCCCTTGGACACAGCGCACCGCGATCGCCACGCTGCGCGTTCCCTGAGGCTGCCATGCGTAGTGAGAATGGAAGGACGTCATATGACGTACTATCAGAACGAGAGAATCACCTTGCGCCCGTCATTGTACTATAGGGTGGGCGAAAGGTGGTTAACAAGCTTTGGGATGCCCTAAAGCTGCCTGTGAAGTTTTGCTGTAGGATGTACTACAGCAAAAGTTACATTTACAAAAAAACAACAAAGAAGCTGGATATTACTTTTATTTTTCCAGACCTATATCCTACATAAGGGTCTGGTATATATGTAAATAGGGGACCCCGTGCAAAAAAAAGATGTATAGAGTTTCCCCCTAAAATTGTTTACCAGACTGCTGTCCTTTTTGAAGGTCTGCTATGGATTTTAGGGGGTGAAGCAATGTGAAAAACAAATGAGTGGCATGGTCAATGACATCATCAGGATACCCCAACCCTTTTACATTCTTTTGCCATCTACAAAGCTGTCATTTGTAATGAGACTTAGTCAGGAGTGAACAGGTTACCCCAATAATGTTGAGGTCTAGGCCTGGTATGGTTCAGGGTAAAGGAGGCTGCATGTGCATTTTTTTTTTACATGGCATCCCCCTTACAATACATACCAAGCCCCTATTTAGGAAACCCAGATGTTTTTGTTTAGAAACAAATCTTTTGAAAAATAAGTACTTGTAAATGACAAAAAAAAAGACCCAAAACTCAGCATGCACTTTCCCCAGAAATCTATCCCAGACCCTTATCCATATTGAGATGGGATGTAGTTTGAACATTAAACCTTATGCAAGCAAAGAAAAAGTGTGGGCCCCCCCTGAAACCTATACTAGAGGGCTTGATATGGGTTTTAAGGTGAATGCATTGCAAGCAGGAAAAAAAGCATGGGGTCCTCCCTGAAAAATCTCCAGAAGACCTCTATCTAAGGATACAACCTGGTTCACCAGGAAAGGGGAGAGACATTGAGTGTGTGCCTACCCTGAGCCATATCAGACCACATGTCCTCAGTATGGAGGGACACCCCTGGTGAGGCACTTTGTCCCAAGGGATAAGGAGGACCTCTTCCCCACAGCCTTGACCTAATGGTTGTGGGGGTATGCAGACTAGGACTTATCATAATCTGGAAGCCGATTAATAAAAAGAGGGCCCTGAGATGCTTTTCCCCCCTATAAAAATGAGTAAGGGCAACATGTTATCCCTTGTTACTCATTCACAAAAAGTGGTGCCTCTGTAGGATGTACTATAGCAAACGTAACATTTTGTCAGGAAAGGCTTGCTCATAATAGAAACAAAAGTTTCCTGGTGCATAAATATGCACAGACCAGCAACTGGCTGTGCAGATGTCCACAAACATGAGCATAGGTGTGTGCTCTTGTGCAGCTGAACGCGTGCCAATGCTGACCCCAAACTTCCTTTTTAAATGGAGCAATTGCACTACCTAATTGCTATTTGGTCGTGTGTGTGTGTGTGTGTATCCAGATTCCTGTTTTGACCTCTGATCTTGACTCGGCTTGCTCCTGACTCAGCTTGTCTGCTATTTGCCCTGACCTTGGTCTGTATCTGGATTCTGCCTATGCCTACTGTCTCTACCTATTGCCTCTGCCTGATCTGCCTCCACCGTTACTGACACTGGCCTGTGATCTAACTTCTCTCCTGTCTGCCGTTTATGCCTAATCTGCCAGTATGTTGCCAACCTGGCTTGTCTGACCCTGCATCTTGTTTATCCAGCCTGCTACAGCTCCTCAGTCCAACACGCTCTCATCTGGTTCATCTGCTTTTTACCCATCTACCCTGCTGTGACATCTGCCTGCTGCCAGCCTGTCTGCTACCAGCCTGCCTGCCTTTGTTTACATTCAGCCATTGACCATTAATCTCCCAGCTGGCAGATAAGCTGAGGATGTATCACTGGTTTTTGAGATACTGGATGCCACTTGCTTTCTAGCAACCAGGATCCCTGAGCAGGAAGCTGTCACATTTAACAGAGGAAGCGATAATACTGTTAATGTATTACTTTCTTCTGCAGGCAGAGGTTAGGCTCAGTGGTTGGGTGAGCACCCAATTTAGTTTGCCGCTTTGATGAACAGCCACAGTTTCAACCAAACCTTACATTGGTCTGAAACCATACCCTACTATCAATATTTTATCCTCATCTTTCTCTTACTCTATCAGATCCCAACAATTAAGATCCCAATCTAGTAGTGTCTAACATCCTAAAATGTGAAAAAAACCATTTATTTTTGGAATCTGGGTTACCTTACAATTTAGAAAGCTATACTTTGCTCTGTACTATTTCAGTTGAGAGTTTGGGCAGAATTATTCCTCATTTTAGAGTAATGGCCATAGTTTTCATTCCTTTTATCCCATCTCATCATAACTTGGCTAGTTTTACTTTCATATCTCTCCTGAAACCCTGTAGATACCATGACTTCCATACCCAGCAGTAATTTAAACAGCTGTATGGAATACATGCCCATTTGCTATTAGCCTGTATCTATGTTGTTCTGGATACACAGGTAGTCCAGGGCAAAAGGGAATGATGTGTATTACCCCACCCACAACCTATATAGTTATTTTGAGTTTGAGAAGGCTCTGCTGTGCATACTTTTCTATAAATATTCACTAATTTATTTTTAATGCTAATAAAATATACCAACTTGTAACAAATCCTACATTAACGAATTGATTTTATTTTAAAAATGCCATAATGTAATCAGCAATGCTTTGAAAGCTTGCAACTGGAAGCCAACAAATATGCAACATGTTTTAAGAGAGGAACGTTCTACCAGCTACCATCATCAAGAACTCAGAAGTTTCACTAGATTTGATAAAACTGTAGATTTGCTCTGTGCAGAATGTTAATTATTACCGTAATAGATCTGAAATAGTTTTCCCCCTGGCAAAATATGATTAATCACATCAATTACATTTTTTGATTAACAATAAAAATGATGATTTATGCTTGATACCTCTCCATCCAGGCATGGACACCCTGGAGCTCCTCCAGCAGCAATTTTGAAGAGAGCTGATTGTAGCAAGGAGACCCCCACATAGACTCCTACCTATTTTCTCCTTATCTCCTTACAACCTTAGCTATGTAGTTAATCTTATATTGCCTTGGGCTTCTCATGATGTCTCAGCAGGGAGGTCTTTGCAGAAATTGTCATTCTTTCTTTGAAGTTGTATATAGTTTTTTAAATATATTGGTTATCTTAAAGTGCATGCAGCATGTTTGCTGTCAGCCCACCAGAGTTCCAGCCTATTACCAATGCTGAAAGAGAACAAAGGCCAGATATGGCAAAAAGATCATTCTAATACCGCACATATACTAGATGTCAGTTACAGTGTAAGTGAATGTGTTTGAAAATGGTAAATTGTCAAATCTAGTCAATGTTGTTTAAACAAAAAAGCCACCATCATTTATTCAATTCATTTCTTGGTATTTGATGAAATGACTCTTGTATAATTGACTAAACTGAATAAGACAATGTATGCTTCTATTTAGACTAGCAGAGTGAATCAGGTTTGTCTGGATCTTTCGGACAATGTACTCATTTGAATGCCATGTATGGATACTTTACAAATGTAACTCTGTGTATGCAGTGGTGTATGCTGGATCTGTACCTCTGAGCAAAGATATCCTTCATATTCTCTCTACCTATTGGAGAATTAAAATCAAAGTCAATCAATTCACTATTTTGCATATAAACCATGTTTCTGTCTTCTGAAATAGATGGCTAGTGCAACAATTAACCTGCAAGCAACTGACAACTATCATGGAAATATTTTTAAACTTAATGTTAAACATACATATACTGTATAATCAGTACCATAATTTTTTTCCCTAAATATATACTTGCTCATATACCCAGACTGGAAGATGCTGAATGCTAACACTACTTTATTTCTTCTTGATTTCTGCTACATATTTGTTCTCCGTTTCTGCAATACTAAAACACTTAGCATATGCACATATTACTGTATATCCCAGGTAGGAGTGCTATGGCTTGGCTGTCCTGCCTAATGTGATGGTCCTTCCTATTTGCTAGGACCTGGCAACATATAGTTTTCACAAAGTGAGATTTGTAATAGCTTTTCTGGATTTCACTTACACAAATGAAAACAATTATTTTTTTTATAACTTCTCATTGTTAGAACACAGATCTCTTCCTGACCTCCTTAGGAAAAACCCTATGTAACTATTATGCGCAATAGAGACATGGAAGCTGTACGCGACAGCCATCTTGTTCAGGTCCCAGCCATTTTGTTTTTCATGAACAATCATCTTTCACCCCTCCTCTTGAAATGGAATTTGTAGCTGGAAGTTGTAATGGACTTCAAAAGAGCCTTTTATTGTAAATAAAACACAAATGGTGGCCAGCTCCAGAGCTTTAAACTGCTAACTAGTCTTGGCAGGATGTCTGCTGTGCAAAGACACTTTCCTCTGCCCTATCATAAAACACTAACTCAGTCCAGCCTTCACACATGACCTGTTAGGTCATTAGAGCTTGGGAATGCAGACTGTGCCATAAAACATCTATTTCACATGTAACCATTTCACATACAGTTCATAACATCCAACATGAACTGGGCTCATTAATATTAGGTATATATTTGGATATATCATGTCCTACATGACTATGTTAGCACATAGGAAAGGGAAGAAAGCAGTCCCCTCCCTCCTGGGTGACAAAGGTATGCTGTGTTTGGTATCCCTGGGCTTGAAAATTAATTCTGAATACTAATCTGCCAGTTGCTAGAATACCACCTGCATGTATTGGAGGTTAATATTAGTGTGAAATTTTAGTTGGGTCATAAACTTGGCGACCTCCTAGAAACTATCCCCTAAACCGGGTGATTGGTCAGTTGCTCTCAGGCAAGACCCCTTTAATATCCTAGAAAAGGACTGACAGGCCTGGTGGAGGGAGCTCTCATTTAACATCAATCAAGAAACCTCTAACGGACTTGAGAGCCAAGCAACATTTTTGCACAGACAATTAGACTCTGCTAAAACCAGGACTTGGCAAGTATTTTGTCTTCGTAACTCCTTTCTTTTATTTCTCTGTTGCATGATTGTTCTCTTTATGTCTTTGTAACATCTTTTTCTGTAAAAATTTTAATTGCACAGTTTTGACCTTTTTAGTAATATACCCTATTTGAAAAGTGTTGAAACCGTCTCTAAAGCTTTTAATGCAAACTAAACAATTCCTGTCTCTTGAAGAGTGCTACTGTATGTAATAACCCTCTGAATATACCTGTCTGTGGTGACAGTGTGTGTTACAGACGCTTATGCTAAAATCATAGTGTTATTGCTAGGATTTGTGAGTTTCCTCCTTCTCTGTAAAAAGGCAGTGGTGACAGTGTGAAGGGTTAATTGTGTTATTAACCTAACCCAGTAACAATCGCTCTCAGGGTACTGGCACATAGTTTTTGGTCCCGAGAGCTGGAAAATCTTTGTGCAGGGTGCAGCTGAGAGGGGCATTGTTGCACAAGTGACAAAATGGTGCGAGACTGGCTGGTCCTTTGTCAGGAGTTGGTGAGAAGGGCAGGGGTTGGGTACTGCGTTATGTCACACCCTACAGTATGAAAAAGACTTGTCATAGACTTCCAATACTTTTTTTTTTTTAGGACCTCTTTTATGGGTGTGTGCTATTGTCCCTTAATATTCTTGTCTTTTCAGTTAGCCAACTGGAGGCTAGTTCCAAAAAGGAGTCAGCTGCCACTAATTGGTCACTTCCTGCTTGTCTAAAAGCCACCCAACATTTTGTAGCCTTAACAAATTACTCTTGCCAATTTATTAAGGATTACTCCTTTGTGGTGGCACTTATCACAGCCTTGACTCATAAGGCAGCTGATCCTAAACACTTGTCCCCTGAAGACCTAGAAGCTTTTGACACCTTGAAGCAATCTGTCTTAACTGGACCAGCTCTATGCTGGCTTCATACAACCAAAACATTCTACATGGAAATCAATTCATCCACTGTGGGGGTCAGGGCCATACTTCTTTAGACTGCCAATGCAAGAAGCATCCCTGTGCTTTCTGCTTCAAGTTTCTCACCCCTGCAGGAAGTAATTACAACTTCAGAGCTCATGAACGGAATCTTCAGTTTCCCCATGATTCCTCATGACTCCTACAAATGCCTAGGCTTTTTTTACCAATTTAAGTTAATCATTACATACAAACCTAATAACAGAGCCAATACACTCTCTCGTCACTGCCATTTACCTTCCATAATAAAGAACTGGGGCTTTTTCCTTCACTCATGGCCGTGGACACTTCTTGGTATTGCCTGAGGTGTCATGGCTATATCACTTGATATAGCACGTCCAGTGACCAAGAAATCTTTTAAAAGCACCGGTTAGCCTAGCTAATGTAAGGACTGCACCTTCAGGGAAAGCCATTGTGAAGAGGAACGGGATCTACTTCCAAGCTTCACTTTAGCTTGAGGCAAGAGGCTTCCTCACACTCTGTGGCATACAGGAAACAATCAAAATGGTTCATGATCAAATGCTGTTGCACTGTGAAAATGACAGTGTTCATTAGAGATGAGCGAAGTATTCAAAAATTCGATTCGACTGATTCGGCGAATTCGTGGAAAAAATTTGATTCGAGTCGAATATATTCACTGTGAATTTAACTTAAAAAAGGGTGTTTCTAGGCTTCAGAGAGACTTAATATTAGTGCAGAACACTGTACCTTTAATTTAAATGCCCTTGGAGTCTGCTGGGGAAGAGAAATAATACTGTCAGTCAGTATGACATGCAGATGAGTGCCGTCGATCTTAGAATCACCGCACACTTCACTCATTTGGGCAGTCACGGGGCCAAAACCAGAGTGTGGAGCCACAGTGTGGCGGTGGAGGCAGCAGCAATGGGAGGCCATACAGCACCCTATGACAAAAATGGAAACCACCAGCAGTGTGAGGAGAACTGAAAGTGGCACATGGCAGAGTGTGGCGATAGAGACAGCAGCAATGGGAGGCCGTACAGGGACCCATGACACACTCTGGACCTGGCAGCAGCATGAGGAGGCGGTACAGGGGCCCATGGCAGATTACGGGCCTGGCAGCAGCATGAGGAGTCGGTACGGGGGCCCATGGCAGATTACGGGCCTGGCAGCAGCAATGGGAGGCCGTACAGGGACCCATGACACACTCTGGACCTGGCAGCAGCATGGGGAGGCGGTACAGGGGCCCATGACAGATTACGGGCCTGGCAGCAGCATGAGGAGTCGGGACGGGGCCCATGACACACTCTGGACCTGGCAGCAGCATGAGGAGGCGGTACAGGGGCGCATGACAGATTACGAGCCTGGCAGCAGCAACTCGGACAGGAGGACGTTCAGCTTCTGCACCGTCGGGTGCGTGCTCGCAAACTGTTGTCTCTTGGAAACGGATTCCAAGAAAGACTGCTGACGGAATCCGTGAAGAGGAGTAGCAGGAGAAGGAGCATTTGAACGAGCGGAAGATGCCAACAAGCGACAACAGGGGCCCATGACAGATTACGGGCCTGGCAGCAGCTATGGGAGGCCCGTAATCTGCCAGCACCCTATGACAAAAAATGGAACCCACCAGCAGTGTGAGGAGACCTGAAAGTGGCACATGGCAGAGTGTGGCGATGGAGACAGCAGCAATGGGAGGCCGTACAGGGACCCATGAGAGACTCTGGACCTGGCAGCAGCATGAGGAGGCGGTATAGGGGCCCATGGCAGATTAGGGGCCTGGCAGCAGCTATGGGAGGCCCGTAATCTGCCAGCACCCTATGACAAAAAATGGAACACACCAGCAGTGTGAGGAGACCTGAAAGTGGCACATGGCAGAGTGTGGCGATGGAGACAGCAGCAATGGGAGGCCGTACAGGGACCCATGAGAGACTCTGGACTTGGCAGCAGCATGAGGAGGCGGTATAGGGGCCCATGGCAGATTAGGGGCCTGGCAGCAGCTATGGGAGGCCCGTAATCTGCCAGCACCCTATGACAAAAAATGGAACACACCAGCAGTGTGAGGAGACCTGAAAGTGGCACATGTTTGGGGCATGATTCATGGCGGATTTAGTCAGTTGTGTCAGGAACTGGTGGTTTGAAATCCAGACTAATCCACGCCTGATTCATTTTCACAAACGTGAGTCTCTCCACACTTTGGGTGGACAGTCGTGTCCTCCGCGGAGTTACAATACCTCCTGCCGCACTAAACACGCGCTCCGATGCCACGCTACTGGCCGGGCATGACAGCCTTTCAAGGGCAAATTCAGCTAGTTGGGGCCAAAGGTCAAGTTTCGTTGCCCAGTAGTCAAGGGGATTGTCTACCTCGGTTGGCAGGGTGCTGTCCAAGTAGGCCCAAGCCTGTTGTTTGAGGTCCTGCTCCAGGTCCACCTGATGCTGCTGCTGCTGCTGCTGCTGCGGCTGGTTAGTAGTTTCCTCACTGCGCTGGTGAAGAAAGCTACTCCTCATCGACTGCAGACTGAGGCAGCCGCTGCTGGTGGAGCTGCCACTGCTCCTACCACCCCACCCCTCCCCTGCTGCCATGGCAGCGGAACGCGAGCGCACAGGGCCCACAGTGTCTGAGGATGGACGTTGGCGCAGACAGGCAGAGACCAGCTGACTACATAGGTGGTTTTTATAGTACGTTATTTTGGCCTCCCTCTCAGCAGGTGTGAAAAAGGCCACCATTTTTGAACGGTAGCGAGGGTCCAACAAGGTGGACAGCCAAAAGTCATCCCTCTGTCTGATGGTTATTATTCGGCTGTCGCTACGCAAGCAAGCGAGCATGCTATGGGCCATTTGTGCCAAGGAATGCGAGGGACTCCCTGCCTCCATCTCCACAGCATACTGCCACGGTGCGTCTGGGTCCTCTGTCTCCTCTTCCTCCTCCTCTACCAGATGCTCCTGCTCCTCCACTCCTGTCCGCTGAGTGGAAAAACCACCCATTTCACTCAATAATTCCTGAGCACCAATGTCCTCCTCTACCTCCTCCTCTTCTTCCTGTCCTGCCCCCACAGGGGTCATGTGGCGTTGAGATCTGTGCGCCACGTCTACCGCACCCTGACCAGCCATTGTTAACAGCATTTGTTCCAGGACGTGCAACAGAGGAATGACGTCGTTCATCCCATAGTCCTGCCGACTCACGAATAGCGTGGCCTCCTCAAAGGGCCTGAGCAAGCGCAGGTGTCACGCATGAGCTGCCAATGGCTGACATCTAAGTTACACAGGGAGTACCTTTATCCGCTTTTAACATCAGGAAATCTGTGATGGCCTTTTGCTGTTCGTAAAGGCGGTCTAACATATGTAGGGTTGAATTCCACCTTGTTGCAACGTCACAGCATGAGGAGTCGGTATAGGGGCCCATGGCAGATTAGGGGCCTGGCAGCAGCTATGGGAGGCCCGTAATCTGCCAGCACCCTATGTCAAAAAATTGAACACACCAGCAGTGTGAGGAGACCTGAAAGTGGCACATGGCAGAGTGTGGCGATGGAGACAGCAGCAATGGGAGGCCGTACAGGGACCCATGACAGACTCTGGACTTGGCAGCAGCATGAGGAGGCGGTATATAGGGGCCTATGGCAGATTAGGGGCCTGGCAGCAGCTATAGGAGGCCCGTAATCTGCCAGCACCCTATGTCAAAAATTCAACACACCAGCAGTGTGAGGAGACCTGAAAGTGGCACATGGCAGAGTGTGGCGATGGAGACCGCAGCAATGGGAGGCCGTACAGGGACCCATGACAGACTCTGGACTTGGCAGCAGCATGAGGAGGCGGTATATAGAGGCCTATGGCAGATTAGGGGCCTGGCAGCAGCTATAGGAGGCCCGTAATCTGCCAGCACCCTATGTCAAAAAATTCAACACACCAGCAGTGTGAGGAGACCTGAAAGTGGCACATGGCATAAGAGACTGTGGACCTGGCAGCAGCATGAGGAGGCGGTATAGGGGCCCATGGCAGATTAGGGGCCTGGCAGCAGCTATGGGAGGCCCGTAATCTGCCAGCACCCTATGACAAAAAATGGAACACACCAGCAGTGTGAGGAGACCTGAAAGTGGCACATGTTTGGGGCATGATTCATGGCGGATTTAGTCAGTTGTGTCAGGAACTGGTGGTTTGAAATCCAGACTAATCCACGCCTGATTCATTTTCACAAACGTGAGTCTCTCCACACTTTGGGTGGACAGTCGTGTCCTCCGCGGAGTTACAATACCTCCTGCCGCACTAAACACGCGCTCCGATGCCACGCTACTGGCCGGGCATGACAGCCTTTCAAGGGCAAATTCAGCTAGTTGGGGCCAAAGGTCAAGTTTCGTTGCCCAGTAGTCAAGGGGATTGTCTACCTCGGTTGGCAGGGTGCTGTCCAAGTAGGCCCAAGCCTGTTGTTTGAGGTCCTGCTCCAGGTCCACCTGATGCTGCTGCTGCTGCTGCGGCTGGTTAGTAGTTTCCTCACTGCGCTGGTGAAGAAAGCTACTCCTCATCGACTGCAGACTGAGGCAGCCGCTGCTGGTGGAGCTGCCACTGCTCCTACCACCCCACCCCTCCCCTGCTGCCATGGCAGCGGAACGCGAGCGCACAGGGCCCACAGTATCTGAGGATGGACGTTGGCGCACAAAGGCAGAGACCAACTGACTACATAGGTGGTTTTTATAGTACGTTATTTTGGCCTCCCTCTCAGCAGGTGTGAAAAAGGCCACCATTTTTGAACAGTAGCGAGGGTCCAACAAGGTGGACAGCCAAAAGTCATCCCTCTGTCTGATGGTTATTATTCGGCTGTCGCTACGCAAGCAACCGAGCATGCTATGGGCCATTTGTGCCAAGGAATGCGAGGGACTCCCTGCCTCCATCTCCACAGCATACTGCCACGGTGCGTCTGGGTCCTCTGTCTCCTCCTCCTCCTCCTCTACCAGATGCTCCTGCTCCTCCACTCCTGTCCGCTGAGTGGAAAAACCACCCATTTCACTCAATAATTCCTGAGCACCAATGTCCTCCTCTACCTCCTCCTCTTCTTCCTGTCCTGCCCCCACAGGGGTCATGTGGCGTTGAGATCTGTGCACCACGTCTACCGCACCCTGACCAGCCATTGTTAACAGCATTTGTTCCAGGACGTGCAACAGAGGAATGACGTCGTTCATCCCATAGTCCTGCCGACTCACGAATAGCGTGGCCTCCTCAAAGGGCCTGAGCAAGCGGCAGGTGTCACGCATGAGCTGCCAATGGCTGACATCAAAGTTACACAGGGGAGTACCTTTATCCGCTTGTAACATCAGGAAATCGGTGATGGCCTTTCGCTGTTCGTAAAGGCGGTCTAACATGTGTAGGGTTGAATTCCACCTTGTTGCAACGTCGCAGATCAGGCGATGCTGTGCAATTCCGTTCTGCCGCTGCAGCTCAAGGAGGGTGTGCTTTGCGGTGTAGGAATGGCTGAAATGCATGCAAAGTTTACGTGACATTTTAAGGATGTCTTGCAGTGGGATGGTGGATTTTAGGAACCGCTTGACAACCAGATTGAACACGTGAGCCATGCATGGCGCATGGCACAACCTTCCTTGACGCAGAGCAGACAACATGTTCTTTCCGTTGTTGGTCAACATGGTTCCGATTTTGAGTTTGCGCGGAGACAGCCATCTGTCGATTTCTCTGTTCATTACACTGAGAAGTTCCTCCCCTGTGTGACTACGTTCGCCAAGGCATACCAGGTGCAGCACAGCGTGACACCGTTGCGCCCTGCACATGTGATATGCCGGTCGGGTAATGGGACTTGGCACGGGGGTGGCGGCTGAGGACACGGCGGAAGAAGAGGTGGTAGAGGCGGACATCTTTGCCGGACCAAGGACGTGCAAACGTGGAGGCAAAAGCGGCGTGACCTGTCCAAGTTGCTGGTGCGGCTGTGACGGCACCACGTTCACCCAGTGGGCCGTAAATGACATGTACTGTCCCTGACCGTAGTTACAGCTCCACACGTCGGCGCTGCCGTGCACTTTGGCAGAGACCGACATGCTCAAAGACTGGCCCACCATCTCTTCTACATGTGAATGCAGGGCTGGCACTGCCTTTTTGGCGAAGAAATGACGGCTTGGCACTCTCCACCGCGGCGCGGCACAAGCCATCATTTCTCGGAAAGGTGCTGAGTCCACCACTTGGAAAGGGAGGGACTGCAGCACCAGCAACTTGGACAGGAGGACGTTCAGCTTTTGCACCGTCGGGTGCGTGCTCGCAAACTGTTGTCTCTTGGAAACGGATTCCAAGAAAGACTGCTGACGGAATCCGTGAAGAGGAGTAGCAGGAGAAGGAGCATCTGAACGAGCGGAAGATGCCAACGAGCGACAACTCCCCTCAGCAGAGGTGTTGGAGCCTTGACTGGCTGATGGAGGGCGATTGACGTCAGGTGACGGAGCAAGTAACGGAGCGGGTGATGGAGCGGGCAGAACCGCCGTATCTTTATCACGGTTTTCCCAGGCCACCAAATGGCGACGCTGCATATGCTGCCGCAACGCTGTAGTCCCAACATGGGCCCCCTGGCCACGCTTGACTTTCTGGCCACATAGTCGACATACGGCTACGTTTACTTCCTCGGGCGGCTTGACAAAAAATTGCCACACCGCCGAGTAGGAAACTTTGCCCCCGATACTCCTCACTGGCTGACTGCTGCTTCCTCCGTGCACACCGGCACCACTACTGGCCGTGGTGGTAGGCTGCAGTGGAGCTGGTGCTCTACTCCGTGGCCGTTTGGCTCCACTGACACTGCTGCGACCCTGCTGCTGTCTCCTGGGCAACCCACCGACTGTTTTGCTCGCTGCCAAGCTGCCACCCTCTTCTCCTGATGATGCGGAAGAAATTGCCTGATGACGACGAGGCTGCCAAGTGCGATCAACCTCCTCATCATCAAGTAGGGTCTCCGCCTCACTACTAGCCCCCTCGGCTGCGTCTGGGTCAGGAGACAGACCTGTCTCTAGACCGGCTACCGAGCCACTCTCCTCGCCACTACTTCTTCGCCTGGCTGCTGAAAAGGCGGATGTCTCCCCCCGTTCCTGACCGCCCTCTGTTAGCTCTTCCTCACTGTACAGTGGGGCTGAGCCCACAGCATGCGATACTTCGCTTGGTGAGGGAACACCAAAGGACAGGGGCAGGTAGAGGACACGTGATTTCAGTGGGCTTGGTCCCGGGCCATGCCAACTAACGGTTGTGTCTGACGTACCCACCGACCGTTGGCTGTAGGTGTCAGAGGTGACCTGGGAAGAGGAAGACGACCGAGCCAACCAATCGACGACGGCAGGGTTGTCGGTGGAGACACGACCGCTGGATGACACCGGGAGCACTGGCCTCTGGCTGCGAATAGTGCTGCCTCGACCCCTTCCTCTCCTGCCACGTCTGCTCGCTCCTAAAACATTGCCTCCTCTGCCACTCCTCTGCATGTTGTCTGACATACTCTTTAATTCAACGATTCTGTGTCCCTGAGTAACAATTCTGTGTCCCTGAGTAACAATTCTGTGTCTGTCCCTGAGTAACAATTCTGTGGCCCTAAGTAACGGTTCTGTGGCCCTCAGTAACAATTCTGTGTCCCTGAGTAACAATTCTGTGTCTGTCCGAGTAACAATTCTGTGGCCCTAAGTAACAGTTCTGTGGCCCTCAGTAACAATTCTGTGTCCCTAAGTAACAATTCTGTGGCCCTAAGTAACGGTTCTGTGGCCCTCAGTAACAATTCTGTGTCCCTCAGTAACAATTCTGTGTCCCTCAGTAACAATTCTGTGTCTGTCCCTGATTAACGTTCACGTGGCCCTAAGTAACGGTTCTGTGGCCCTCAGTAACAATTCTGTGTCCATGATTAACGGTTCTGTGGCCCTAAGTAACGGTTCTGTGGCCCTCAGTAACAATTCTGTGTCCCTCAAGAAACAATTCTGTGTCTGTTCGTGAGTAACAATTCTGTGGCCCTAAGTAACGGTTCTGTGGCCCTCAGTAACAATTCTGTGTCCCTGATTAACTTTTATGTGGCCCTAAGTAACGGTTCTGTGGCCCTCAGTAACAATTCTGTGTCCCTGAGTAACAATTCTGTGGCCCTAAGTAATGGTTGTGGCCCTCAGTAACAATTCTGTGTCTGTCCCTGAGTAACAATTCTGTGGCCCTGAGTAACGTTTCTGTGGCCCTAAGTAACAATTCTCTGGCACTCAGTAACAATTCTGTCTGTCCCTGAGTAACGGTTCTGTGGCCCTCAGTAACAATTCTGTGTCCCTGAGTAACAATTCTGTGTCTGTCCGAGTAACAATTCTGTGGCCCTAAGTAACGGTTCTGTGGCCCTCAGTAACAATTCTCTGGCACTCCGTAACAATTCTGTCTGTCCCTGAGTAACAATTCTGTGGCCCTCAGTAACAATTCTGTGTCCCTGAGTAACGTTTCTGTGGCCCTAAGTAACAATTCTCTGGCACTCAGTAACAATTCTGTCTGTCCCTGAGTAACAGTTCTGTGACCCTCAGTAACAATTCTGTGTCTGTCCCTGAATAACAATTCTGTGGCCCTAACTAACGTTTCTGTGGCCCTCAGTAACAATTCTGTGTCCCTGAGTAATGCTTCTCTGTCCCTAAGTAACGTTTCTCTGTCCCCAAGTAACGTTTCTGTGGCCCTAACTCTGTCCCTAATACAGAGCGGTCTGCCTCTCTTGAATGACTGGAGGCAAATGAAGAATTCTAAAATGGCCGCTATTTATAGCTCGACCATTACACAGTGCTGGCTGCCTGGCTGCTGATTGGCTAATGCGATCACATGTCATTAAGGAATGCATTATGGGTCAGCGCGCCTTGTCTGCGCGCCTTCCCAGACATCCCTGCTCCGTCGCCGCACATGTCCGCCGCCATTTTAGGAAAAATTTCGATTCGCGCGTCCGAAGTAGGCTATTTTTCGGATTCGGCGCGAATCGAAAATTTTCCAATATTCGACTCGAATTCCACTTCGCCTACTTCGATTCGCTCATCTCTAGTGTTCATCTATTCAATATCGTAATTGTCATATACAATTTCAGTATCACAAAATGTCTTAAAAATAAAATTAAAGTCTATAATGATAAACAAGCTGTGATTTTAGTACCAAATGAAAAATACTTGGGTATGCAAATTAATCATAGGGTTATTAAGTTAACTGACACATTCAGCAAAATTTGGCCTAGGTATCTACCTTTTGGTAATGACATTTCCCTTACAACTACTATGGTCACCCTCTTCTTCTATCCTATGCTTTCTCATTCACATCTTCAATCTTTCCCTCTCTACTGGCACCTTTCCCTCCCCCTAAAGCATGCACAGATCACTCCCATACCTAAAAAGCCCTCAGGACCCCACCAACCTGAACAACAAAGACACATGTCCTTGCTCCCATTTACCTCTAAACTTCTAGAACACTTAGTCTACAACCATTTTAGCTCCTACCTCACTGAAAAAAACCTTCTTGACCACCTACAGTCTGGCTTTTGCTCGCAGCATTCTACAGAAACTGTGCTACTAAAACTCAGTAACGATTTGCTAACTGCTAAAACCAATGGCCACTACTCCATACTTTTACTACTAGACCTCTCTGCAGCCTTTGATACTGTTGACCACCTGCTCCTTCTCAATAAACTCCACTGCTTTGGTCTCTGAGATTCAGCTCTGTCCTGGTTCTCCTCCTATCTGTCACAGCGCTCCTTCAGTGTTGCCTATAACAATCTCCTCCTCTCCACTTCCTCTTTCTGTAGTGGTACCCCAAGGCTCTGTTCATGGACCCCTTCTCTTCTCTATCTACACCTCCTATCTTGGTCACCTAATGACCTCCCAAATACCACCTTTATGCTGATGACACCCAAATCTCTCTACTCCTCACCTCACTCCTTCAGTCTCCTCTCACATTACTAACTTACTAACAGACATATCAGCATGGATGTCGCTCCACTTCCTTAAAGTAAACCTCTCTAAAACCGAGTGATATTCCCTCCCCTCTTGAACTCCTACATGACTTTTCTATCAAGATCAGTAATACAACTATCAGTATCTCTCCTCAAACCAGGGTACTTGGTTTAATCCTAGACTCTGACCTATCCTTTTGGCCCCATCTCTAAATTCGCCCCTTTTTAACCAATGAATCCGACAATCTACTCGTTCATTCCCTTGTTAACTTTTGCTTTGACTATTGCAACTCCCTTCTTGTAGTCCTACCTCTCCCTTAGGCTATCCCCTCTTCAGTCTATCATGAATGCTGCTGCCAGGATCATCTACCTTGCCAACTGCTTAGTCTACCACCCCTCTGTGCCAATCCCTCCACTGGCTTCCAATTACCCAGCAAACTAAATTCAAAATACTAACAACATACAAAGCCATCCGCAACTCTGCCCCGAGCTACATCACCAATCTTGTCGGCAAGTATCACCCACACAGTCCTCTCATGATCTCCTGCTCCCAAGCTCCCTTGTCTCCTCCTCCCATGCTCAGAGCCTCCCCCATCCTCTGGAACTCTCTACTTCAATCTGTTTGTCTATCCCCTACTCTGGCTGCCTTAAGGCGATCCCTGAAAACACATCTCTTCAGGGAAGCCTATCACACCTCCGAATAGACATCTATCACTTCCATCAGTTCATCCCCCACAGTTCTAATGTTTTTGTACCACTTTCCGCACCCTATTAGATTGTAAGCTTTTAATCCTCTTGTTCTGATTGTATTGCAGCTGTACTGTCTCCCTTTATATTGTAAAGAACTGGGCAAACTGTTGCCGCTATATAAGCCCTGTATATTATTAATAATAATAATGACATGGTTAAAAAAGACATAAGCCAGAAGAAAATGTAGCCTGGTAAAATGAGCACACTAATGAGAGGAACACCCACCCCCAGGGGTGGACTGATCATTTGGAAACTCTGGCACTGCCCCATGAGATGCCCCTGGTACCTTTTTTCAAAGGATTTTTTGAGTTTGGGCAAGGACACAGGGGCCCCATGATCCCCTATTGCCTGGGGGCCCCATGAGTTGTCAGTCCATCCCTGCCCACCCCCCAACATTCACACAAAGGTGAAGAATGTTGGTTTTACATTTTGTCTTAACCCTTTGCTCCTTTCTTTTCTTTCACAACACTAAAAATGAAATTTACAGCTAAATCCTATGGCGTATGCCAAATCACATCACCTCTACTAGCCTAGCTTCTGCTAAAGCTGGGAGGATCTAATGGAGGTCTTAAATATGTATAAGGCAATATTGGGGAGCCACTAGCAACCAAAAATGGACATATGTAAAGGAAAAAATTAATACAAACTAATTTGGAGTAAGGCACACACATCCTACAAATGTATTTACTACAAACATTTTTACTCAGGAAAACTTGCTCATCATGAGTTAGTAAATAGCGCTTGGTTATCTTAAAGAGAACTAAGCAGAGATGAGCAGTTGTACGAATCTGAGCCTCCACTCTTGTCACAGGAGTGCAGCTGTACTGCTCAGAAATAGATGTTATTATTCACTTGCATTCTCTCACTGTCAGAGCACAAATGTCATCCCCACTTTAGATTGTAAGGCCCCGTGAACACTGACATGTCACCCACCTAAGCTCATTGCTGACTACTGGTGCTCTGTCTGGCCTGCTGGAAGGGAGTAAATGATTAAATAACAAAGTTTTTGTTTTCTTTCATATAATCCTGACAGAAGTGTCATTGGACAGATTTTGTGGACACACTAAGGGGGCCTTTTTATTTGGCATTTCAGAAAGATGAATAACCAGATTCCTCACAGAAGCTGGGAGTCAAAGCAAACATACACGTTACCAACAGTGTACTCCAAAGAATATGCATGTCAGAGCTAAAGAAGCGCCCAGGGAGTCAGTTTCCACATACACATCGGGAAAACAAATTGTTCTCACAAAGCCTTTGCTGAATGTGATGATCCACCATTCTGAGTGCTAGCACAAAATCAAAAGGGTCCCTGAGTGTGTCAATGTAATGTGCAATTACAAGTGACTACTACTCTGGTAGTCCAGCTTTTAACTTTACTGCCTCTGCATATGACTGTAGGAGGTGTTTTATAGTTCACATTTCGACAGGACTGGGTGTGAAATACTCACTTGATATATACTTCCAATATCCTCCTGATGAAGCATAGAAAAACATTGAGCCATTCTCATCGCAATGAATAGTAACCATCATAAAATAGAAACATGTCAGCAGTATTTGGGGTGATGAAGGTTCTAGCTATTTACTGTATGAGTATGAAATCACTGTTAATATACCTTCTTATTTTATACTGTATGTTCTTATACAATTTTAATATTCTATGTTAATCAGTTAAAAATGTATTCATTTAGATGTATTGTGATACCTTAAAGTGGTAGTAAATCTACCTTGTTTACTTGTACCTACAGGTAAGCCTAAAATAAGGCTTCCCTGTAGGTACAGTAAATATCTCCTAAACATTTACTATTTACTATAGTAGCATCCAGTGACATCACCGGCACATGCGCACTGCGTGCTGTCCATTGAGAGAAGTGCTGTGGCAGTGACTCATGTATACGGGCTCGGCCAGTCATACAGTGCCATTGCGGCTTGGCCAGTCAAACAGCTGAAACCTGTGAATTTAGAAGACCGGGTGAAAATGGAAAACCTGTCAGCAGTGACGGCGCGCCACTGGAGGGCTTCGTTCTAAGGTAAGTCTTTCATAATGTGCTAGTATGCTATTATTTTTCAGGGGACCATATTCTGTGAATTCTCTTTGGCGGTTTACTACCGTTTTAAAAGTCCACATCAGAAATCTCCTGAGCTGACAGCTTCCTGGATTTTCTGCCTGTGCTGACTGCTATCAATTTGCATGTTCTCAGCTACCTCTGGGGACTACAGGACCCACACACCTCTATGCTATGTAGAAGATGAGAAGGGTAGAGTTCCATAGTCTTATCTTGTTTCCATTGTCCTAATTCAGAAAGGTGAATGAGCACTGTCATTCTTAGACTTATAGGGGTTAATTTACTAAAACTGGAAAGTGCAAAATCTGGTGGTGTAGCTGTGTATGGTAACTAATCAGCTTCTAAGTTCAGTTTCTTCAATTAACCTTGACAAAAAAACCTGGAGGCTGATTGCTCTCTATGCAGAGCTGTACCACATTTTCTCCAGTTTCAGTAAATCAACCCCGTAGTATGTTATTGGCAGAATCAACAGGTGAAATAAAGAAACAAATCTTGGGAAAAGAAATTAAATGCAGCCACCAAATTTAAGGACTGATGAGCTGCAATATATAAAATTTTTGTCTTTGGGTTTTTTTTAACTTAAAAAGCCAAGCTGCTGCATTAATCTGTGTGGGCAAAGCCCAAGATTGCTGTATATCTATCACAAAAATACATGGGCACACATTCAATTTTCCATAAAATTAAAATGCTCTGTGAATACTGTAAATTTCGGTATTTAAGCTACAAATGAGTATAATATGCAATTATCAGTGTGATTTAAGGTAGATATTAAAGTAAAAAACATATTTCTTATATTTTGATATAGTAAGGGCGGGAATCAGTTTTTGTCACCTATTATTATTATTATTATTATTATTATACAGTATTTATAAAGCTCCAATAGTTCGCTCAGAGCTGTGTCCAACTGGAGAGATTTACCCTTAATTCCTGTTCCATAGCCACCACAAAAGCTGAGGGGAAATCTCTGCTAGCCACCAGGATCACCAGAATGTATGTCCCTAGTTTTAATGATTCACCTCTATTCCTGTTCTGGAACCTCATTTGCTTTTGGTGATTAGTAGTAAGCAGGACAGAAATAGACGATAAAATAGAGGAAATAAAGAGAGACCGTTGTGCATTTGCCCCCACAGAGATAAAGAGACCGCTTTGCCCCCACAATAAGAACCAAGAGAGCCCCTCAGTCATCCTGCAGTGCCAGCAAATAGACTGCTTCCCCGCTGCTTTCGTGGCTCAGGAAGAGCATGATATGGGACCTGGGGGCCACCTGCAATCTAAAGCAGCAACCATAAAAAACAGACTCAATGCTGTTTCTCCCTTTATAGTAAAGAGAACCTGACATAAAATCAGACTGGCAAATAGCCACACAAAAGGGCATGGGCTCTTGGACACCTGACCATCATTTCTGCAAGTCCACTCTAAGTCACTGTAATTATTTCTGAATCTGATATGATGACAGATAAAACATTTAAAACACAATCTCTGGTGCCTCCAAATTATTCCAGACTGAGTCCTTGCCTTGCTTGCTCCTAAGTGAGTCCTGTATCCATCCGTGGTCTGTCCTGCTTCTGCTTGTCTGGGCAGGCCGCTAACTCAGTTCCTGGATTTTTATAGCAGCTGGGAATGCACCACCCGGGCATTGGGCTTGAACACACTCAGATGGTCTTCGGTGGCTCATGAACTGTGCATGCACAGTTCCGAGCTGGCTCCCTGTCACAACCATTTTTTCAATGGCACATTTTGGCAGTAGAAAAGTATCTGGTTTATACTGGCTGCCCATAAAAACATGGTCGGCTGGCAAAATTGTTTATATTGGTAGTATATATGGGTTATATGTAGCAAAGTATGAGCACGTGTTGGCAATCAAACAGTTAATTATGCCAAAACCTTGTAAAAACATTGTACATCATGAGCGGGTTCTGTTAAAAAAAGAAAAAAAAATATGCATGAAGGATGGCTTGAAAACATCCTTGAGGAAGTTATAGTCATAAATATAGAGATATAAAGCAAGACATCATGACCTGACTTGACCACAATTCTGCACATGAAATGTCAAAGGCAATTAATGGCATTTAGATAATATCAGCACCTCCTATGACATACAGCATAGACTGAAGTACTCGCAGTTCACGCTAACAATGTTTTTCGCATAGTTCTATTCAGAATCGAAAATAAATTGTTAGAAATATGTAACAGCTAACTATTGATAAATAACTTAAAAAGGTGAGCATATAATATAGACTGTGTAAATATAAAATCAACAATTGTGCATCAGCGTAATGCTTGACCAAACATCGGACATTGCATACATTCCTACAGTAGGTAGCATTCCTTGACATTTGTATAGAATCAAAGAAATATTTTTGGCTAGGTATTATATTTGACCTTTGAAAACCTTTTTATGTTCTTTTTAAACTACAGGGTACTTGTATGTTCCAAATGTCAGGCAAAGTTATTTAGCATACATATTAAATGAATTAAAGTTGTACAACTACAAAAGCATATTCAACAGGAGTCTTTTAAGTGCAGTACCTCATTTACCCTTTTCTTTTACCAGGCATATTTTTTTATCCTATGTGTAGGCATAAGCAATTGATGTGCCCAAGTGGTTACGTGTTATACAGACATATGCTGAATATGATTTATATATAAATAAAGATATATTTTAATTCCTTCTTGGGAAAATTCATATTTTTAAACACATCTACATATGCAGTTGTGTCTCAAATGAATTTAGAATGTTACTGCTAGGCTGTAAGCAGCCTCAGCTGATATATATCTTTTCTGCATTCTGTAGGCTTTCCCTAAATCTGGTGGGTTTTTTGCTTAAGCCTGTTTCTGGAAGGAAGTCTCTTTAATCCGTGTAGGAGGGATTTGCTACTAGGTCATGAATATTCATCTAACTTGTCCAGTCTTTGATGATGAGTAGAGATGAGCGAATCGAACCAGGCGAACCGGAATTCGAGTCGAATTTCAGGAAATATTCGATTCGCGGCGAAACCGAAATTTTGCCTACTTCGGGTGCGCGAATCGAACATTTCCCGATCAGCCGGCAAAAGTGTCCCTGCAGTGAGCTCCGCTATTTCTGACAGTTCTCTGACAGAAGGAACACATGTTTAGCGGTTGAAACATTGTATCTATTAGTTTACATTTAGGATACAGATGTTTCAACCACTGTTCATGTGAAGAAGCTGTGAGAGAACTGTCAGAAATAGAGGAACTCTGCACATACACTTTTTGCCGGCTTGGAATTATTCTTCTTTTCATCCTACTTCTTCTTCTTCTTCTTCTTCATCCTCATCCTCATCCTCTTCTTCTGAGGATGAGGATGAAGAAGAAGAAGAAGCAGTAGGATGAAAATAAGAATAATTCCAAGCCGGCAAAAAGTGTATGTGCAGAGTTCCTCTATTCTGCAGATACACTTAGAGGAGCTCTGCACATACACTTTTTGCCTGTTTGGAATTAATCTTATTTTCATCCTACTTCTTCTTCTTCTTCTTCTTCTTTATCCTCATCCTCAGAAGAAGAAGAAGAGGATGAAGAAGAAGAAGAAGAAGTAGGATGAAAATAAGAATAATTGCAAGCCGGCAAAAAGTGTATGTGCAGAGTTCCTCTATTCTGCAGATACACTTAGAGGAGCTCTGCACATACACTTTTTGCCGGCTTGGAATTAATTTTATTTTCATCCTACTTCTTCTTCTTCTTCTTCTTCTTCATCCTCATCCTCATCCTCAGAAGAAGAAGAAGAGGATGAGGATGAGGATGAAGAAGAAGAAGAAGAAGTAGGATGAAAATAAGAATAATTCCAAGCCGGCAAAAAGTGTATCTGCAGAGCTCCTCTAAGTGTATCTGCAGAGCTCCTCTAAGTGTATCTGCAGAATAGAGGAACTCTGCACATACACTTTTTGCCGGAAACCGCTGTATGGAGGGAATGTCATGGAACTGTCAGAAATAGACTATTAATGACAGTTCTGGGACTGTCCTTCCATACAGCGGTTGAAACATTGTATGTATTTGTTTCCATAAATGGATCCATTTATGGAAACAAATACATACAATGTTTCAACCGCTGTATGGAAGGACAGTCCCAGAACTGTCATAAATAGTCTATTTCTGACAGTTCTATGACATTCCCTCCATACAGCGGTTGAAACAGCTGTATGGAGTGAATGTCCCAGAACTGTCAGAAATAGACTATTTCTGACAGTTCTGGGACATTCACTCCATACAGCGGTTGAAACATTGTATCTATTTTTTTCCATAAATGACATTCTGCAGATACACTTAGAGGAGCGCTGCAGATACACTTTTTGCCGGCTTGGAATTATTCTTATTTTCATCCTACTTCTTCTTTTTCTTCTTATGAGGATGAGGATGAAGAAGAAGAAGTAGGATGAAAATAAGATTAATTCCAAGCCGGCAAAAAGTGTATCTGCAGCGCTCCTCTAAGTGTATCTGCAGAATGTCATTTATGGAAAAAAATAGATACAATGTTTCAACCGCTGTATGGAGTGAATGTCCCAGAACTGTCAGAAATAGTCTATTTCTGACAGTTCTGGGACATTCACTCCATACAGCTGTTTCAACCGCTGTATGGAGGGAATGTCATAGAACTGTCAGAAATAGACTATTTATGACAGTTCTGGGACTGTCCTTCCATACAGCGGTTGAAACATTGTATGTATTTGTTTCCATAAATGGATCCATTTATGGAAACAAATACATACAATGTTTCAACCGCTGTATGGAAGGACAGTCCCAGAACTGTCATAAATAGTCTATTTCTGACAGTTCTATGACATTCCCTCCATACAGCGGTTGAAACAGCTGTATGGAGTGAATGTCCCAGAACTGTCAGAAATAGACAGAAACTGTCACAGAACTGTCCTTCTTCTCATCCTTCTTCTTCTCATCCTTCTTCTCATCCTTCTTCTCATCCTTCTCCTTCTTCTCATCCTTCTCCTTCTTCTCATCCTTCTCCTTCTCCTTCTTCTCATCCTTCTCCTTCTCCTTCTTCTCATCCTTCTCCTTCTTCTCATCCTTCTCCTTCTCCTTCTTCTCATCCTTCTTCTTCTCCTTCTTCTCATCCTTCTCCTTCTCCTTCTTCTCATCCTTCTCCTTCTCCTTCTTCTCATCCTTCTCCTTCTCCTTCTTCTCATCCTTCTCCTTCTCCATCTTCTCATCCTTCTCCTTTTCCTTCTTCTCATCCTTCTCCTTCTCCTTCTCCTTCTCCTTCTTCTCATCCTTCTCCTTCTTCTCATCCTTCTCCTTCTTCTCATCCTTCTCCTTCTCCTTCTTCTCATCCTTCTCCTTCTCCTTCTTCTCATCCTTCTCCTTCTCCTTCTTCTCATCCTTCTCCTTCTCCTTCTTCTCATCCTTCTCCTTCTTCTCATCCTTCTCCTTCTTCTCATCCTTCTCCTTCTCCTCATCCTTCTCCTTCTCCTCATCCTTCTCCTTCTCCTTCTTCTCATCCTTCTCCTTCTCCTTCTTCTCATCCTTCTCCTTCTCCTTCTTCTCATCCTTCTCCTTCTCCTTCTTCTCATCCTTCTCCTTCTCCTTCTTCTCATCCTTCTCCTTCTTCTCATCCTTCTCCTTCTCCTTCTTCTCATCCTTCTCCTTCTTCTCATCCTTCTCCTTCTTCTCATCCTTCTCCTTCTCCTTCTTCTCATCCTTCTCCTTCTCCTTCTTCTCATCCTTCTCCTTCTCCTTCTTCTCATCCTTCTCCTTCTTCTCATCCTTCTCCTTCTCCTTCTCTTTCCTCATCTCCAAGGGCATTTAAATTAAAGGTACAGTGTTCTGCACTAATTTAAAGGCTCTCTGAAGCCTAGAAACCCTTTTTATAAGTCATCTTCGTAGCGAAGAAATTCGCATCGAATCGAATTTCACACTGGAATTCGCCGAATCAGCCGAATCGAATTTTTGAGAAATTCGCTCATCTCTAATGATGAGGCTCAGAAGTATGGTCTGTGAGGATGATAAACATTTGGTAGCACCTTTCCAAAACTCTCTCATCCCTGAGGCTTCTCCCTGGGTTGAGGTTCATGTGAATAATTGCCATCTGGTCCTGGCCTCAGTATGAACCATGTACTGAAGGCCCTGGATACAAAGCCACTTGCTAAAGTGCATGTTTGAAGGGAGCCCAGCTAAACAAAGATACAAGGTCACAGGGAAACTTGGTAGATGTCATCTGGACCTAGAAGGAGGGATCTTTGTCCATGGATTCAGGCATTATCTGCTTACAGAGAGATAAAAGTCAGAAAAAGAGCAAGGAAATACTGTGACTGCTCCTAAAGGGTCACAGATGTAACTGGCTGTCCTCTGTCCATCATCCTCTATTTTAGAGGTTACTTTCATTGGACCTTCTGTTGATTCAGTATATCTGTCCTATTTTCTGCTTTTGGGCATCCTTCACCCCTAAACCCTCTCTCCAGTTTGAGTACTACAATCAATGGTAATAAGACCATTGTCAGAATAAGTGGGAGAACCCAATTATTTCCAGAGGCTTCTAGGAAGTCCATCACTTTATTTTATTATTTATAATTCCTAAATCGATTTCTGTCCATATCACAAGGATTCAAACTTAACAGTAAAATAATGTATGTATCTTTCACCATTTGCAGGCTAGATACTTCAAACTATTACTAAAAATGACCAGTGACTCTAGTTTGTAGTCCCCTATGCTCTGTCCCTCAGATATAGCATCTCTATCTTTGCCAAACAGATTTTAGATTATTGTACATGCCATTATGTGTACAAACTAGATAATGCAGAAGGAGTGTGCCCAAATATATTCCTAAAGATGGTAAATAAAACAAATTCTGCTCAGTGCACCAGCACAATTCCTCTAGATACATGTTCCTATAAATGTTGCTATTCTGGTTTTGAACCCAGCATGTCTTCTGGATTGCTACTTAGCCTCTCCCCTATCCTAAGAGACTTGTCCATGTTATTCTGTGATTCCACAAACTTCGTTGCATACTGTCCAACAAGGTCCATGCAATAAATCCCCTCATTCATCTATGTTTTTAACCAGCATGAGGTAAATGTAGAGCTACCCCCTTAAGGGCCACTTTGTATTTTGGGTTCCCTGTTCATTCCGAGAACAACTCTTGCTGACACCACCATATACCCTTGACCGGGAGAACCCGCTGGCTGTGAAACACAAAATAATCATACAGTTTGAAGTGAACCAATACTCTGATTGTATTCAAGTCAAAGTGAAATAAAGCAAGCAAGGATAAATACTCCAAAAAAAACTTAATCAGTTTGAGTTTGAATGTTGATTCCAGCTCTGAAATAGAGAAAAAGTAGATGTCAGGCTACCATACTTGTGGGTTCTCAGTGGCTAAAAAAAAGGTTCAACTCAAAAGATGGAGTTACGTGTAATATCACTTCCGTTGGCATTACCCCTTCTCAAAAGATATAAACAAATGTCTTATGTATGCTTGATGGGGCTATAGTTGGTGCGCATTAAAATTGGATTAGGTAGAAACAGAATCTCCTGAGAACAAATTCCCCCTAGACCAATGGTAGTGGAACTAAGGAAGGTCCCTTCATGGATGAAGGTGAAGGCAAGGATTGATATGGTAGAGAAAGGGATGGGAGTAGACTCCAGTAGAATTGAATTGGCCTGATCAAGCAAGTTCCTTTACAGCTGTAATAGATTGGGGATAAGATATTATCAGTATGCCTGACTGCAAAGGCACACATGCAGCAGGAGAAGTCCTGCATTCAGCGCAATAGGGAGAAACACTAAAGCCTTGGGCTGCAGTACAAATTAGGCTAGAAAGTCTGTGTTTCAAGTGTCTAACTGTGATGCAAAGTGTACTGAACTGAAACAACTGAAAACAGCAGGGTTTCTGGTACCTGGAAACAGTTTTGGTTATGGAACCCTCTCACTCGCTCTTTAAATTTAGCAGAATAAAGAATGGTCTCTTGATTGGGGGGCCACCTTGTTCTCTTGGTTATCCTGAGAACGAAACTATGCCAGTCACGATTCTACAATCTGCCTGCCCATAGGTCAACTCTCCTGCTTAGCAGCAATACCAGCGATCTGTAACCCTTCTTTTCTGCTCAATCTGGCCTGGGCCCTGCCCAATCTGGCCTGGGCCCTCTGTGTCCCATGCTAACATCCTGTACACGTCCTCACCCTCACAAAGTAGTCTCCTCTCCCTGGAAGTTCCTGAGCTCCAGATTGTATAGGCTCCCACCCCTTTTGCCAGCTCCTCTGGGAAATGTAGTCTGCTTTCAGCCTGTCTGGGTACAGCAGTCCTGCCTTCAGCGTACAAGTTCAACAATGTTTTGCTATACTCGTCTGTAATAACTAAACTGTGAATTACCGCCATCTTGAGGTTAATCAGCATCCTGCAAACAGTAAGAGCACAGTGTATTACAGAAACAAAATATTTTACTTTGAAGGATTTAGTTGTGATAAAAATGGGAAATTTAAGAGCAAAGCTCCAAATGATTTCCTGTAAATCGTGCATTTTTGTGAATTTTGAATATTTTTGTGAAAATAGAGATACCACTCGTATATTGT
This sequence comes from Staurois parvus, assembly GCF_062004578.1. Classification (NCBI taxonomy): domain Eukaryota; kingdom Metazoa; phylum Chordata; class Amphibia; order Anura; family Ranidae; genus Staurois; species Staurois parvus. The sequence continues at coordinate 5,679,319 of NW_028317973.1, read as the reverse complement.
CTTTATATCATATTTTATGAATGTCTCTCTTGCTTATGAACAGTAATAAAGTTAAGCTTGAATAGTGCAAAGACAATTTGAACTAGAGCATGATTTTCATTAAAACTATTGTGTAGGTGTAGTAAAGTTATTATTGATAACACATTCATGCTTAGCTTATTAGCATTTCTAACTAACTTTATTTACCTTTTTTAGAGGTTACTTTAATTTTGTTTTCTGCATATACAATACAATTTCAGTAAGGAATTGGTTCACCTGCTGATGGCACTGTGGTTCCCAGACCTATAGGCTGTAGTTCCATTGTCCACCAGTGGGTGTCTCTCAGCAGCTAGAAGCTCATGGTAATCATTCATCAGCTGATGCTCATTTGTGAAAGAGATTTTAGTCTTTTCTGTGCTACTTCCCCTTGCCTTGAAGTTCTGCCCATGTTTCCCTGATCTGCAAACTGTACCTATACTCTGATCTTGATCCTGGTCTTGTTCCCATTCCTGATCCTCCTCCTGTCTCCTTTGCTCCTGTTCCCGTGTACCCTCCCCCTGTCATTACTTGCTCCTTGCTCCCTCTGTCTGTTCTCCTGTACATGACCCTGGTTCTGACACTGACTACGCTTCATGGCCATATCCTACTATCCATATATATTTGGTTTTGGTAGTTGCTCATTGTTTGTTTGTTCACTCGTTAGATTCTCTAGTTCTGGTTTGTGATTCTGATATATTGGAGGTGCATTTATATTAACTTTATTCTTAATAAATTACATTATTTTATATCGTATTTGTGACTAATGTTCTCCATGCATTAGTCCACACATTACTGGTTATGCCTCTTTCACAGGATATCAGCACTTTGGTATCCATGATACAGGTAGTCATATGGTTTGAGTATTGTGAGTGCTCAGCTCATCCTCAAGGTCTCCTTGTGTGCATGCTGTGGGCAGTACTGTGTTTACTTCCACTGGAGTCGGGGTGCGGGAGACCCCAAGGATGAGCTGAGCTGGAGAGGATGGCAGACATGGAGTGGCTTGTGGGGAAAATATCCTGCACAGCTTAAGAGCAAAGAGATGGATTGAGTCATACTGGGAATCCTATGCTGGAGAGTGCTTGAAGTTATACCAACCCTGGTTAAAAGGAAAAAGTGATATTTGACTTAATCTATTGTGGGTCAAATATTGGAGGTGAAAGTATATACTGTATGTACTGTATGTCTGTGGAGGAAATGCACTGCTGTGGTGATAAGAGCACTGAATTCAAGAACTGCACAATTTATTGATCAATGGAAAGATGATGTACAAATAAGGACACTTACACAGCCATTCAAACATAGTGTGTTTATTTAACCACTTGCCTACAGGGCACTTTTACCCCCTTCCTGCCCAGGCCAATTTTCAGCTTTCAGTGCTGTCGCACTTTGCATGACAATTGCTCAGTCATGCAACACTGTACCCAAACCAAATTTTTCTCTTTTTTTAGACAGAGCTTTCTTTTGCTGGTATTTAATCACCACTAGGTTTTTTCATTTTTTGCTAAACAAATGAAAAAAAGACAGAACATTTTGAAAAAAAAGTTTTTTCTTCGTTTCTGTTATGAAATTGTGTAAATAAATATTTTTTCTCCTTCACTGATGTACGCTAATGAGGATGCCGTGGTGGGCACTGATAGGCTGCATGGATAGGCACTGATAGGTGACACTGATAGGCGACAATGCATCACTTGTGGGCATTGACATGGGCCCTGAAAGGCAGCACTCATATATGGCACTGATAGGTGGCACTGACTGAAACTGTTAGGTGGCACTGAACACTGATAGGCGGCACTGTTGAAAACTGATAGGTGGAACTGACTGTCACTGATAGGCGGCACTGACTGTCACTGATAGGTGGCAATGACTGACACAGGTGGGCAGCACTGACTGGCACTGATAGTTGGCACTGGCAGCTCTGATGGCCACTGATATGTGGCATTGATGTGCACTGATATGTGGCATTGATGTGCACTGATGGGCACTGGTATGTGGCATTGATGGGCATTGACGAGTGGCAATTATAGGCACTGAGAGGTGGCAATTATGGGCACTGACAGGTGGCACTGATGGGGCTACACTGATCATCAGGGCACTGAGGATCAGTACCCTGATGATAGGTGTCTATGTCCCCTCTAAAGAATGCCACTTACCAGCTCTCCTCTTCTTATGCACGGTCAGCGTGAGGAGAGGACTGATGATAACTGACATTTCTTATTTACATGTGATACGCTGTGATTGGACACAGCGGATCACATGATAGCTCCTGCGTCATCCGCTCTTTACTGTGATCGGTGTTCTGCTGTATCCCAGGATCATATGATGTCCTCCCAGAATGAGAGAACCACTGCCCTCCTGTCATTTCCTTATATGGCGGGCAGGAGGCAGTTAAAGGACTCACTATCATTTATTGCATACGTATCATTTTACTAGCACATACTGTATATGTATTTGACACAAAGGTTTGTTATTGGTGGTGATATATGACTGCACTGCACTGTGATATGATTATATTGACGCTACAGTCTACTTACCTTTTTTAATATCAGGATCCGGTCCGATGCTAGTAAGTTTTATTTTGAACATTACCTTTTATATGTAATGTGTAAGAAGCTTTTACATGACCATGACCTTGCCAAACACCTATTACATAGATCATGATCTATTGCTATGGTATCGGATAAACAATTGGAGAGTATTTAGGCCCAACATACATCACCCAGGCCATCTCCTGATGAAGTCATGTGACAATTGATGCAACGCATTAGGCAGATCCGGGTGACATCATCACTCTTCTACTGGAATTAGGTCGGCAATACGTTTTTGGTGGTTGCAATGTGGTTTAAGATTGATTATTTTAATTCTGAGTAGCATTCTGTTTAATAAATTTCGTTCTTCTAGTAATATTACACTATGTATAGGTTTATTTGATTTGAGTACTGCATTGACCTGAAGAAATAAACCTCTTAAAGTGGTATATACTTAATGTTGCCAAAATACATTTACAGAGATCCTGGTGATTTGGAGAAGGTGCTGGTATATATTTGTATATGGGTCCACACTCTCTGGTGAAGGAACATCTTGAATACTGAGGTGGTCACAATTTGAATGATGATTGAAGCACTGGATTTTGGGATTCACACTGATTACATGAGAAGTATCTGTCCTATGTATGGTGGTATCAGGAATATTTATGCACTACTGTTTTGAAACTTGATTGTTGGTGGAATAACAAAGATTTATGCACAGCTGTTCTGGGACTTGACTGTTTTATTATTTTACGTTGACATATGTGACTTATTCATATATAATTGGATGTCCATACTCATTGAATAGTTTTTCGCTTGATGTCACTTTCACAATATGTGTTACTGTATGGATGATTTGTATAATACACTGTATTTTGTATTTATTCTCAGCAGCGCAACATGTTTATATTTAGAATTTTGCTAAATTTATCTTACATCAGTTCCTAGGGAGTCAGACTTGGTCAATCAAACCAGCCATTTTTCTCCTACGCAACAGATTTTTAATTTTAATATTTTAATTACCTTGTCTTCAGATTAAAATATTTTAGAGTATGTAATAACATTTAAGTACAGGTATCCCTCGCTTTATGACCGAGTTACATTCCGAAAGACTGTTCGTTAAGCGTGTTTGGTCGTTAAACGAGTAATTGTATTTAGTATGTACATTACAATATTCAGAACAAAGAAATGGACAAAGGAAACTCCAACTTGATAACTTTGCTTTTATTTTCAAGTATGGTACCACTTGGGCTGACAATCAGAGAAACAGCAATGCCTAGGGTGGCTAAGAATGGCAGGCAACACCATTCACATACTGTACAGTACTGTCCATACAGTACATTCTGAAAATATTACAGTACTCACCAAGAAATTTGTGGAGTAGAAAGAGCCACTAAAGAAGCCACCATTCGACTGTACACAAGCCACCATAGGCCAGAAAAGACACCCTAGGCCACAAACAAGCCACCATAGGCTGCAATTCTGAAGAAGATCCACCATAGGCCGCAATTCTGCTCAATTTCTCCGTCCTAAGTCCCCCAGCAGGGTTGCAAGTCTGAACAGTGGGTCGTAAGTCCGAGGAAAGGAAATTGAATCAGGTCGTAAGTCCAAGGGCAGGTCTTAAGTCCGAGCCGAAAAAAACGGTCATAAGTGCGAAAATTCATTAAACATGGGTGTCGTTTTTTTTTTCCTTTCTTTTGTTTCATTTTTTTAATGTTAAAAATAAAAAAAATACAAAAAGTGATCCTTCAAGTACTGAACCTATGCTCACAAGTCTATATCTATTCCCCCAATGATGGGGCACTATTCCACCCCCCACTGACACCAATGATGGGGCACTATTCCACCCCCCACTGACACCAATGATGGGATACTATTTCCCCCCCCCCACTGACACCAATGATGGGGCACTATTCCTCCCTCCCCCCCCCCCCCCCCCCGACACCAATGATGGGATACTATTCCTCCCACTGACACCAAAGATGGGGCACTATTCCACTGACACCAATGATGGGGTGCTATTCCCCCCCATGATACTAATGATGGGGCACTATTCCTGCCACTGATACCAATGATGGGGCACTATTCCTCCCACTGACACTAATGATGGGACACTATTCCTCCCACTGACACCAATGATGGGGCACTATTCCTCCCACTGATACCAATGATGGGACACTATTCCTTCCACTGACACCAATGATGGGGCGCTATTCCTGCCACTGATACTAATGATGGGGCACTATTCCTGCCACTGATACTAATGATGGGGCACTATTCCTGCCACTGATACCAATGATGGGGCACTATTCCTCCCACTGACACCAATGATGGGGCATTATTCCTCCCACTGACACCAATGATGGGGCACTATTCCTCCCACTGATACCAATGATGGGGAACTATTCCTCCCACTAATACCAATGATGGGGCACTATTCCTCCCACTGACACCAATGATGGGGCACGATTCTTCCCACTGATACCAATGATGGGACACTATTCCTCCCACTGACACCAATGATGGGACACTATTCCTCCCACTGACACCAATGATGGGGCACTATTCCTCCCACTGGTGTGCACTGGAAGAGGGGTAGTCTTATACGGCGAGTATAGCCCAAACACTACGTTTTAAACAGGAAAAGTAGGGGGTCGTCTTATACGCCGGAAATACGGTATATCAAGCATGTTTGCTAAGGAATTCGGTAGTATCCATGTATAGTAGGTTATTGCAGATCATCCCTTTATTTTTATTACGTTACTCACCTGAGCCTTCTGATACAAGGTTACAGATTTTTAGGAAATCCCTGGGTTTACTGTTTACAGCCTTTTGCAGCTTTTTCTTATTAGCAACATTGCAAGCACTAAAATTTGAACTGATCAGTAGTTTTACTTGCCATGGTTTGACTTTGAGTGTTATTTCCCTAAACTTTGTAATGTAAGCTGTTTAGTGAAAACACTTTCAGAGCTGTTATTATATGGGCCCTATTCTTTTCTGCACAAGCATTGATTTTATTCTGGGAAAGGTAGGAAAAACAGAAATATGAGCTATTATTCCTCATGACATACCTCCTGTCTATTTTTGTAGATTACTGGCCAAACAATCATTATTGTGCATTAGTGTCGCTCTAGAGGCCACTTAAATATAATTACAACTAAATGCCACATAGAATGGTACTTTTAAAGGGTATGGATGTATAGCTTTGTTGTAAAATGTTCTGTTTACCCCATGCCCTCTGTTTCTCTACCCCCGTTCTATTAAGTATGATTTATTCAGTTACTGTTTTTTATTCATGTCTATCCTTTCCAGTTTTTTTTTGTTTTGTTTTTTAAGCTTACACGGTAGCTTGACAATGACTACAATATGATGTCACCTTTTTTTTTTTTAAAGATATATTTTTGAGTTTTAACACAAGACATACAAGAAATACAAAACCCAGGACCAAGGTTTGACAATTAAAACTGTGAACAGTCAAAGCATCTAACATTGCCATACATGTCAAAGTATACAACAAACTGAATGAATGTACTCCAATAAAAAAAAAGGGGGGGGACTATACCTAACTAAACTTAGGTGGAAAGCGTTCACTCAGGATAATGGCTCTATAGAGGACAAAGGAAGGATTGGAAAGCCATCTGTCCCATATTTTGTGGAATACTTTTGATGTTTTCCTGAGCTCAAAAGTAAGTTTATACAGGGGAAGGGAATCATTAGCAAGTTTAAGCCAAGAAGCCATCGTGGGTCAACTAGATCGCTTCCAGGACAACAGAATAATGTTTTTAGCATAGAAATATAATATCCATAGTAATCTTTTAGCGTATTACGAAAGCACTAGATCTCCAAAAATGAGGTGAGGTTGTGCGGCAACCGGAAGTGACGTCTGGGACCAGAACCGGAAGTAGCGCGAGAGCACCATTGTTTGGGATCCGGTGGTGGTGAGAACACTGCTTGCAATCCATCACATTACCACACATATTATCTACAGGCTTGTTTTTTTCAGTTATCTTGTGAGTGGCTGCCTGCATTCATTTAATAAAAGGTGTCATTTGTACTGCACCATTGGAGTTTTTACCTTTTACTCTTTCATGGCCATTGCATCTGGGGGAGAGGAGCAAGGAGGATTGTGGATTTGCTGATATTGTCACATTCCCTTCCCATTTGGAGTTTTTCAAAGTAATATATGCCGACCATGAGAGTGGGAGTTCACACCCAGAAGGGGGAACATTTTTTCTTGAACACATAGTGATTTCAGTTTTGGGAAGTAAATAGAAGATTATCACATTGGAAAGAATTTATGGACTTTAATTTTATCAGTGTCTTATTAATTTTATAATTTGTTACTTTAGGATTGATTTTTTTGTTCACAGCGACCATTGAATCACTTAGGGTTCGGTTATATGTGTATATGAATAACATTTATTCATAAAAAGACTAATCCCTGAACCTTAAAAAGTATGTCTAATCAAAAATGTTTTTGGATGAAGTGAGGAAGGATCAAAACTCTGTTTTTTTATTGATATCCAGTGTCCTGTTAGAGAAACGTCTGTCACTGATATGGTGACAACAGCTTCACCAGACAGAAAGTAAGGGAAAATCTGCCCCAAGGGCACAGACAGTAATAGAAAGCTGAAAGAGTTTGACCTCTTTTACTCTGCAAATACCAGTTATTTTTATTTCCATCTATGTTGCTGTGTTTCTCCTCTTCCAGCCCTGAGAAAACTTTTGTCACTGGGAAAGTAAGTGAGGGGAAATTTCTCTGGTGGGGTTGTTAAGTAGTGGAATTTTGGAAAGTAGTAAAAAACAGATACCCATCTCCATACTATCCAAAAAAAAAAAAAGCTTTGCCTGGGCATACAATTCAAAGCTGCAATCCAGGCTAGCAGTGAAAGGCACAGTTGAAAAATATACTGTATGTGGGAACTCCTTTACCTCTCTAACAGTTTCATTTTCAGGATAATATGGTTACAATCACGTTTACCTCCTTAAGCATTTTTAAAGTACAACTAAACTAAACAAGTCCCAAATGCAGTTACTATGCCAGGCACAAGTCTTAGTAAACAAACAAAAACCTTTATTTACCTTCCCTGACTGAACAAAATCATACTTTTGTTCCTGTCTCACATACCCCCCTCCCAGACACTGCAGCTCACAGTGGAATTGTTTCAGCAAGAGAGACCGAGCTGTCAATCGTTAACAAGCTACAGGCTTGTTGTCAGGAATGGTCTTATCTCTGGTAGTGCTGGGGCTTACCTGCCTTGTGGGCTGCAGTACCAGTGCTGGCCAGCGGGTGCTCTCAGCAGCCAGTGTCTCACTCCTGCACTCAGGCCTTCACCTGAGGCTGATTGCAGGAGGTGTATTAAAGCAGGACCAGGCCTGCAGTCAGTGCCTTGGTGTATTGCTCCCTTGTGCCCTGTATCCTGTATCCTGCATCCTGCCTCCCTGATGTTCCTACTGGACTCTGACACTGCTTGAACTCAGCCCGTACCGACCCCGGCTATTCCTGACCACTCTTCTGCCTGCTCCTTTGTACCTTGTCTGCCCGTTAGCTACCAACCCGGCCTGCCTGACTACGTTTGTGCTCCATACATATTTATATCAGTTAAGGTTTGGGTTTTGTTTGCACTTCGTTGTACATATTTATATTAGTTTAGGTTTGGTTTGTTTGCACTGCGTTTGTGTATTGTAAAGCCTTTAATAAATTATATTGTTTACACCTTTACACCTGATGCATCATTGCCACACAATCACAGGAAGCTGCATTAGGTAGGCTTCATTGGTAGGATCAACAGGTGTTTGTGGGACTTTGCATAGGAACTAAGATATAACTGTAAGAGCAGATATGCTTTCAATTGAAAGTGCTGCAAACACAATATCATTTTTGTTTGTTTTTTGTTTTATTTTTAATTGGAGGCCATAGTTAATTTGTAATGTAGTGTAGCTGCTATTTAAAGCATAGTTCACATAGGTTGAAAAAAAGACACAGGTCTATCCTTTTCAATCTATGTGTGGATATGTGTGTGAGATTTTTTTTTTTTCGCTAACAATTCCCATAGTCCTTTATATTCTTTTGTTGACATTCTCACCTAGTACCACTTCCTGGGTGGGAGGAGTTCCACATTTAACTACTCTAATGGTGAAGAACCCTTTCGACAATCTAAGGTTAAACCTCCTTTCTCCTAACCTCAAATCGTGGCCGAATGTCCTCTTCAGGGACCTTAGAGTAAACAGATTATTACAGTTATTGATATATTTGTACATTGTAAATATATTCCCCCTTAAGCACCTCTTCTCCAGAGTGATTAACTGTAATCTATGTAATTGATCTCAATAGATAATGTCCTCTGTTCCACTTAAAGGATAAGTTTACCTTTAGTAACATATTACACCGACATTCAAGGAGCAGACCTGCACCCCCTGATCCCTTATTGTGACAGTGGATGGGATATCCTCCCCCTGCACCTGCTGTCACAATTTGAAAACCGCACAGCCATGCCATTCATTCAGAGTTCTGTGAATGAATGAACTACAAGTTCCATTTCCACCGCAGCAGACAGCTTTTAGTTAATTAACGGTGAGGGTGCTGGTGAGCGCCAGTGTAGTTTGTTAAATATTCCAGCTCTTCAGTAACTGTTTGCCATTACAGGAGGTGTATTGGGATTTGTAGTTCCTCGCCCAGTCACTTTAGTGCCACAGGTTACAGCCAAGACTACATTTCCCACATTCCAGTGTTCTGTATTATGAATCAAAAACTCAGTATACTAAGCATCTCTATCTTGTGGCAGAAGGGGCTGCTACAGGCAATGTTTATAACAAAAAACTTAATGTCCTGCATATTACAGTAACCCTATCTGGTTACACACAATTTCAGTAGACCCTATTTTATAAAAGGTACAGTATCAAATGCCTTAGCAAAATATAGATAAACTGCATCCACTGGACTTTCACGATCCAGTTTCTCATCTTCTTCCTCATAGAGCAATAGCAAGCTGGTCTGACACAAACATTCTTCATAAATCCATGCTGGTTTTCACTTATGCTTTTATTGTAGACAAATTTCTGTATAGAGCTCTTTACCATTCCCTCAAATACCTTACATACTATTGATGTTAGGCGGACTACTTTTCATTTTCTGGTATACCGTTTGATCCTTTTTTGTAAATTGATACCATATTTGCTCTACACAAATCAGTTGGTGCCATTCCAGTGAATTAGGAATAGCAACTTGGCTATAACCGAGCAAAGTTCCCTAAGGTCTCACAAGTGTATGCCATTTCGACCTGGTTGTTTGTTCGCATTAAATTTCTCTATCCTTTTATTCCTGAGTTTCAGTCCACTACAGAGGTACCTTCAGTGGAACATCATTAATACTACTGTCTTTATCATGTGTTAAAACTGAAGAGACAAATGATTGAATACATCTGCCTTTTCTCTCTCAGTTGTGACCAGTTTCCCATGTACATCTGTTCTTCCATAACCTATTTACTATTGATATATTTGAAAACAAACTGAAGATTTGTTCTATTTTACACAGGAATGTTTTTTTTTTCTATTCAACTTTAGTCAACCTGATTGCTCCCTTGCAATTTTTGTTGCATTTCTTGTAAATCTAAAATGTTGTGGGTGTCCCTTCTAATTGTTTTTTTTTTTACCAAAAAAAACGTTTATTGAGAAAGTGCATAAGAATACAAAAGAAAAACAAATGATGGTCATATACAACATTTGGCAATGCATGTTGGGAGAAAGTAGGAATATTCTTACAAAGAACCACATATGGAGCATGGATGTGCCAGTCTGTAATACTCAGGCAGTCTAGTAGTGCGCATGGGAATGTTATCACATCGGACCTTCTTAGTATGTAATTCTCATTATAGCGCCGCAGAAAGAGGCAGGGTAGATGCAGCACAACCGTTGAGGATGAAGCTAGTGTTTTACTGGAGTGATGGTGCCTGTAAGTACGCTTAGATTGTCGTGAGGGTCGCTAATGTAAGCAAGTTAAGTATGACAATGGCATGCCTAATGTTCTCTAAAGAGGAACCCAGTGGTTAACTGGGCGTGTAACAAGAAGGAAAGAAGAAAGAAAAGGAGAACAAGAAAAGAGAGAAAAAAAAAACGGGGGGGGGGGTGAAGGGGGGGGGAGCTGGGTTTGTATTGTCGTCAACACCAAGGGTCTTTTATGGGTGGATTTGAGCAAAAGTCTATTAACCGGAACCGGTAGGTGGGGATAGAGCCCTGAAGGTGGGGAAGTCGCCTACCGTATGATCTAAAGTGTGGAGTAACATACAATGGAGGTTAGTAATCAATCAGGCGTGTTGGTTGGATGGTTCATAAAGGACCGGTACGTAGAAGTGGTTTTAAAGTAATTCCAGCAGGCCCAAGCATGGGAGAATTTAGAGGGGGAATCGAGTGCGGTCGCAATCAGTTCTTCCATTTCCGCAATTTTACCCACACGGATCAGCCAATCGCGTATGGAGGGAGGGCGGGTGGAGCCCCAAAGAGTGGGAAGACAGAGTCTGGCTGCGTTGACCATATGCATGGCTAAAGATTTGAGGTATTGTCCCCTGGGCAGAGAGGAGTGATGGAGAAGAAACTGCTCTGGAGAGAAAGCTAGGGACAAGGTGGTCACAGACACTACAAGCCGGTGGACCTCCTGCCAAAATGGTTGGATACTGGGACAAGACCACCAAATGTGAAGAAAGGACCCATCCGAGGTTCCACATCTCCAACAGCTGTTGGGGACGGAAGGATTGAAACGAGAGATTCTCGACGGAGTTCGGTACCATCTCGAAGCAATTTTATATCCATTTTCCTGAGTCGAGACATTGAGGGAGCATTTATGAGTATGCATAAATATTAGGTCCCAATCGGAGTCCACTAAGCTGTTTCCCAAGTCTCTGTTCCAAGCACGGCAGGAGGGTAAAGAATTATAATCCCTACTCTCAACAAGGAGAGGGTAAATCTCCGAGATCAAATGTTTGCGCGGTTCAGCTCTAGAGCATAGGGATTCAAAAGGAGTGAGGGGACGAGTCCAGTTTTGGAACAGTTTGTGTGAGAGCAGGAAGTGTCTTATCTGCAGAAAGGCCCAGAAAGGAAAATCTCGACTATCTAAGCTGTGAAGCAGTTCGCGGAACGATATTACTTTTCCATCGCGGATAAAGTGTTTAACCAAGATCTGGTCATGTGGCCAATGCTCAGATAAGAATGACTTGTGCATGCCTGGGGGGAAGTCAGGATTGAGACGAATGGAGGTTAAGGAGTTCGGTGACTCAGAAATAGATACCGTTTTACAGTTCAGGCGGAGAATATTTAAGCTGGGCCCCACTAAAGGGTGGGTGAGGAGCTCTTGAGGTGTATGCTTTGGCAGTAACCATGGAATCGATGTCAGGGGTGAGGGTGAGAAGGCATTTTCTAGGCAGACCCAGTCTTTAGAGGTAGAATGAACATGCCAGTCCACTATGCGTGTAAGGTGGCATGCCCAGTAGTACCGTTGAAGGTCAGGGAGCCCAATTCCACCTCTAAGTTTGGGGAGAGTCAGTTGAGAAAAAGCAATACGTGGACGCTTATGGTTCCATAGGAATTGTGAGCAGAATTTTTTACAAGATGTAAAAAAAGCAGCAGGTATGTGGATTGGCAGCGTTTGAAAAAGATAGAGAAGGCGTGGGAGTATGTTCATTTTGATTATTGCTGCCCTTCCAAACCAAGAGAAACAAGGACGATGCCATTTGTGGAGGTCCTCTTGAAGAGAACGTAGAGCGGGAAGGAAGTTTTTTGCATAGAGGTCATTGAGGTTGCGGGTAAGTTGTACGCCGAGATATGAAAGGGAATCCTTTTCCCAAGGAAACGGGAAATGAGATTCACAGAAAGAGACGAATTCTGGAGGCAGGGATATGTTAAGGGTGAAAGATTTGGAGAAGTTGATTTTAAAGTTTGACAAGAATCGAAAGAGGGCAAATTCTTTTAACAGATTAGGCAAAGTGGTGTGTGGATCAGCAAGGAAGAGAAGGATGTCGTCTGCGTAAGCAGCGAGCTTGTATTCCTTGTCCAATACCCTGATCCCTTTGATGTCAGAATTCGAGCAGATTTTGCGCAATAGGGGCTCGAGGGATAGGACAAACAAGAGTGGGGAAAGGGGGCAACCCTGACGTGTTCCGTTTCCTAAGTAAAACGAGTTGGACAGATGTCCATTGACCCGGACTCGAGCGGTGGGGCCTGTGTACAGGGTCATGATGAAGTTGAGCATCTTCTCACCCAAACCCAGTGACATCAGAGACGCTTGCAGATAGTCCCATGCAATTCTATCAAAGGCCTTCTCTGCATCCAGGGAAAGGAAAAAACCAGAAGTGTTAGATTTGCGCAACCAATGGTGAAGGTTAAGGGCCTTAATGGTATTGTCCCTTGCTTCCCTTCCCGGTATGAATCCAACCTGATCTAAATTGATCAAGGTGGGAAGCAGGGGGAGAAGTCTATTAGCCAAGATCTTTGCAAATAACTTAATGTCCACATTCAACAGGGAGATGGGTCTGTAGTTGGATACCTGCGTGTTATCTTTATCACCCTTGGGGATAACCATTATGTGGGCCTCCAAAAGACGATGTTGAGGTAGGGGGGATTTGGAGAAGATATCCAAGAAGGATTTATAATCGGCTGCGGAGAAGCCGTCGGGACCCGGACTCTTACCAGGTTTTGTCTGTTTAAAAGCACACTGCAGCTCATTCAGGGTCAGATCCGCTTCCAGAGAGTTGGCCAAGTCTTCCGAGAGAGCCGACGGACCGTGGAGCTGGAGAAATTCAGAAATCAAAGAGGCCCTGGATTCGTCAGTGTGCGGCGTTGGGCGTTCAGGAGGAAGGTTATATAAGGATCTATAAAAATGTTCAAAATGGGCAGCAATATCAGGATTAGATGTAGCCATGGTGCCATCGGGACCTCTAATTTTATGTACCGTCATACTGGATCGTTTTTCGCGGAGAGCTCTAGCAAGGAACTTTCCGCTCTTGTTAGCAAATTCATAGTATAGTTTTTGAGAGAGAATGAACCATTTCTTAACCACCTTCCCCAATTCTATAAGAAGCTGTGAACGTGTACACGTAAGTTCGGATAGGGTCGACGCAGCCAGAGACCGCTTATGTGCTCTCTCTAATGAATGGATCTTATCTGTGAGGCGTCTCAAACGCTCTTGTCTATCTTTTTTACGCTTCGATGCAGCTGCTATGAGGACGCCCCGAATGACACACTTATGAGCCTCCCACTGCGTGAGTGGGGAGGTATCAGTAGAGATGAGCGAATCGAACTAGGCAAAGTGGAATTCGTTTCGAATATTAGGAAAATTTCGATTCGCGCCGAATCCGAAAATAAGCAGACTTCGGATAATGCAAGGCGCGCTGACCCATAATGCATTCATTCATGACATGTGATCGCATTAGCCAATCAGCAGCCAGCCAGCCAGCACTGTGTAATGGTCGAGCTATAAATGGCAGCCATTTGAGAATTCTCCATTTGCCTCCAGTCATTCAACAGAGGCAGACCTGGCTGTATTTAGGGAGAGAGTTAGGGACACAGAAACGTTACTTAGGGACACAGAAACGTTAGTTAGGGACACAAACGTTACTTAGGGCCACAGAAACGTTACTTAGGGCCACAGAAACGTTACTTAGGGCCACAGAATCGTTACTTAGGGCCACAGAATCGTTACTTAGGGCCACAGAAACGTTACTTAGGGCCACAGAAACGTTACTTAGGGCCACAGAAACGTTACTTAGGGCCACAGAAACGTTACTTAGGGCCACAGAAACGTTACTTAGGGCCAGACACAGAATTGTTACTGAGGGACACAGAATTGTTACTGAGGGCCACAGAAACGTTACTGAGGGCCACAGAAACGTTACTGAGGGCCACAGAAACGTTACTGAGGGCCACAGAAACGTTACTTAGGGCCACAGAAACGTTACTTAGGGCTACAGAATTGTTACTTAGGGACAGACACAGAATTGTTACTGAGGGACACAGATTTGTTACTGAGGGCCACAGAACCGTCACTTAGGGCCACGGAAACGTTACTTAGGGCTACAGAATTGTTACTTAGGGACAGACACAGAATTGTTACTCAGGGACACAGAATTGTTACTCAGGGACAGACACAGAATTGTTACTCAGGGACACAGAATCGTTTAATTAAAGAGTATGTCAGACAACATGCAGAGGAGTGGCAGAGGAGGCAATGTTTTAGGAGCGAGCAGACATGGCAGCAGAGGAAGGGGTCGAGGCAGCACTAGTCGCAGCCAGAGGCCAGTGCTCCCGGTGTCATCCAGCGGTTGTGTCTCCACCGACAACCCTGCCGTCATCGATTGGTTGGCTCGGTCGTCTTCCTCTTCCCAGGTCACCTCTGACACCTACAGCCAACGGTCGGTGGGTACGTCAGACACAACCGTTAGTTGGCATGGCCCGGGAGCAAGCCCACTGAAATCACGTGTCCTCTACCTGCCCCTGTCCTTTGGTGTTCCCTCACCAAGCGAAGTATCGCATGCTGTGGGCTCAGCCCCACTGTACAGTGAGGAAGAGCTAACAGAGGGCGGTCAGGAATGGGGGGAGACATCCGCCTCTTCAGCAGCCAGGCGAAGAAGTACTGGCGAGGAGAGTGGCTCGGTAGCCGGTCTAGAGACAGGTCTGTCTCCTGACCCACATGCAGCCGAGGGGGCTAGTAGTGAGGCGGAGATCCTAATTGATGATGATGATGATGAGGCTGATCGCACTTGGCAGCCTCGTCGTCATCAGGCTATTGCTTCCGCATCATCAGGAGAAGAGGGTGGCAGCTTGGCAGCGAGCAAAACAGTCGGTGGGTTGCCCAGGAGGCAGCAGGGTCGCAGCAGTGTCAGTGGAGGCAAACGGCCACGGAGTACAGCACCAGCTCCACTGCAGCCTACCACCACGGCCAGTAGTGGTGCCGGTGTGCACGGAGGAAGCAGCAGTCAGCCAGTGAGGAGTATCGGGGGCAAAGTTTCCTACTCGGCTGTGTGGCAATTTTTTGTCAAGCGTGGCCAGGGGGCCCATGTTGGGACTACAGCGTTGCGTCAGCATATGCAGCGTCGCCATTTGGTGGCCTGGGAAAACCGTGATAAAGATATGGCGGTTCTGCCTGCACCAGCCCCCGCTCCATCACCCGCTCCGTTACTTGCTCCGTCACCCGATGTCAATCGCCCTCTATCAGCCAGTCAAGGCTCCAACACCTCTGCTGAGGGGAGTTGTCACTCGTTGGCATCTTCTGCTCGTTCTGATGCTCCTTCTCCTGCTACTCCTCTTCACGGATTCCGTCAGCAGTCTTTCTTGGAATCCGTTTCCAAGAGACAACAGTTTGCGAGCACGCACCCGACGGTGCAGAAGCTGAACGTCCTCCTGTCCAAGTTGCTGGTGCTGCAGTCCCTCCCTTTCCAAGTGGTGGACTCAGCACCTTTCCGAGAAATGATGGCTTGTGCCGCTCCGCGGTGGAGAGTGCCAAGCCGTCATTTCTTCACCAAAAAGGCAGTGCCAGCCCTGCATTCACATGTAGAAGAGATGGTGGGCCAGTCTTTGAGCATGTCGGTCTCTGCCAAAGTGCACGGCAGCGCCGACGTGTGGAGCTGTAACTACGGTCAGGGACAGTACATGTAATTTACGGCCCACTGGGTGAACGTGGTGCCGTCACAGCCTCACCAGCAACTTGGACAGGTCACGCCACTTTTGCCTACACGTTTGCACGTCCTTGGTCCGGCAAAGATGTCCGCCTCTACCACCTCTTCTTCCGCCGTGTCCTCAGCCGCCACCCCCGTGCCAAGTCCCATTACCCGACCGGCATATCACATGTGCAGGGCGCAACGGTGTCACGCTGTGCTGCACCTGGTATGCCTTGGCGAACGTAGTCACACAGTGGAGGAACTTCTCAGTGTAATGAACAGAGAAATCGACAGATGGCTGTCTCCGCGCAAACTGTAAATCGGAACCATGTTGACCGACAACGGAAAGAACATGGTGTCTGCTCTGCGTCAAGGAAGGTTGTGCCATGCGCCATGCATGGCTCTCGTGTTCAATCTGGTTGTCAAGCGGTTCCTAAAATCCACCATCCCACTGCAAGACATCCTTAAAATGTCACGTAAACTTTGCATGCATTTCAGCCATTCCTACACCGCAAAGCACACCCTCCTTGAGCTGCAGCGGCAGAACGGAATTCCACAGCATCGCCTGATCTGCGACGTTGCAACAAGGTGGAATTCAACCCTACACATGTTAGACCGCCTTTACGAACAGCGAAAGGCCATCACCGATTTCCTGATGTTACAAGCGGATAAAGGTACTCCCCTGTGTAACTTCGATGTCGGCCATTGGCAGCTCATGCGTGACACCTGCCGCTTGCTCAGGCCCTTTGAGGAGGCCACGCTATTCGTGAGTCGGCAGGACTATGGGATGAACGACGTCATTCCTCTGTTGCACGTCCTGGAACAAATGCTGTTAACAATGGCTGGTCAGGGTGCGGTAGACGTGGCGCACAGATCTCAACGCCACATGACCCCTGTGGGGGCAGGACAGGAAGAAGAGGAGGAGGTAGAGGAGGACATTTGTGCTCAGGAATTATTGAGTGAAATGGGTGGTTTTTCCACTCAGCGGACAGGAGTGGAGGAGCAGGAGCATGTGGTAGAGGAGGAGGAGGAGGAGACAGAAGACCCAGACGCACCGTGGCAGTATGCTGTGGAGATGGAGGCAGGGAGTCCCTCGCATTCCTTGGCACAAATGGCCCATAGCATGCTCAGTTGCTTGCGTAGCGACAGCCGAATAATAACCATCAGACAGAGGGATGACTTTTGGCTGTCCACCTTGTTGGACCCTCGCTACCGTTCAAAAATGGTGGCCTTTTTCACACCTGCTGAGAGGGAGGCCAAAATAACGTACTATAAAAACCACCTATGTAGTCAGTTGGTCTCTGCCTTTGTGCGCCAACGTCCATCCTCAGATACTGTGGGCCCTGTGCGCTCGCGTTCCGCTGCCATGGCAGCAGGGGATGGGTGGGGTGGTAGGAGCAGTGGCAGCTCCACCAGCAGCGGCTGCCTCAGTCTGCAGTCGATGATGAGTAGCTTTCTTCACCAGCGCAGTGAGGAAACTACTAACCAGCCGCAGCAGCAGCAGCAGCATCAGGTGGACCTGGAGCAGGACCTCAAACAACAGGCTTGGGCCTACTTGGACAGCACCCTGCCAACCGAGGTAGACAATCCCCTTGACTACTGGGCAACGAAACTTGACCTTTGGCCCCAACTAGCTGAATTTGCCCTTGAAAGGCTGTCATGCCCGGCCAGTAGCGTGGCATCGGAGCGCGTGTTTAGTGCGGCAGGAGGTATTGTAACTCCGCGGAGGACACGACTGTCCACCCAAAGTGTGGAGAGACTCACGTTTGTGAAAATGAATCAGGCGTGGATTAGTCTGGATTTCAAACCACCAGTTCCTGACACAACTGACTAAATCCGCCATGAATCATGCCCCAAACATGTGCCACTTTCAGGTCTCCTCACACTGCTGGTGTGTTCCATTTTTTGTCCTAGGGTGCTGGCAGATTACGGGCCTCCCATAGCTGCTGCCAGGCCCCTAATCTGCCATGGGCCCCTATACCGCCTCCTCATGCTGCTGCCAGGTCCAGAGTCTCTCATGGGTCCCTGTACGGCCTCCCATTGCTGCTGTCTCCATCGCCACACTCTGCCATGTGCCACTTTCAGGTCTCCTCACACACTGCTGGTGTGTTACATTTTTTGTCATAGGGTGCTGGCAGATTACGGGCCTCCCATAGCTGCTGCCAGGCCCCTAATCTGCCATGGGCCCCTATACCGCCTCCTCATGCTGCTGCCAGGTCCACAGTCTCTCATGGGTCCCTGTACGGCCTCCCATTGCTGCTGTCTCCATCGCCACACTCTGCCATGTGCCACTTTCAGGTCTCCTCACACACTTCTGGTGTGTTCCATTTTTTGTCATAGGGTGCTGGCAGATTACGGGCCTCCCATTGCTGCTGCCAGGCCCCTAATCTGCCATGGGCCCCTGTACCGCCTCCTCATGCTGCTGCCAGGTCCACAGTGTCTCATGGGTCCCTGTACGGCCTCCCATTGCTGCTGTCTCCATCGCCACACTCTGCCATGTGCCACTTTCAGGTCTCCTCACACACTGCTGGTGTGTTCCATTTTTTGTCATAGGGTGCTGGCAGATTACGGGCCTCCCATAGCTGCTGCCAGGCCCCTAATCTGCCATGGGCCCCAGTACCGCCTCCTCATGCTGCTGCCAGGTCCACAGTGTCTCATGCCATGTGCCACTTTCAGGTCTCCTCACACTGCTGGTGTGTTCCATTTTTTGTCATAGGGTGCTGGCAGATTACGGGCCTCCCATTGCTGCTGCCAGGCCCCTAATCTGCCATGGGCCCCTGTACCGCCTCCTCATGCTGCTGCCAGGTCCAGAGTCTCTCATGGGTCCCTGTACGGCCTCCCATTGCTGCTGTCTCCATCGCCACACTCTGCCATGTGCCACTTTCTGGTCTCCTCACACTGCTGGTGTGTTACATTTTTTGTCATAGGGTGCTGGCAGATTACGGGCCTCCCATTGCTGCTGCCAGGCCCGTAATCTGCCATGGGCCCCTGTACCGCCTCTTCATGCTGCTGCCAGGTCCAGAGTGTGTCATGGGTCCCTGTACGGCCTCCCATTGCTGCTGTCTCCATCGCCACACTCTGCCATGTGCCACTTTCAGGTCTCCTCACACTGCTGGTGTGTTCCATTTTTTGTCATAGGGTGCTGGCAGATTACGGGCCTCCCATAGCTGCTGCCAGGCCCCTAATCTGCCATGGGCCCCTGTACCGCCTCCTCATGCTGCTGCCAGGTCCACAGTGTCTCATGGGTCCCTGTACGGCCTCCCATTGCTGCTGTCTCCATCGCCACACTCTGCCATGTGCCACTTTCAGGTCTCCTCACACTGCTGGTGTGTTCCATTTTTTGTCATAGGGTGCTGGCAGATTACGGGCCTCCCATAGCTGCTGCCAGGCCCCTAATCTGCCATGGGCCCCTGTACCGCCTCCTCATGCTGCTGCCAGGTCCACAGTGTCTCATGCCATGTGCCACTTTCAGGTCTCCTCACACTGCTGGTGTGTTCCATTTTTTGTCATAGGGTGCTGGCAGATTACGGGCCTCCCATAGCTGCTGCCAGGCCCCTAATCTGCCATGGGCCCCTGTACCGCCTCCTCATGCTGCTGCCAGGTCCACAGTGTCTCATGGGTCCCTGTACGGCCTCCCATTGCTGCTGTCTCCATCGCCACACTCTGCCATGTGCCACTTTCAGGTCTCCTCACACACTGCTGGTGTGTTCCATTTTTTGTCATAGGGTGCTGGCAGATTACGGGCCTCCCATTGCTGCTGCCAGGCCCGTAATCTGCCATGGGCCCCCGTACCGTCTCCTCATGCTGCTGCCAGGCCCGTAATCTGTCATGGGCCCCTTTTGTCGCTTGTTGGCATATTCCGCTCGTTCAGATGCTCCTTCTCCTGCTACTCCTCTTCACGGATTCCGTCAGCAGTCTTTCTTGGAATCCATTTCCAAGAGACAACAGTTTGCGAGCACGCACCCGACGGTGCAGAAGCTGAACGTCCTCCTGTCCAAGTTGCTGCTGCCAGGCTCGTAATCTGTCATGCGCCCCTGTACCGCCTCCTCATGCTGCTGCCAGGTCCAGAGTGTGTCATGGGCCCCCGTACCGACTCCTCATGCTGCTGCCAGGCCCGTAATCTGTCATGGGCCCCTGTACCGCCTCCTCATGCTGCTGCCAGGTCCAGAGTGTGTCATGGGTCCCTGTACGGCCTCCCATTGCTGCTGCCAGGCCCGTAATCTGCCATGGGCCCCCGTACCAACTCCTCATGCTGCTGCCAGGCCCGTAATCTGTCATGGGCCCCTGTACCGCCTCCTCATGCTGCTGCCAGGTCCAGAGTGTGTCATGGGTCCCTGTACGGCCTCCCATTGCTGCTGTCTCCATCGCCACACTCTGCCATGTGCCACTTTCAGGTCTCCTCACACTGCTGGTGGGTTCCATTTTTGTCATAGGGTGCTGTATGGCCTCCCATTGCTGCTGCCTCCACCGCCACACTGTGGCTCCACACTCTGGTTTTGGCCCCGTGACTGCCCAAATGAGTGACGTGTGCGGTGATTCTAAGATCGACGGCACTCATCTGCATGTCATACTGACTGTCAGTATTATTTCTCTTCCCCAGCAGACTCCAAGGGCATTTAAATTAAAGGTACAGTGTTCTGCACTAATATAAAGGCTCTCTGAAGCCTAGAAACACCCTTTTATAAGTTAAATTCGCAGCGAATATATTCGACTCGAATCGAAATTTTTTCACGAATTCGCCGAATCAGTCAAATCGAATTTTTGAATAATTCGCTCATCTCTAGGTATCAGGGGAGCAATTGAAGGAAAAGTATTCAACCAGATTGGTGCGAATCTCTTGTTCGATTGCAGAGTCTGCGAGAAGGGAGGCGTCTAGGCGCCAATATTTCGAGCGTGTGTAGGTATCTGGGAACCGTGAAGTCATGGTGATGGGATGGTGATCGGAAAGAACCATCGGTTCTATAGAAGCGGCGTGGAGTAGCGGGAGATCTGATTGCGACAGAAAAGGATAGTCTATCCTGGAGTACTTATTATGCGGTGCGGAATAAAATGTGTAATCTTTCACCGTGGGGTAGAGAGTTCTCCAGGAATCGTGCAGTTGTAAGTGTTGTAATTGTATGTTTATTTGTTTGAGGGCCTTAAACGGTAAAAAGGAGCTTCCGGAGGAGGAGTCTAGCAGAGGATATAGTGGGACATTCAAATCGCCCCCTAAGATCAGAACACCTGAATGGAAAGCAGCTAGGGTGGTAGTTATTGAGCGTGTGAAAGAGACCTACTTGGTATTAGGGGCGTATACATTAGCAAATGTGACGGGTCTATTGGCGAATGAACCCTTTATGAATAAGTACCTGCCTTCAGGATCAGCAAGGGAGTCTGACATAGTAAAGGGAAGATGTCTAGCGAGTAAAATAGCTACCCCTTTCGACTTGGCCAGAGGGTTAGTGGCATGGTGGACTATGGGAAAGGGGAAATTAAAAAGCTTGGGAATAGAATCCTGACGAAAGTGCGTCTCTTGAAGGAAGACAACATTTGCATTTTGTTTATGTAGATAGGAGAGCAACATGGAGCGCTTTTCGGGTGTGTTCAGACCCTTGGTGTTGAGTGAGAGGATTTTCAGGGACCTTGGTCTCGAAACTGAGGTGGGGGACAGCATGTTTACCAATCAGTATTGCGAGTGTCCAAAGATGCAGCGCCCCGGGGGGGTGAAGGGAAAAAGAGAGAAAAAAAAAAGGGGGGGGGGGGCCGAAAAGATAGTAAGAGTAAACGGCTAGAGGAAGAGACCTGCTATTCCACGTGAGAGAGGAAAAAACACCTGAAAGGAAATAGAAAGAAAGAAAGAGAAAAGAGGAGGAGAGGAGCACGTATAAGAGAAGGAGACTAACAGTATGAGGCAAGGAAAGAGAAATAAAATTTAAAAAAAAAAAAGGGGAGAATCGAGATAGGGAAGATAGCCGTAAAAATATTCAGTAATAGCTCGCAGAGCCTACTGTGTTGGGAACGAGGTAGACGACGAAACGAGAGTAGAACCACCGCCGGTCGGAAACCACCATGAGATGTGTAAAAATTTGTTTAAAGGAGTGGGATTTGAAGAGGGAGGAGTCTACAAAGACCCATATTTCAGAATAAGCCTGGGGTATGATATGCAGCGCAGGGTCCCAGCCCTCGCTGTAGAGTAGCAGGGCACATGTCAGGGTTTAGAGGCCATAACCACTTGTGAGCCAACAGGTAATTTTGAGACATTTGGCAGGCAATTAAGGGGGAAAAGGCAATATTCGGAATTGTAGGAGGCCAAATGAGTAATACAAGCATCCCCTTACATGAAACATAGTATCAACAGGTCAACATATGCAATAACAGTTAAAGCAATGCAAAAACAGAAAAAACAGTGTTGAGTCCCAAGCATCGCGCAAAAACGTCTGGGCTACTCCAGGGTCAACGCCAATCATGTCCCATAGAGTAGAAAGGCTAAGTATCAAAAATCAAAGCAAGGAGAAACCATCTACAGCCCCTACGGTGACAACAAGAACGAACATCACCTCTCACGCACTAGGGAGATCGGGGAAGTCACAGGGGTATGGGGGAAGCAAGTCCCGTGGAAGCATTGACAGTGCAGGCAACCCCTGAATCGTATTCTCATCCGGATCAAGAGACGGGGACCGGCCAGTAAGCAGAGGCACGTCCAGATGGGACAGCTTAGTAGGAGGCGAGGAGAGGTGATGTTCGCTCGCTAAGCCAAAAAAACCCCCCCCCCCCCCCCCATCTGTGGCATCCCCCTATAAGTCCCAGCTTCCTCCCCGTAACCAGCCCCCCCTCCCTCCCAAGCCCCCAACACACCCCCAATTGTATCATATACTGTACAAAGTCTGTTAGGGTCTTCTTTGAGGACACCGATTAAGCAGAGTGTGTCGGGACGGGCAGCAGAGAAGCAGAGGTCATCTGGATACTTCCACGGAGAAATAGGTCTTCTTCCAGTATAGCAAGAGGAGGCTCTGGGGGAACAAAAAGGGCAGGGACAAAGGAAGACAGACGACTCAGGGGTCCACATTAGGTTGGAGTACGTGTGGGTCTAGCTCATAGGGCAAGTCAGCGCGAGGTCTGTTGACTGAAACCGGGATGCTGAATGTCGAAAGAGAAGAGAGATCTGAAGAACAAGTCATCTGTCCAGGAGGAGGAGCCATTCGTATTATGTATAGATCTCTTCTGACCATGGCGTAGAGAGGATCAATAGGGGGCTCACAGAAGTCCACCATTCGTTAGTTGCGGAGCAGACCTCTGGGGCATTGAGGTCCCTTTGGGAGGTCAGATATTGAAATGAAAGTAATGAAGGTCCACTGATCATTGCGTGAGAGATCGAAGAATCGCCGGGACTCGTGAAAAAATGGTATAGAAACATGAGGATAACAGTAAAACTGCAGGCACCTGTTAGAAAATGCGCTTGAGTGGCAGGAGTAGATGAGGATTAGGTAGGATTAAGTCTCGTGCCGTCACTTTCTATGCGCAGGCGAAGCCGTAGGGCTACGGGCAGCAGCAGTGCCCCCTGTGGGGTGTCTTGGAGGAGTCGACGGGACTGTCCGACATCTACGATGGGAATGGCCTTGCCAATCCATTGCGTTTTCTGCAGATCCTGCGTCCAGGGCCGGCTGCAGTCCCAAGAGTCCGCACCAATCTGGCAGGGCTATCGGTGGGATGTTCAAGGAGGAACAGAAAGACGGTAGATCTTCGGGGTTTCTCAAGGTAAAGGTGTGACCACCAGCCTGTACTGAAAGGCAAAAGGGAAATCTCCACCTATAGGACAGATTTCGGGAGCGAAGCGTGTCTAGTAATGGACGCAGGCCTCGCCTTTGGCGTAAGGTCATGCTGGATAGGTCCTGGTACAATTGAATTCCGCCCCTTTGTACATTAGCTGTCTTCTGTCCCTAGCACATCTGAGGACATCCTCCTTGAGCGGGAAGCTGACAATGCAGCATACCACATCCCTGGGTGGGTCTGCGTCACCCCCCCTAGGCCGGATGGCCCTATGTACACGCTCGATGTCAATTGGAGTTGCTGGCGGGCGGCCTAAGAGGTCATTAAAGATGGTAGTTACTGCCTTAGGAGTGTCAGTGGCTTCCACGGATTCCGGCATGCCACGGATTCTGATATTGTGTCTACGGCCACGGTTGTCTAGATCCTCGATATGCTTGTAAAAATCCCGGATAGTCGAGGTGTGCGACTCTGACTGTCGCTGTAAATATACTATGGCGGTCTTATTTTGCCTAGCGGCCATCTCTACTTGATTCATTCTGGACCCCATAGCGCGGATATCCTCACGCAGGTCGTTAAGGGCAGTGGTCAGTGTAGTAGTTAGTGTGACCTTAATGTCAGCAGCCACCGCTTGTAAGTCCCTTAATGAGAGGGACTGTGTGGCAGAGGAGATATCATGATGTGGCACTGTGTCCTGGCCAGCGTGTGTCTCAGTGCAGTGAGAGCAGCCTGTGTCCTCGGCTGCAGAGGGAGGGGGAGAGGGGGACGGAGAGAGAGAGGGAGAAGGCTGCGGCCCTGCTCTCTGCTGGTGGGAGCTGAACAGCTCCTTTATGTGCCTCCCAGTGGTGCTAGGGCCCCTCGGGGACCGGGACCGAGCGCCGGAGGACACCCTGTCGGGTTTCCCCATAACGAAGGGGCACTGTCTCACCCGACTCCTCTGTGCGGTGTGGTGGATCGATCCGGCCGGCGGGAGCTCCGGATTCAAGCGGCCATGTTCGTCGGCGGCTAGCCACGCCCCCCGTCCCTTCTAATTGTACCTTTTTTTTTTTTTTTTTTTTTTTTTTTTTTTTTTTTTTTTTTTTACTCATGTATGTGTTTTACATTAGAATCTACCAACATAGGTTTTAATTTTGCTCTTTCACACATCAGTAAGAAAACTTCCTCTGCAGTAGAAGCATCCTACAGATAACACAATGATAGCACAGCAGTAGATTGATGGGTCATCATTATGCTTTCTCCTCCTGTCTGCATGTCACTGGCTGCACATGTTCACTGCTGTAGAGCCTGAATGGCACTTAGAGCTGCCTCTTCCCCTTCCAGAGTTTAACTTTACAGCAGATAACAGGAGGCTAATATAAACCCAAATTAATTTTCTTACACCGGTTGTACATTTGAACCTCCCTACTATGTAAGTACCCCCATACAATCGCTATAGTTGCTAGTTTCCTTAATTTATGTTAATAAAAATGTTGATTTGGTCCCTGAAATCTTTATTATTTTGAATAAAAAAATGAATGGTGAGGAAGTTGTAGGCTTTAATCATTGAAGTACAGAAGATGTGGATTTGATCAATGGAGCTTGGAAGATTAGGTTTGTGCCTCTTTTAAGCACCATGATTACAAGTTACATTGGCCTTCAAAAATTGAACTCCCTTTCCTTTGCTACATTGATAGTGCATCAGAAGTCCTATCATGTACACATTATATGGCCTCTGATAAGATAACTAAGTCACTTCTAAGTGTCCAAACAAATAATGTAGAGCAGCACTGCTCCAGGTTGGCCCACTTTTGTCAGCCACAAATCCACAGATGAGTGCAGGTCCAGCTCATGACTACTTAAATATTGGGATTCAGGTCATAGCTCAATGTGTATGCTGTTATGAACTGAACCTGCTTCCAATTAAGTGTATCTAACATAACATTTATCCAAAAATTTAGGCTGTTACCAGAGCAGGAATAGAGGAGTAATCTTCCAATGGAAACACTTTTTGCAGTGATAACGTCTGAAAGAGAATCTCTCACTCTCTCTCTTTTAAATTCCTGTTGTGTTCTTGAGACAGAAATTGAAGAGACATTTTCCCAGGGGGGAAACAGATGGCAAAAAAACTAACTGGTTTTTGCTCTCCCCTGTTCTATCTAAAACAGAAAAATGATTTTGGCTTTAGATGCACAATAGGATCAAATTAAAGTAGAGCGAATGGGGTAAAATGTAGGAGATTCAAGGAACATGGGTCAAATTGTACTTGCAACCCCTGTGATCGTTGTTTCAATTGAACTGACCCATTTCAGCCATTGTAAACCATTAATCTACAATAAACTTTCTTTTTTTTTTATGGTTTTCATTATTTCCAGTGTCTTTCTATTTTATGGAAAACTATGCATAAAAAAAATCTGATGGCATTTCCACAAATCATTTGTATTTAATGGGTCTATTTCCAAGAAAAAATGTTTCAAAAAAGTATTTTTCATAAAATGTGTATTCAGTAGTAACACTAAATTGGAATAGAAATGTCAGCACAATATTGTAAAGGCAATGAAAATCTACATTTTAATAAGGAAGTCAAAAAAATCCATTAACCCAGAGCAAACATCTAGTCCTGTAAACATCTTGTTTGGCCAAGAGAGTCAAAGAAAATTTAATGTTATGCTTTACTTGAATAATTTTATGTCTTTGTTTTAACACAGCAATATAGCATTTCTTCCAGACATAAATGGCATTACATTTGTAGTAATGAAATAATGTACTGTAAATGGAATTGATAAAGACAGTAGATAACATATTGGTCACTTGAAGGACTCTTCTATCTTTTCACTTGACTGCTTTTATCACATGGTCCTGAAAAGGTTGAACACTGAAATGTATATTAATAAATGCGTTATTTATAGATTTCACACATGCAGACAGTCTGTGCTAATAAAAAAGCTGTGCTTTAATCCAGAATTTTTTCACTTGATATTGTATTGTTCAAAAAGTCTATTCTCTTAAAATATATATTATGAATGTGAAAAAATTCCTTATTTAACTATGTGTGATTCTTTTACATTTTCTTGAATTATTTTTGTGGCTACAGGATCTATCAATTGACATATTAATGGAATTTGTGTGTAGAAACTTAATTGCTTGGAAGATATGCAGACAATTGTCTTACACATGTTTGATAAAACATTTTTCATTACACAGTAACATAGTATGCAGGAAAATAGATTAGTGGTTGCCAGTCTGATAAGACCTACAGTATGTTTATGAGAATTGAGAGCATAACCTAAAATTATTAGGATTTGAAGCCATGAAAGATGTTTTGTACTTTAAGTATAAATCCATGTTTAGTTTTGAATAAAGTAGGAAATACATCAAATACAGTAATTGCTGTTGTGTTGAATCCCTGCATATCCACCTCACCTTAAATGAACCTGTCCCCCAATACAGCATAATCCCAGATGTGCATCCTCCTTGTCATTGCACAGCCTCTTAGCAGAAACCTTTCCACTAAACCCCCCTGTGAATGTTACAATCACTGTTCAGTCCTATGGAGAGCTTGTTGTCTCATAGGCTGCTTCGTAGTTCCAAGGAGGGTGTAGAATATAAAATTGCTTACATGATTGAGGGCTATATATAGAACATCTTCAGTGGTGCATTAACTTGGCCCTCAAACATTCATGTAAGCAATTTATACCTTTTGAATATTTTAATGGTCTATTGAGTTTATAACACAGACTAAGGGTTTTATGGGATTCTAGCGCCAATGCATTTTTATTGTGATCCTTATTGGCAAACATTGTGTGCAATTTAAGGCTATTTGTTTCTATGATCACACTTCATGTCAATGTCATAACCAGTCGTGTACAATTTGGGCCATCATCCACACCCCCCTGTTGGAGGATCCTGCCAAACATCATATGATTTCACCATTTAGCTTTATAAAGACTGTTTGTGTAGCAGGTAGGATTGGCTCTGAGGAAGAGGGGATTGTCCTCCAAAATGCGTCAGGAGTCTGAGGGTCTTTTCAAGGTTTGGGAGTTGACCTGGTGACCTATTTTGATCTCTGTGATTGGTTACAGTGACCACATGGTGTAGATAGGGCCAATCACAGTGCACCTGTACCATGTGATAGCTGTGGTCAATCACAGTTATCACAATTGTACACAATGCAACATGAATGGATGCCATTCATAAAAATGGCGCTGCTAATAGTGACCATCACTGTTATAAGAAATCACTGTGTATAACAAAAAAAACAAAAACAAAACAACCTGATCACCTCCCCAAAGTAGTACAGTGTCACTATAGAAACAGTGTATTGCTCTAGTCACAGTATGTTTAAAAAATTATTTTAAAAAAGAAAAAATGTCACTGTCACCATCAGTATCCCTGATCACTGCCACAATAGTCATATGATGATTCTGTACTGCGCTCATGAAAATCAATGTGGAAAAAAGCTAATTTTATTTAAATGACAAATTCAAAATACTCACCATGCCTTTTACTAAATACCTTCGGGTGTCTGCTTTCCAAAAAGGGGTTATTTGGGAGGTATTTGTACTGTCCTGGTATTTAGAGCTTCAGGAAATGGGATAGGTCATTGGTACATCAGGATTGATCCATTTTTATACACAGTATCCTGTATGTACCATAGTTTTGTAGACTTTATAACTTTTATGCAGACTAAATATTATACACTTATTTAGATTATTTGTACCAAACAAATGTAGCAGAATACATTTTGGCCTAAATTTTATGAAGAAAGATTAGTGATTTGCAAAATTGTATAACAAGCAAATAAAATTATGGGGTTTTTTCAATATTTTCAGTATTTTTTGTTTTTATATAGCAAAAATTAAAAACAGCTGTGATTAAATACTATCAAAAGAATGTTCTATCTGTCTCAAAAAATTATAAAAATGTCATTTGGATACAGTGTTGCATGACTTTGTAATTAGCTTTCAAAGTACGGCAGCGCTGAAATATAAAAATCGTCCTGAGCTGGAAGGGGACGAAAGTGTCTGGTATTGAAGTGGTTGAAGTAGAATTCCAAGATAACCCTAACTAATCTTAAAAAGACTTCCTCCTCTCTCCTAACACTTATGCTTGCTAACCTCTGTAAGAAAGATTCATATACTTACCTACTTTAATGTTGTTCTAGCCCAGTCATGTGATCTCCCCTGTGTAAGCCAGTGACCCACTGCAGGAGAGAGGAGAGAGAGCACATGACAACGGCTGGTAAAGCCTGGGCATGATGTCACCCATAGACTTCAATGGCACATCCATTTTCTTTGCTCCCTTCTTTCCCTTCCCTGCAGCTGCCACTGGGTGAGAACAGGGAAGCCAATCAAGTGACATAAAAATAGGTAAGTATATACTGTACATCTCGATTGCATGGGTTATTGAGCATAGGTGTTGGGGGGAACATGTTTAAGATTAGTTAGTTTCATCCCAGAATGCTACTTTAAAGCCAAACTTTAGGCAAATAAAAAAAATACACTGTAATCCATGATATATCATTATGTATGTATTTTCTAAATGCATGGAGCAGTGCCAGGAGTCAAATGCTAATAAAAGAAGCATGCTGATTGAAGAGAAAGCAATAGTGAGATGAACCAATCTTTGTGCTTCTTCTCCTTTAATAGCCTAGTCACAGGTTGGGATGGATCCAGGATAACCTGGGCACAGAAGTGAATTGAATGATGATAGCCATTAGACTGAAGACATCCAATGGCAAAAAAAAGTATTGTAGGAAAATATCTCTGGGTTGAAGCTGTTTATTGCAACAATATAGTTTTTTTTAAATTGTATCTCTTAATTGTCAATTCATTTTTTTTTAACAGATAACATTTTATTAAACATAGTGCAATGTTACACATGTAGCACAGAGAAAAAGAAAATCAGACATTATTGGACAGTCACGTCACTTAAGTAGTAATACATCCAGAAGGTTATAACAGATCATCATATCCAAGAGAGCTTGTAAATCAAATATGAGAGGGAAACGGAGAAAAAAACGGTAGTGGGGAAAAAAAAGGAAGGATGGAGAATAGAAAGGGGGGGGGAACTGTCAGGGCTCCCAGGTATGACCAGAGGTGTGTGACTGATGCAGGGAAACGCAGACTTCAGATATGTGATAAACAATACAATTTATTAACACTAACCATACAAACATAAACGCAGTGCAATACTAAACATAATACAGTGCAAACAAACCAAACCAAACCACCCACAGATAACAGTACATACAAGCAAGCGTCGTCAGGCAGGCCGGGTCAATATCAATTGGGCAGGTAGGTACAGGGGGAGCAAGCAGAGAATGGTCGGGGTCACAGGCCAGGTTCAGCAGGTAGCAAGCAGTGTAGTACAAAGGGTCAGGCAGAGGGATGGTCAGGGTCACAAGCCAGAGATCAAAACAGGTAACAAGCAGCGTAGTGCAGAGGGACAGAAACAGGATGCAGGACAGATACAGGGCCCAGGACAAACACAACACCAAGGCAGAGTCTGTGGGTCTGGCCATCCCTTAAATACCCCAGCATCATCAGTTCCAGGTGTTAGCTGGCTGAAAGGTTGAGTCTCTGATTGCTGGGAGCACCCGCTGGCCAGCCCTGGTACTGCAGATCAAAAGGCAGGTGAGTCCCACCATTGCTGGCCAGTCCATTCCTAACAGGAACAGAGGGGGAGGGAGGGGAGGGAAAAGGGAGGACTGGGAGGAGGAAAGAAAGGAATGGGATGGAAGAGGGGGAATTGGGGGAGGGAATAAATACTGCAAGGAAAGGAAAAGGGATATGCAGGGGAGAGAGAAGGAAGCCAGAATATTTGAAAAAAGTAATAAATCAATGTATCAGCTAGTCAAAAGTAAGGTTTCTAGCATCAACCTAAGCTGGCCATATGTTCCTGAATTTTTTAGGGCAATTAGGACCTACAGTCATGGCCGAAATTGTTGGCACCCTTGATATTTTTCCTGAAAATCAAGTATTTCACACAAAAAAGGTATTGCATTAACACATGTTTTGCTATACACATGTTTATTCCCTTTGTATGTATTGGAACAAATATAAAACAGAGGCAGAAAAGCAAATATGACATAATGTCACACAAAACCCCAAAAATGGGCTGGACAAAAGTATTGGCACCCTTAACTTAATATTTGGTTGCACACCCTTTGGAAAACATAACTGAAATCAGTCGCTTCCTATAACCATCAATAAGCTTCTGACACCTCTCACCCGGAATTTTGGACCACTCTTCCTTTGCAAACAGCTCCAGGTCTCTCTTATTGGAAGGACACCTTTTCCCAACAGCAATTTTAAGATCTCTCCACAGGTGTTCAATGGGATTTAGATCTGGGCTCATTGCTGGCCACTTCAGAACTCTCCAGCGCTTCTTTGCCATCCATTTCTGAGTGCTTTTTGACGTATGTTTGGGGTCATTGTCCTGCTGGAAGACCCAGGATCTTGGACGCAAACCCAGCTTTCTGACACTGGGCCCTACAGTGCGACCCAAAATCCTTTGGTAATCCTCAGATTTCATGATGCCTTGCACACAGTCAAGGCACCCAGTGCCAGAGGCAGCAAAACAACCCCAAAACATCATTGAACCTCCACCATATTTTACCGTAGGTACTGTGTTTTGTTCTTTGTAGGCCTCATTCCGTTTTCGGTAAACAGTAGAATGATGTGCTTTACCGAAAAGCTCTATCTTGGTCTCATCTGTCCACAAGACGTTTTCCCAGAAGGCTTTTGGCTTACTCAAGTACATTTTGGCAAACTGTAGTCTTGCTTTTTTATGTCTCTGTGTCAGCAGTGGGGTCCTCCTGGGTCTCCTGCCATAGCGTTTCATTTCATTTAAATGTCGACGGATAGTTCGCGCTGACACTGATGCTCCCTGAGCCTGCAGGACAGCTTGAATGTCTTTGGAACATGTTTGGGGCTGCTTATCCACCATCCGGACTATTCTGCGTTGCAATCTTTCATCAATTTTCCTCATCCGTCCACGACCAGGGAGATTAGCTACAGTGCCATGGGTTGCAAACTTCTTGATAATGTTGCGCACTGTGGACAAAGGCAAATCTAGTTCTCTGGAGATGGACTTGTAACCTTGAGATTGTTGATATTTTGCCACAATTTTGGTTCTCAGGTCCTCAGACAGTTCTCGTCTCCTCTTTCTGTTGTCCATGCTTAGTGTGGCACAGACAGACACACAATGCAAAGGTTAAGTGAACGTCTCTCCTTTTTATCTGCTTTCAGGTGTGATTTCTATATTGCCCACACCTGTTACTTGCCCCAGGTGAGTTTACAGGAGCATCACATGCTTGTAACATTCTTATTTATCCGCAGTTGTGAAAGGGTGCCAATACTTTTGTCCAGCCCATTTTTGGAGGTTTGTGTGACATTATGTCGAATTTGCTTTCTTTCCTCCCTTTTTTTGTTTTGTCCCAATACACACAAAGGGAATAAACAAGTGTATAGCAAAACATGTGTTAATGCAATACGTTTCGTGAGAAATACATGATTTCCTGGAGAAATATCAAGGGTGCCAACAATTTCGGCCATGACTGTATATACATGAGCCGGTAGAAAGGAAGGACTGCATTTATCATAGACCTCCAAGCTGTCACTGTCGAAAGGTCTGCCAACTTCCACTTAGAGAGGATTGTCTTCCTAGCATAGTATGCAACATAAAATAGAAACCACTTCTGATGAGAAGTAGCATGGTGATTATTAGTTGTGCCCAACAACAGTTGTAAAGGATGTAGGGTAATAGGAATACACTGACCCTGTTTATGTCCGCAACCACCACCGTCCAGAAGTTCTGAATGTGAGTACAAGACCAGGATGTAGGAAATTACCCAACTCTGCCTGACATTTAGGACAATTAGCTGGACCAGTACGGTAAATGGCTAACAGTCTCTGAGGAGTGTAATACTCTGTGGAAGAACTTGAGTTGAACTAAGCAATCTCTGGCTGAAATCAGTTGGGGAAGATATTGCTGGAGTCCTTCCTCCCAGTCCTCACTAGTCAGTGCAGGCAGGTTATGATGCAACATATCATATAAGCTGGCGGATTTAGCACTATCTCCAGCTGTAAGTCTAAGATATATAGAATACAATGGTCTATATATATTTTGAGCAGTTAAGTCTCTTCACTGAATGAGAATCCAGAATGATTGGATTAGGGAACTGCGCCCATACTGCATGCTGGAGCTATAAGAACCTGAAGAACATCCAGGAGGGTAGGTGAAATTTACTTCTCAACTCATCAAAGGTGAGGAGATGGCCTTCAGGCATGATATTGCACAGGGTCCTGATGCCACATCTATCCCAGACCTATGGGTCTGGCACAGACTGCAAATGGGCATTTGGGTTTCCCCAAAGGGGAGTATAAAGAAAAATAGTACCCGATGCCCCCATAGCCATCATGACCTGCCTCCAAACCAGAACAGTGGCCTTCATGGGGGAGGTGATTTTAGGAGTGGACTGAGGCCCTCTCTACACTAGATTGCTAAGCTCTGAATAGGACCCCAATAAAGCTGCCTCCAAGTTAACTGCGGGGTTAGATTTAATTTGAGTGAGCCACCACCATACTGTTACCAGCACCACAGGCCAATAATACTTTTTAAAGCAGGGCAGAGCCAACCACCCAGCAGATAAGGGAAGTTGCAAGGTAGCCTTAGCTACTCTTGGAGTGGATCCCACCCATATAAAGGATGTAACAGTCTGTTCTATTTAAAAAAAAAAAAAAAAAAAAGCGTTTAGTCACCGGAATAGTCACCAGTATATGACTAAATATATACAGAAATCTGGGGAGATAAGTCATTTTGACTCTGCCATCCAGTGAGAGGCAGTGATTTCCAAACTGAACATTTTTGTATAAGCTGGTGTAGGACTGGATCAGGGTTATCATCCAAGTATGTGCCAAGTAAGTCCCTTTGAACCTTAAAGAGTGTCGTCTGCATAAAGGGACACTTTTTCCATCAGACGTTCAATCAGTATGCCTTGGACCTGAGGAGACACTCTCAGGAGCAATTCCATGGGCTCAATTGCCAGGGCAAAGAGGCCCCCCTTTCTCGTACTTCAGCGGAGCTGGAAAGAGTCAGATAAAAAAGTATTGGCCCAAACTCTGGCAGTAGGAGCAGAATAAAGGAATTGAACCCATGTGATAAAAGTTGAGCCAATCCCAAATATACGCATAACCAGCCATAAATATTCCCACTCCACCGAGTTGAAGGTTTTTTGGTGTCCAGAGTGGCCACCACTCCCGGGGGTACCAGATTTTTCAGTATGAGCAATCATAGTAAATAATCTTCTTACATTTATGTCACTCCCCTTACCAGGCATAAAGCCTGTTTGATCTCTATGAGCCAGGGAAAGGATTATTTTATTAAGTTAGGTGGCAAAACGTTTTGCATCCACATTCAAAAGAGATATGGGCCAGTAAGAAGAATCAGAGTGCTTGATCCTTACCAGGTTTGGGCACCACTACTATAATAGCTCTCAGCATAGACTCCGAGAGGGTGGCATTATCCAGAGCAGTCATTAAAGCCTTCCTGGAGTTTTGCCAGCAGGGAGGCTATAGGTTTTAAAGAACTTGGAGCGTAACCCATCGTCCCCCGGAGTTTTTCCCATCTGCATAGAACCTAGGGCCTTTTGAACCTCTTTAGGGGTAATAGGAACATTAAGGAGCTGTCACTAGGTAGTGGAGAGGACAGGAAACTCAATCTCATCCAGAAAAGAATGCAGCCTCTTGGAATCATGAGCAGAGATAAAGGAGTATAAGTTAACATAATAGTTTGCAAAGCGAGCATTAATGGAATCCGGAGTGGTCAGTAAATTGCCATGAGCATCTCTAATAGCAGCAATATGTGTAGAGGCAGATTATTCCTTAATAGCCATGACAATAATTCCCCAGTCCTCTCCTCCAACTCAAAAATCCTCTAAGATTGATGTAACAGCTGCTTTTTAACCATAGCAACCCAGAGAAGCATCACCTCTCACAGGGCCACCTGCAGGTCTCCATACACTCCCCTGTCACCACTATTTGAAAACCTAGTCTCCAAGTCCCTAGATCTGTTCTCAGCAGCAGCCAGAGTCACTTTAGATTGTCTGCGAACGATGCCAAGAGTGGTCTGGTAGTAGCCATGAACATAAGCCTTAAAGGCTTCCCAAACCACTGCTGGGCCTGCTGTGTTTGGATTGGTCAGCCAATAGTCTTGTATGACTACAGACAAAATAGGCTCAACTTGTTTGTCAGAGATCCAGTAATGGGATAGATGCCATACCAGATGTCCAGATGCCACAGACATATTCAATTGTAAAAGAAGTGGGGCATGGTCTGAAACTCCCCGCGGGTGAATCGACACCTCTGACACCTTAGCCAACATGTGGTTGCTAACATAAACAAGATCAATGCTGGACAAAGTCGCATATGTAGCTGAATGGCAGGTATAATTCTTAGCATGCGGGTATTTCCATCTCCATAACTTAGTAAAGGCAAATGTGGAGACCCATTTAGATAAAGGTGAATCCATGGCTGCATCAGGAGTAAATTTATCCATATGTGCACACAGAGTCAGATTGAAATCCCCTGCCAGGAAAATATCTGTAGTAGGGTATTTAGCAAGCAGTTCGCTCAATTTGGTAAGTATAGCAGGATTTGCTGTCGGCAGGATATAAAGTTCCACCAGGACCATTGGTATATTAGAAGCAACAACATGTAACAGTACAAATTTACCCTCAGGGTCCAGATGCAGATCCAAAAGTGTGAAAGGTACAGACTTACAAACCAACACAGGTTGTATTAGGAGACCCGGGGAGCCCGAATCTCGATGGTGAATAAGGCTGAGCGGATAATCACACTTTTGGCAAGCTATTAAGCCAATGCGAGGTCTCCTCAGGGGTAGCACAAAAGTGGACAGACTCACCATCTTGAACTCTCAAGCAGGCCGGGAATAGCATGCTGAGCTTCTCCCACCCTCCCCCCCCCCGTCGGTGAAGAGACTTCTTCACCACATTGAAGAACTTGCGGAGCTTCTAGGTCCAGGAAGATCATAAGTTTAAATGCCTCAAATTGGATGGCAGAATGCGGGACCTCACGAAGTATCACATTTTTGTCCCAAAAATTCAGCAAGCAGAAATTAAACATGTGAGACAGTGTCCCAGGAGGGCCTCTATTAGATGGCATCCTGTGAGCCCTTTACACAGCAAAAAAGGCAGAGAAATTGTCCTGTGGGAACAGGGAGCTTAGTAGGGGTTTAGTAGAAGCTGCTGGGTCATTACCTTATGTGCCCTCCGGCAGTCCCAAGACGCGGAGGTTATTATGGCGGTTGCGGTTTTCAGCATCTTCTGCCCTAGATTCAAGCGCCTTCACTTTAGTATGAAGGGTATGCAAGCGGGCTGAGTGATCTCTGAGAACATCTGTCACTCCGCTTCCGTGATGTGGCCCCGGATCTTGTCAAGGTCTTTCCACAAGAGGCCATCTGTCTGCAGGGAGTCAATCTTAGTGATCAGGGCAGTTGACTGGTTCAGTGAGAGCTGGATCAGAGTCTTCCATTTGTGTCGCCATATTGCCCACTACCACCACGTAGGCGCAATTAATTTTTCTCTTATATTTGGCTTCAGTTCTGATTTAGTTATAGAAAGCTTAAGGTATACTCCAGGTATGTAAAATATTTTCTTAAACAAGAGAAATATCTTTGATGCACTATGAGGAAAAAGGCCAGATGTATTATGTGATGGCTAGTAGATAAACCATACAAGCAAAGGCCTTAGAGTCCAAAGGTGGTTAAGGGATAATCCAAGAATGCTTGACTCAGCGGCAGACAATTAAAAAAGAGCTTTAAGAGACTGTGTGAACCATAAAAAGAAGAGAAGCCGCGGCATCTAATTTCAGCAATAAAAACAAAAATGTATTTCCATGATTACTGCTGCTGTACCTGGAGCTGACATCACTCCCACCCACCCTGTGGATCCACACAGACCAGCACAGCCAAGGATAGTGCATTGGAGACCTGCCTGCAGGGGGAGTGGACAGGAGTTGCACAGGGGTTGACAACAGTTTGACAAGCGCTCATTTGACCACTATTGTGAGTTGCCAATTTTGTGAAATTATTGGCTTTTGTTGCTGCACTTATATGGCACTGCTTCTACTCTTTTTACTAATATTTTATCAGACTTCAATTTCTGTCATGGGAGGGATTTGTAACTGTAAATGCAGTTTCAATTCTGCTTATTTGTAATACTCAACTAACTAAAGGCAAACTGTTGTGTTACACTGCAGCTGAAGCCTGCAACTGTACCCCTTGGTAAAACCTGATTGCTATTAAAGAGACTAAAATCCCTGTCTTAAGCAAGCCATAGAGAGTTAAAATCTCGGCTGATTCAGCAGGGACCAGCTGGGATTTGAACCATCTATGGGCAGGTTGATTGTACCCAAGTCAATCCATCGATCAGTTTGGGTACAACCAGCATGTTGGATTTTTCATGCGATTATTACCAGTGGCTCTAGCCACTATCAATAATCACTGTGTGTTCTCCTGGCAAGGATGGCTCCCCCTGCCAGGAGAACATAATAGCTTCATGGGATT
Source organism: Staurois parvus (assembly GCF_062004578.1). Taxonomy (NCBI): domain Eukaryota; kingdom Metazoa; phylum Chordata; class Amphibia; order Anura; family Ranidae; genus Staurois; species Staurois parvus. The sequence goes on along the minus strand of NW_028317973.1, from coordinate 5,641,827 downwards.
CCCTATCATCACTGTTTTTTGAAGGGGGAACTGAGCGAAATAAAATTGCACCATCTATAGCTGGCTTTACTAAACAATCACAGCACAAAACAAGGAGTTCCAAAATATAGAGGAATTTCAATAAAAACAAATAAATAAATAAAAGTCAACAGCTGACTTTTAATAAAAAGACACCTACCAGCATAAGGATCCAAAGATGTCTTCACACAGACCGGTTCCCCGGGCCCCGGTGCCACCATGTTGACTGTGGAAGCTGACTGTGATTTCCTTTGGCTTCACAGCTGACTCTCAACTGTGCAAAAGCCATGCTTTCTTAATAGACCAATGGTCTCCTGGGACCTCTGATGTGTCCCAGGAAGTTGTGAGTGGGGGGGGGGGTATGACATTAATTTCAATTGCTTAGGTGACTGGATCAGAAATGGGAGCTGGCATTTGTCAAAACTAGGTGCCCACTTCCTAAAAAAAAAAAACACATCTAAATAAAGGAGGAAAATCCCCCCCCCAAAAAAATCATTAAATGCATGCAGAGGTGATTGTTAGGGGAACAATCAATGGAACTTCCTGTATTAATTGAGTTCAACTTTATGGGGTCTATAAAGCAGTAGAATCATTTTCTCAGTATTCAGCATAATAGCCTTGAAATTATGGCAGCTAATAGATGAATATTTCTGTGTATGGTTAGGAATTTTTTTGAAAGAACTGGGGGCGGACCTCAGATCATTATATTTCCTTGAGTAATGATATGAATAGTGAAACCTAACATTCTTTGTCTACAGAGTGCTTTTGTGCACTATTTATTGAAAGAGTACATCAATCAAATCACATATAAATATATTACACACATTTCATTTTGAATCCATATAGCATCTAGGATCTCCACTCGTTTCATATGAATATATTGATAAAAGGCAAATATGAAATGCACCCTGCATAAATGATGCCCTTGTATTTGCTAAAAGCTTGCTTGTTTACTGTCAGAGCCCAGGAGAAATAATGTAAAATCTCTATTCATACTAATTTGAGAAGGGCTTTTGCATTAAAACAAGCACTTCACTCTCTTTCATTTTGCATTGAGTCCCCAGCTTTTAAGGCAAAAAAAGATACATTTTTCTTCGGTTTACCTTAGGCAGAGGTAAAGATGTGTTGAACCAAGCTTGCCCTGATTTACCCAAAGCTGGTATCTGAGGACTTTTGGCAGTTTGCATAAAAACAGGGCATACATATAATTTTAGGGTCACATTAAGCTGGTTACCTTATGCAAGATTAAATGTATGTGTAATATGTCACCAAGCAGCAAAAAAAACCTCAACTAAAACAGAGCCTATATGCACAATTGTGCATCTCACACCTCACCACACAGTCTCACAAAAGTAAAATTCCAAACTTAAAGTGCAGATCTCCACCACACGAATTAGTCAATATAAACCACCTATGTATTGCATAAACAAGTGAAACTTATTCAACATACATGTAATAGATTGCATATAAGCTCCTGAAAAACTATATTTACTTAAGTAACCTCTCGGGAGGACGGGATTGAGAACAGGTGGATGAATTTGCTGTGGATGCCGACTACTTTCATATGTGCTTTGGAGATATAATTTTATTTGTATAATAAATAGCTTTATGTACAGTAAGCACTATATCTTCCTTTTGTTTATTTATGAGTATTGACTGATCATCTTGGGAGAGAGTGCATAAAGAGGAGGAAGAGCACTGACCAGAGGGAATGGATTCTTGGCATTGTCCTCCATTATGGTGGCCCCATTGCTGGTGAATGATGCTATCCTCAGCAGGCTGTATATGATCTCCTGTAATTTAAGTGGTCCATTAATGAGGATAAGTGTCCAGCTGTGTACACAAGGGTGAATGTGGAGGACCCAACAACATGGTGGTCTCTTGAAAAGAGGATATGATAGCCTCTGTTTTTTTATCTAAATTTTGATGAGAGTTCAAGCACTTTTTTTATAGTGGGAGGTTTCTCTTCAGTAAAGGCATGTTTGTTCTTTTTTTTACACTGGCTTTTTTTGCCCAGTTTTTTTTTATACAGCCTGCACTGTATACATTGGATTTGTTTTTAATAAGATTTTCAATGTCATTATTATTGGAAAAATAGTTTTTTCAGGCTCTAAGTATATGCAAGCTATCATATTCAGGAGTATTACTTTTATCCTTCCCAGTACCTCTCTGTTCTTTCCAACAGTCAATTAGTTGGGGATTGTTTCATGAAATATAAAACATTGCAAAAGCAAAGAGCATGTATTTTATTCTACATCACACATGTATAAGCAAAGGTCTACACAAACTGTCTGTGTCCAAGGATGCTCATCTGTCCCTAATTGCATGAAACACCTTGGTTGTCTGTTTACATGCTAACAGCCATGGTGCTTGTCCAGCTGCCATTCATTTATACAGGCTGAGCAGTCATGACTGATCCCTAATACCTGTGGAATTCACCAGAGATTTATGCTCATCTTTGCTGGTGTATGGCCCAAAGCAGCCATGTAAATGGGGCCTGAAAGCTATTTCTTTTCCAAGGCTTGTGTAGAGCTCTAAATTAACCAGTTTAAATGATAAAATAATGATGTAGCGCTCAGAACCAATGTGTAAATATTATGCATAAGCAAATATAACATACAAATTGTAATATAAACGTTTTTACTAATAACCTGATCTTTCTCAGATCAAATAAGTGATAACCTCAAGTGTAAGAGATCCTAGGTTAATTTCTTAATAGTGTCTTAATGCTTAATAGGATCCAAACGTGAGAAACACAAAGTGGAATAGTGAAAATAAATCTGTGATATATTATAATACATGCATTCACAATTAACCCAATCTTAAATTTAAGACCAACATCAAATAAAAAAACAGTGAAAACAAAACAAGTGATCCGGATGTCACTGATCAAACACAAACGGTGATTAAGTGATCCCAGCACTGGGGATAAATCATACAAACTGAAGTGAACAGTGCTTCAAACAATCACATCAACAAATAATATCAAAGGTATTGCAACAACCATGTGAATCAAAATGCATAAAAAAAGTCAAATCAAATTAAAAAGTCAGTGTATATAAACGCAGGTGATCCACAATCTTAACCGTGCAAAAGGTGCTGTGGATGTGTACTACAGCCACTGGTGGTATATCCAAAAATAGCTGAATTGCCTCCTCACCTCCTTTCCGTGACCCAATGGGCCAAACAACTTTTGGATCACCCCTGGATCCTCCAAATGCAATATCCTGTTTAATGGACTCCTTCCAGTAATAGTATATAAACCACATCAAGATCCCCTTTAGCTCTGAGTGATACGATCAACTCCAACAGGACCCATGATTAAAATATAGAAGAGAGAACTTCCATAGTGGTAATACTGTTTTTATTTAAAAAGTATTTAAAAAGAAGCCAATTTTCTACTCACATATCATTAGAATTATACAGGCATTTCATTCCTCAACCTCATACTATGGGTGTACTGCATGGGTTCACTAGGAGCACCAAGATGGGGTCCGCGCCGGATATTGCGTCACCGTGTCACCGGATATTACATCACCACGTCACTGTGGATCCAATTAAGGATTAAGACACTATTAAGATATTAATCTCTTGCACTTGAGGTTATCACTTATTTGATCTGAGATCAGGTTATTAGTAAAAACTTTTATATCACAATTTGTATGTTATATTTGCTTATGCATAATATTTATACATTGGTGCTGAGCGCTACATCATTATAATTTATTCATTGTCACTTTAGGTAATAGGTGTCGGAGTTAGCTGCCGCCATTTATTTATTTATTATTACTTATTAGAGTTGCTGTAAACTTCCTTAGCGCAGAAGGTTTACCTTAATTTTTACTTAAATTAACCAGTTTAAGACCATCCCATTGAGGCTTTACTGCTACAGGGCAGCCACTCTGCGCAGACTCACGTATATAAATGTGCTCTTCCACCTCAAACACACTTTTGTGCTCACCTCCAAGTTTGACCCATCATGACAGGTCAAACTGAACTTTTTCCCTTTTAACCCGGAAGGGTATGCTGGTACACAGATCTTCCCACTCTTTACCAGCACTTTTAAGCAGATCCAAATCGCTCCATATCCATGTAAAAAAATGCTCAATATAGTGTAGTTAGTATGTATGCTAAAATCAGCCTTTATTAAAACGATATGTATCAACTCACATTAAAATGTGTCCTGGGATACCACCGGGTTAAAAACTCACTATACTGTGCTCTCAGTAAAGTGTATGCTGTAATCCCTCTTTCAAAATGGCGGCACGTGGACTTCCGGTTTACAGCTTGACGTCAGAGGCGTACCTGATGATGTCAAGCCATAAACTTGAAGTCCATATGCCACCATTGGGAGATTATGAGTAGCATATATTGATTCTCATATGCACGGCAGATTGATTGTCACCATTTATATAAGCACATATAAGGTTACAAGCACCATTATATTTATTTCATTGTTCCGCTGCATTTTTTTCAACTTATTTTACTCAGAAAAACAATCAGCTCTCAGACCCATAGAACACAGCTCTATCAATGTAAACCATACAGAGCTGTGTTCAGTGACAGGCAATCTCATTGATTTTTCATTCCCTGTTAAGCAGAGAATGGAAAACTAGATCCACAGTAAAGGCAGCACACAGTACACACACACAAACACATGGTAGGCTCATATTTAAGCCCTTGATCACCCTAGATGTTAACCCCTTCCTGCCCAATGGCATCAGTATAGTGACAGTGTGTATTATTAACACTGATCACTGTAATAATGGCACTGGTGATTCCAGTGACAGTTAGATCCCCCAGCATCAGTTAGTGTCAGATTGACACTAACTGATGTCACTGATAGCTGGCATTACTAGTATAAAAATAAATATTCCACTATATATCCCATAGTTTGTTGACGCTGAAACTTTCACACAAACCTATCAATATACACGTATTGGGTTATTGTTTACCAAAGACATGTAGCAGAATATATTTTGCCCAATATTTATCCACTCCACCCTGATGCGTTTTGTCTACTGGTGTCTTCAGGGGACAGTAACCTTGTGTTTCTTTACAGCATCTTTTCCTTAACATATATATTAAACTGCCTGTTAACAAATTTTAGTTCTGGTACTTGTGTTGTAAAAAAAAGAGCATTTTTTTGTTTTTGAAGAATTGCCAGCATATACAGTATAAGATAAAGTGTATCTATATTCTCTCTTTATGTTTGTTTGGTGACCATTGTTACTGGGATAGATGGGATGGGAAATTCAAACTTTTTATTCAACTGTTAGTTGTCACCAGAAGAGGAGGTGGTGAGAAATCTTGCAATGGGAATACATGTTTTGGTGTCAGCTGTTAAAGAGGGGAATTTCCATCACTTTGGAAAGAATTCTATTAGTGTCCTGTTTTTTCAGAACAGAAAATAAGGTGAAATAAACACAGGACAAAGACAGAAAATAAAAAAACAAGTTTGTTCTGATTTGCAACAAAAGTTACTGGCTAACATTTCAGATCTCTTTACAAAAATATCAGAACTTGCTTTTACTAAGAAACTTTCCTCCACCCCTATCAAAAACCACTCATTCAAACTGTGCCTCAGTCATTAACAGAAATTCACATGTGAGTGTTTTTTTGTTTTTTTTTAAGTTCGAAAGTGCTTTTTGAACCATTGTATTTACACTTAGAACCAAACTAATATCACTCAAATCACAATACTTTGCCTGGATTTAACAATGTTACAAGCTGAAAGTTTGCTCTAGGTTTTCAACACTTTGTTATAATCCCAATAAATGCTCTTTACAAATGTGTGTTATATTTTCAGTTTGATACACAATGCAGACTGTTACAAGGCTATCTTCAGAACTGACAGGTCTGGGAAGTGAGATGAGACATTTTCATTCATAGATTAAAAAAGAATGTTAACAGCATGTTTTAAAGGCAGAAAGTAGGGTCCTTAAAATACCAAGCGGCTTAGTTGACCTACTTAAGAAAACCCTTGAGGAACAGTTGTCTTCTAAACACAATGATCCCCTTGAGTTCATCTCTACCCCATGGTAGTGTTGTATGTATTGGGAGGTCTGCCTCAGAAGTGCATAGTACAGGTATTAGCAAGGATTAAATTACAGGTTAAATGGAGGGTAATGGCACATTAACACAAGCATTCTAATAGCTCAGAGTGTCACTTAACTCTTTTAAAATAGTAAAACAACAGCAGGAATTTTCACCGTCTTGGTGGAGCCAAGCAGCATGTTAAGAGTGGATTATCACTGACGCTTTAACACTTGACAGGCTAACATGTCCTTCAGAGAACATATCCTGAAGGACAGTGTGATTTAAATATTTTACATTTGCTAAAAGCACTATATTTACATTAATGTGTTAATCGCACTTGGAAGTTTTCTCATTCTTTTAGATGACCAGAAACATCAGAGGATGGATTAGCAGGGGTTAAGATTGAAGTGCAGTTTATCACTGGTAAGCTTCAACACCCCCAGCAAGAAAAAAGATCTTGACATGAGTCTTAATGGTTTAAATGAAAACTGAAATAGCAGGGTATATCAAATTGTAAAGCAAGATTAATTTGCTAGTAGTGGCTGAGTAATGTTCTTCTGTGTCTTATTCACTATAAAAGATCACATTAAAAAAGACTGTGATGCAAGTCTTCTGACAAACGTAGCTTATTTGAAGCAAATCTGTGTCTAGTCCAAAAGTTCAGCCCTTGGAAAAATAGATACAAATAAAACTGGCTTTGTTTTCCTATTCAGCCACGAGTTTCCTCCATGCTCACAATCATGGTGGATGGTGGAATTCCTTCCCAGCAGGTAAAGTATTCTGACAGCAGCACCCACCACTGTCAGAATAAACACATTAGTGGATGAAGCTGAATGCCTTCAGCCGTTGATCAAGGATAGTTTTCCAACATGTCCCGTCAACAGAAGTTGATGAAATGATTGACTACTGTCAAGTGTGGACTGTGTGTGACACTTGACAGTAGTCAACCATTTCATCAACTTCTGTTGATGGGACACGTTGGAAAACTATCCTAAACTAACTATTGACTACTGCCAAGTGTGGACTGTCACACACTGATCAAAATCAGTGTATGGACAGATTTACATTGTCTGACTTACTGCCATTATTTCTACGCAGCTCCCCACTTTTTTTCTTGAGCTTTTTGAAGCTGAATATCCCAAAAAATTTTTTATAAACTTAAAATATCTTTTTGTAGATGTGCAGGGAATAGTTAAAAGCTATAGCAGGTTATTTTCCTTCATCTCCTGTCCTGAAGACAGAACCAATAGTGAGAGGAAATCTCTCTCATTAGCATTTTATGGTCTTCCCATTCTGGAAAGAATTTTAAAATTTTTGTTTTCCCTCAATTTTTGTCTCGGTGACAATGATCATCAGGAAAATGGTAAATCTCCCCAACATGGAAACAGGCAGAACCAGACATTGGTATTAGATGTATTTTCTCTATGCAAATCAAAACAAAGAAGTCTGGACTTTAGATACACTTTAATAGCCAGGATGCATAAACAGTAAAAATTGAAGGCTTCTTTTTTTTTTTTTTTTTTTTTTTTTAACAATTCTATTTGCTGCAGCAAGGGCTAAACTACCTTGGGCTAGCATCATGTTGGAGAGTTGGTGTGATGGCAAGTGCTGCAAACAGAACTTCTCAGGGAGCATTAACTGATGGAGCTTTAGCTATTTATCATGTTATCTATTGCTGTCTAGCATTAAAGACAAAAAAAGCTTGATGATGTCCTATTATGAAACTTTGACACTACATAGGATGTATAACAATAAAAAGATGTCATAACACACTATTTTGCACAAGCTCTATAATTGTCCTTTGTCCTATAGTTCATTTGAGAAAATAGGTAACTGCTACCTTTAAGCCTGGAACACATATTAATTTTTGTTTCATTCAACTCAGCGGGCTGAACAAAAATAAAACTGCAAGACCGCTGTACTAGCTATGCTATGATAGGCATGTTATGCAGCTATCTCTCCCGCTTTGCCATTGTGTCCTCACAGAGGGACTCCCCTCCTGCCAGAACACACTAATCAGCGCCCTTGGCTGTGAATGCTGATCGGTTTCTGGTTTTTCAGCATGTCCCTTGAACAAAAGCTGGTCCTTAGACCAGCTTCTGTCGGAAGGACAGCTGAACACACAATCCAAATGTCAGTCGATTCCTACTGAACTGGCCAATATTTGGACCGTATGTATCCAGCTGTAAACTCAACTTTCTTACTCTTCATTAAATTGAGTGAATCTGCCCAGGTAAAAAAGGAATGATACACTAGACACTGTCATGGGGCACATGTGCAATGTTAAAAAGAAGTGCAAAGGGGAGAAATGTTTCTCATGTAGCTTCAAGGGCAACCTTGAAAATGTACAAATCCTTAGAGCTGTAGTGTTCTGGAACATACTTACACTCTCAGTGACAGTGTACAATGCAGCACATATTTAGTTTTGGAATTTCTTTTTTTTCCTTTACAATGAGACTGGCTTTCATATACAGTAGCACCCCAATCTCATTTATTTCAGTTAAAAAAAATTTTTTTCCAGGTAGTGTTAGCAGCGATACATGTTTTTCCATCAAACAGCAGTATGCCTGTCTTGACCAGCAGTTGAAAATTGGCCAGTAGTTCACCGCAGCTGTCCTTGTTCTCACAGGTACAAAACTGTTTTTTTCTTGTCCAATTTCTACAAAGTTCTTATTAAAAATGTAGAGACTTCAGATAAAACAGCAGTGTAAAATTGGCCAGCAGCAGGGCCAGGGGTGGACTGACAACTCATGGGGCCCCCGGGCAATAGGGGATCATGGGGCCCCTGTATCCTTGCCCAAACTCAAAAAAGCCTATGAAAAAGGTACCAGGGGCATCTCATGGGGCCCCCTACTGACCCTGAGCCCTCAGGCAGTGCCCGAGTTTCCAAATGGTCAGTCCGCCCCTGAGCAGGGCATTTTTAATATGAGAGATTGGGCTGAAATGTAGTGGAGAAAAAGAGTACAGGCAGGTGTTTTACTACAAGACTTGAGAGACCACAGATCATACAGCAATGTAAAAGTGGCCAGCAGAACAATTTTTATGAGCAAGGCTAGGTCCAAATGTATTAGAGATAAAAAGCTCATTCTAGGGTTTTAATACACAGTGTTAAATTGGCCAGCAGCAGAAGAGTTTAATCAGAGAAACAAGATGTAACTAGTGTGTGACTAAAATTTGATCTATGGATATAGAGGGGTGCAGTGAATGTAGGTGGTATAAGGTAAGGGAGGCAGCTCAAGGAACAGATGGTCAGTAAAAAGGGAATGATTTTTTTTGAGCCCCCATATTATAAAACAGTCCCTGTCAACATATATAAAAATAAAGAAAAAACACAATTGAAATGAAAACTTCAGAATACCACCTCTGCAACAAAAATCCACTTTTTTTTAAAAAAACCTTTTTACTGTTATCTACATAAGGGATATGAGGAAATAGAACTGTTTGCAACTGGTCAGCTCAGTTACTCATTACTTCAGCTGCATTTTCTAAGTCTGTATGCTCATTATAACTTTAACAGTCATGCACTTACACTTCAATAGTACCTGTCACTATTGTATTTTACTTTGCATTTTCATTGTAATTCTCCATTACAAATCAGCCCCTGAACATGAGCCGTTTTCTTTATTCTTTCAATGCAGCACACTACAATGCATGAGCATTGAGGTGCTCAGACAAGGTGTATTACAGTTCCATTAAAAATGAATGGCACTGCAATTCACAGCACTGCAGATCAAGCATTGCCACAACATGTAGGTCTGAAGTTGGCTTCAATGTTTTTAGTTTAACCACTTAAATATCAACCTGTATTACTCCTTCACTACCAGGCCATTTTTGAAGTTTTCAGCATTGTGACAGTTTTACTAACAATTTGTCCGTCATGCAGCACTCTACTCAAATTCATTTTACATAATTTTTCAAGACAGAGGTTTCTTTTTGCAGTACCTAGAAACTACTGGGGGGTTTTTTGGCTATAAGAATGAAAAAAAGACAAAAGTAGCCACCCCAAGGTTCCCATTTTTTTGCCACAATGTTTTGAAAATGGAGAAACATGTCGGTACTGAAGGGGCTAAACAAGAAGCTTGAGATTGGTGCACTAGATACATCAATGTACAGCTTATGCACTGAGGAAGTGAATGGGTTATTGTACAGGTCACATACAGTGGTAGGATGGAGGGGATGGGGTTAATGTTCAGAGGTGCAAGATAAAGGAAGTGGGGTTAATATACAGGTGACTAAGAAACATATTGGATATGGTATTTGCAAGAGAGGAAGGGGGTTGGAAAGGGTTAAAGAAAAAGATTCCTGTGTCACTGCAACAGAATGAATAGGTCAAAGGCTGCAGTTGCTGATCCATTCATTCTGTGCTCATTCATAAGCATTCTCTCTCCTTCCCCTGTAGTGATGGGAAGTGGAGGCACCAGCACTGAAAATAGTACCATGTGTATGCCATGACCAGATGGGTTTTATGTCAGGTAAGGGCTCTGACATTAACATACAGAGACTGTTCACTCACATTTCTGTGGCCTATGATGGTGATGATCCTGGAGTGGTGCTATCCCTGGACACTGAAAAAGCCTTCAATTCAGTCGAGTTGGAATATCTATGGGAGACTTTGCGATGCTTCGGATTTGGCTCCAACTTCATCTCTTGGATCAGATGCCAATACAGTGTGCCACTTGCGAGAGTATGCACTAATAATAATCTTTCCCCCCTTTTGTACTCTGTAGGGGCACTCCGCAGGGTTGTCCACTTTTGCCGGGCCTGTCCAGGATATGCATAAATTGGGAGAAGTCAATCTTGTTTTCTCTTGCGCCAGGATCCTTGCCTAACATTTCCTTGGCCCCTATTAGATCGGTCTCTCAATTTAAATATTTGGGTGTGATGGTGCAGCGTGACATGTCAAAATACCTAACGGACGACCTTCATCCCCTCCTAAAACAGTTGCAGACTAGATGTACAAATTGTATAAGCACCAAAGGCCGGGTTCATCTTTTTAAAATTATTTCTACCCAAGTTCATCTATTTGTTTCAACATATGCTGGTACAAATCCCACAGTCCTTTTTTCATCGATTGGATGGTGTTGTCTCTGTGTTTATTTGGGCTGGAAAGATTCCTAGACTTTACCGCTCTACTCTGCACTTACCCATTAATCGTGGCGGCTTGGTACTTCCTAAACTGCTTCTATATTATTGGGCTGCTGTTTTAGTCATGGTGCACTGGTGGCTCTCCCAGCCTAGAAATAATGCTGCGATCCTGGAGGCGGCAATATTGGGTTCATATACAGAACTTTGTAACTTAGTTAATAGAGGTCCGAAATCCAACTCTGCCATGCTGACGACTCTGAGGGTGTGGAGACAGGCTAGAGTTCAATTTCATGTAAATAACTCCTACTCCCCTCATATGCCTATTTGGGGCAATCTGACCCTTTCCCATCTGCACATGATACTGGATCCTGTAGTGTGGGCTTGGTATGGCATTAGAATGCTGCATCATATTATGCCTGATGGCGCCCTGCTCTCCTTTGATGAACTCAAACGTAATCATGGCCTACCTAACCCGATGTTCTTCCAGTTTTTACAATTGCAACATGCAGTGGCTGCTCAATTTCCTTTCTGTTATCCTCTCTTCATTCCCTGTTACTGCCTCTATCTACCCCTAGAATGCAGTTGCTTTACGATATATTGCTCATGGACCACCCATCCCTCTCGGAGGATGACTGGAAGGATTGTCTTTTACAATGCCTCCCTACCATGATCTCAGCCAGGGTCCGATTCATACAACTAAAATGTATCCATAGAGTATATTACACCCCGCGACGATTGGCTGCGATATATCCTGATAGATCAGCAACGTGTCCTCGTTGTGATATGGCGGTGGGCATGTTTCACCATATGTTTTGGGAATGTACAAAGCTACATCCCTTTTTGGGCCAGAGTACTAGCTACTATTAATGCTGTCAGTAAATTGTCTATTCCCATGGACCGGCATGAATTGTGTTGTTGGGTCTCCTGGACCTTATGGAGGCATCTAACCAAATAAATCATTGGTGGATAATGGCCAACTGCATTGTAAAATATATGTTTTTGCTCAGGATGACTGGTTGAACTTATATGCTTTACAGCATTAGATGTTTATGTATATTGTATTTCTACTGAATACCACATGCTTGATTGTTCTTATGTACCTTGGTGTGTTTATACTTGTGTACGATTCAATAAATGTAATTGTTAAAAAAAAAAAAATTAGTACCATGTGATGACCAATCACAACAATCACATGGTACACAGTCTCTCAGGTCGGTTGGGTACAGTGTCTCTGTACAAAGCAATCAACAAAAGGTTCAGCCTCCTTACTGCTAATTATCCAGTGCTGTTCATAAATGGCATTGGGTGAAAAAAGGGCCACTGATCTGGTGGTGGGGGGGGGGGGTCTGGAAGTGAAAGGGTTAGAGTATTTCAGAATAAATAAATACAAATAAAATAACCCAAAGTAAAGTCCCTACTAACATAAAGAAATGAACAATATATCCCCAATATGAATAACAACCTAAAAATACCACCCCTTTAGGTAAGTCTATATTTTTAAAAAGAATTGCAGCAAGAAATATAAAAGTTTGCTATGGACAGGACAGCATCTAACTCCACTGACTTCAAATCAGCCACAAAATAAAATTAAATACAAAAGCCCCCAATAATAGGAACAAAAAAAGTCAGCAAAGGAGTTCACTGCACACAGGTCTAACAATAGGAATTAGAACAGTTTCCTAACTGACCCTAATCTCCCCCCATGCAGTTTTCCTGTTTCCCTACAACCGCTTCCCTGACACCTTGGGGTCGATTTACTAAAACTGGAGAGGGCAAAATATTGTGAAGCTCTGCATAGAAAGCAATTGACTTCAATTAAGTTTTAATAAAAAAAAAAAAAAAAAAAAAAAAACTAGAACAAACCGAAGTTAGATGCGAATAGGCTACCATGCACAGCTGCACCAGATTTTGCACTCTCCATTTATAGTAAATCAACCACTATGGTTGTTCTCCTCTCCCCCCCCCCCCCCCCCTTTATAGAGAGGAGCTCACTTAATCAAAATCCCCGTTTGGTCTTTTCCCACAGTCCAAAGGCCATACAGGGCATTATTTTTTTTTTTAATCTTCTGACAGACTCTGCATATAAATTTACCGGGACCACAAACCTTAAATCCACAGAATTCACCTTGAACCCATGGTGTAGTGGTTAACCCAAACCTTGTCCCTGTTTAGAAGCCATAGATGCTCATTTATAACACAGCTTATGGGAAGGAAATACCTGAATTCCAGAAACAATCAACCTCTTTAATACTGGGGGGACTTGCTAACAGAAAACCCAAAACAAATGAAATAATTTTTCTTCAATGTACTAGGTAGCAATTACATGATTTGACTTGAATTTACAGTCATTCAGACATATAAATCTGCTTTTGACATTCATCACTGTTTATTCAGCAATGTTATTTCACTTCACACCAAAAACAAGTAAAATTTAAGTCTTTAGAATGACTAAGGCCTGTATCCTTTTCCTAAATATTGAATTGATTCTAACACTTACCTGAAATCAAGGTACAAACATTGCAAGTTAATGCAGCTCATACTCGTTAATGCAAAATACATTTTTAAATGCTTTAATTTAAGCACTGGTATTAACTGAATCACATGTGTTGTTCTGTCTCAAAAGATGATAAATACAGTGACATAACTCCTAGACCCAGTCTGTATGGAAAGTAAATTAGAATCTTGGCAGTAGAGAGAAAGGCTGGGATTGCCTAACTGGGGATTGCATTAACACCAAAACAGGAGGAGAGACATAAGAACATGCCAAATACAATATATAAGACAAAATACGGGCTGCTATTGCAGCACTTCCCTGCCCCATCACAGTATGATAATGTAATACATTACCACAAAAACAAAAGTCCATAAACCTACTCTAAGCTATCCTCTGGACCTGAAAGACAAGAAAAGAGAAAACCACAAGCAAAACATATATACATAGTTCATAAGATGAAGTCTGTCATGAGCCTTTATTGTCTTGGGCTTGACATGTCCTGGAATGATCTCAGACAACATCAAGTCACTTTTCCAAAGATGGGAAACCTTGAGAAGAACAAGTATCTCTAGTTCTTGCCAAGTCTATCTATAGGAAAGCTCTGTTCTCAGCTTGCAAAGAAAGGAATGTTCTTGCATGATGACTGATGTAAATGACTCTGATAAGCATGGTATGGATTTTAAAGGGAACCCCAAGCAAGAATCAAGAAAAAAAAGTGTGCGGTCCCCATCCAAAAATCCACACTAGACCTTTATCTGTGCACTCAGCCTGGAGGGCCAGGAAAGTTGGGTGAGTGTTCATCCCCCCCTAACCATACGAGGTCATATGCCCTCAATGTGGGAAAGTATTTTGCCAGGGAGGATCCTCCTGACAAAGGACCTTGTCCCCATGTTGATAAAGACATGGGTCTCTTTCCCACCCTGCCCTGGTGGTTGTGGGGGCCTGCAGGTGGGGGCCTTATCAAAATCTGGAAGCACCCTTTAATAACAGAATCCCTACGTATTTACAAAGCATGTATAGTGTAAATAAATACACACACACACAGTCCTTTAATGAAAAAAGTGCTCCACAATGCACATACATGTCAGCAATCACATTATTCACCGATGCAGATCCATATCAATCATGGTACCCACCAAGCTGCCAAAAAGAAAAATCCTAATAACCGTAACATGACAATGACAGCTCACCAAATGACCGCTCCCTGAGCTACCATTGACAATATAAACAAAGGTTGGGGATAGTGGTGAACTCATTATCCAATTTGGGCCATGTGGCCATATTTAGGTAATTATGTTAACCCCTATCTCTCCCTCTTTGCTTGCATTTCTGGGGATTCCCAGTCATGTACAGTAAGTGAATGGACTGGGTGAAGTCTGTGATTGGTGAGGATGCAGCAGGTGCAGGCACCCACTGCTTCCTTAGCAACAATTGACAGCAGGAAGTTGTCATTTTCGACCACACTGAATATCCTGTTAATATGATTGGTGTTCATTGTTCGACCAAATTTAAAACAGCAAATGTTTGATTCAAACTTACTGTATGTTCATTCTGAACACTCGGCTCAATTCTTTTCCTGTGATTTCTACTGTACCAGCCAAAGTTTGTAATGCAAAGACACTACATTTTCTATCACATGACACGTTACAGTACTCCAAAATTACAAATAATTACTTTGATCATTTAAAACCTCATACATTCTGACAGTTTTCTTTGGCTGACCTCAAGAAACACTTATTTTACCACTTTGTGATGTTGCTTAATATACTTACATATGATAATTTGAATTGACTGTTCATTGCTGTACCTGCAATGATCTGATGGAGGAGGGGAAGAACGTCAGTGGATGTAGTCTTACACATGCCTATCACTATCATACTCCTGAGCATCTAACTGCAGCCTTGTAGTGTCTGTCAAAGTGTTCTGTTGATGCACAACACCTGAAGGCTTTGCGCATACCTTGGCAGCTTGCATCTCTGCCTGTGCACTGGCTTTGACACCTTTTATTATGATGGCTACTTCCCCGTTAGTGCACAAAGCATCTGCATCCATCTCTTCTGCTTCAGTATGAATGTACTACTTAATTATAACCACTGTGTGCAGTGTGACACTGTCTTAGTGATGATTTGTGTGAGTGGAACATTAGCATCTATAAGATGAGTACTTTACAGAGGTATACTGCAGTTTCATGCTTTTGGGATATCTTTATATCTATCAGTGAATTAGTGTTACTAACCCCAGGACCCTGCATTCACTATATCTGGTCTCCCACAGTACACAGAACATGGAAGTCCAATTATTTTAGAAAATATAAACTGCTAAATACCTTTCCTCATCAGCTGTTTGAGCAGTCTTGTGTCTTTTATCAGTGTTCAGCAGAGCACTGGTTAAAGCTTGTAGGAGGAGTTTTTTCTGCTCTAGGAGGATATAAAACCGCTGACCTCTGTTTGACTAGTGCTGATTGGCCATGTGCAGGGGTGTATTTACCACAAGGCAAACAAGGCATTTGCCTAGGGCAGCATTTTTCTGGGGGGCAGTGCCACCCCCCAAAAGAAGGGATGAAAGAAGGGACACACACAGCATAGGGACTAGGTGAGATCTGAGAGAGGCTGCCTGATGGTGTATACAGAGCCTGAATCTTGTTCCCGAGGATGTCCAGAGCTGTGAAGGTGAGTGTCTTATCTCTTCCTGGGGTGGGGGGTTGCCAGTATATGGGGAGCAGTGGTAGTGGAAGGCTCTCTGGGGTGGGGGACTAGGGTGTTGTTCAATGTCAGGCTCACTTTGTGGGGGAGGGAGGTGTTGGTCGGTCTCTCCGTGGGGGGGAAGAGCCAATGTTTGTGTTGCCTAGGGCAGCACGAAACCTAAATACACCACTGGCCCTGTGCTGATCACATGCACTCTCCCAAGAAAAAAAAAAAACCTCTCTAGCAATACACACTAAACTGAGCATGTGTAGGTGGCTACGGGTTCAGTCTGTTTTATCAGGTGATAAGCTGTGGACAATTGAACAAGAGGAGGGGCAGAGAAAACAGGATCAAACATCCTTTTTACAATGCAGAGCATTAACCTCTTAGGTTCCACAGTGAGTATAACGAGCATGCTTTACTGCATGTACGGACTGATTTTACTGTTGTGGGTTTAGTAACCCTTTAAGGTGCCATTATTTATTTTTTTTAAATTTTGATAGGAGAGAAAAATATTTTTCCATAAAGTCTCTTTACAACTTTCTTTTAATTGTTGCAAGTGCACTTTGTAGGTGTTCTTCATCATTACATTATGTTTCATCAGCAGCAGTTATGCATTGCATAGTCCTATTCCACAGTCATTTCTGCCTTGATTGGTTTATTTTCTTTGAACTTCAAGGAAGTCAAACTAGTTTAATCTTGAAGGTTTGTTTCTTACAGATCTACAGGTTTTTGCTGAGATATGTTGCTGTAACTGTGAGCTTTGCAGCTATATTTGTATGCAGACACAGGTTATGCAGAATGCAAGTGTTTGTGCATGGAAGAAATAAAATACAGTCTTTCACAGCACAGCAATTCCAGCAGCAGGAATGATTTTAGAAAATTAGAAAAGCACAAATAAGTTTAATACAGAGAAAAAACAATGCATGTACAGCTTTCTAATCTGTAGAAAGAACTTGATCTAATGAGAGAGATCATGGACATAATGCGAATGTAGGAGACTGCTTTCTAATCTTCTATTGCTTCTAACCAGAGTCTGTATTGCAACCAGGTACTCACTTTCTGAGACATAGGTACAACTTGAAGCAGATAGCACAGTGCGTAAAAGAAATCCTCTAATGTTTCAAATTCCGATATATGAAAGAATGCAGTGACATACTTTCCAGACATAGACTATAAAGGACAGTATAGCCACTTGTTAATCTGGCAGAATTCACAGGCAGCTTAATTCTTCACTTAATTTAGAAGCTAAATACAAGATAGTTTAACTTCAGAAATGGGGAGTTGATGTTTTTCTGGTCTTCTGAAGTGTAAGAGGATAATGACTAAGCCCTGTGTCTGCTTGGAAAGTGAAACTACAACTGAGGAGTAGAAGGGGAGGATGAGATAGCCAGGAAATGTATTAACTAGCCTCAAAACAGAAGGGGGAAACTGAGGAACATACTAAATACAATGAGCAAAACAAAGGACAGGCTGCTGTTGTCACCCTATCGCAACCCACTACTTAGCAGATCTCAAGATGGAAGGGGGAGAAGCAGCATAAGCAGCCATTTATTTCTGTGTCAGTGTTCTTGTGCTTACAAAAACACGTTGAGAATGTTGAGAGCAAGTCCAGATTTAATTTTATTCACATTTATCTTAAAACGCCAGCATGATTTAGGGGTTCAACCCCTCCCTTTCATCGGAGCTCAGTACTGCTTAATAAAGTATGTAATAGACAAATAAAATTGGAGCTTTAGTGAGGGGTGATTAGTTGTATTGCAGGGGCAGACTGACAACTCATTGGGCCCCCGGGCAATAGGGGATCATGGGGCCCCTGTGTCCTTGCCCAAACTCAAAAAAGCCTATGAAAAAGGTACCAGGGGCATCTCATGGGGCCCCCTACTGACCCCGGGCCCTCGGGCAGTGCCCGAGTTTCCAAATGGTCAGTCCGCCGCTGTTGTATTGCTCCAGATGCTCCAAAAATAACTCCAGCAGCCTGTGGAAGTAGCTACAGATGGAGATGAGGACTTTGCATCTCACCTTTGGCAGTGGTGTTAGGTTTGCTTGAGCTGTACTCTTTGGAGTAAGTAAGAGTGTTTGAAACAGTTGAAGATGAAACTATCTGTATGTTTTTATATGCTCTACGAATAAAAAAAGGCACATTGGATTCTGTAGATTCATAGTCATGAAACTAAAAGCACCGTTTATGGATTTGCAAAGGCAAAATGCAATAAAGAGCAGCACAGTGGCTAAGTGGTTAGCACTTCCACCTGGCAGTACTCGGGTTGTTGATTTGAATCCCAAGCACGGCACCACCTGCCTGGAGTTTGTATGTTCTCTCTGTGTCTTTGTGGGTTTCCTCCCACACTCCAAAGACATGCTGGTAGGTTAATTGGCTCCTGTCTACATTGCCCCTAGTATGTGTATGTATGAATGTGAGTTAGGGACATTAGACTTGTACACCCCTTAAGGGTTAGGGACTGATGTGAATCTACAATATATACTGTATATGTAAAGCGCTGCGTAAATTGATGGCACTATATAAGTACCCAGGGGTGGACTGACAACTCATTGGGCCCCTGGGCAATAGAGGATCATGGGGCCCCTGTGTCCTTGCCCAAACTCAAAAAAGCCTATCAAGAAGGTACCAGGGGCATCTCATGGGGCCCCCTACTGACCCTGGGCCCTCAGGCAGTGCCCGAGTTTCCAAATGGTCAGTCCGCCTCTGTACCTGAAATAAAGAGGCATTGACTAGTAGTGTATTCTCTGTAAAAGGTAGTCAGCCCCTTTAACTGGAGTATGTTTGAATTTACGCTCACAGGTCTTTAAGTTTTTGTTTATAGCGAAGAAATTAAAATGCTTGCCCTGCTAAAGCAAAACCAAAGCTGCACAATACACTTTTCTGATTGGAGGTTATTGCAGAATGAGTTGCAGGGACAGGTATAAAGAAAAATAATTATAATGACAGTAATAACTTGGATCCCCTACCATTTAGCTGCTTTATTTGAAAAAAAAAAAGTTGAGTACCCTGGCACTTAAACACATAATAGGCTGTTATTTTTTTTAATTACCCACCCTAGCAACCAATTGACAATTATCTACACTGCTATAGAAAGCAATTTTATTAAAATTACCAATTCATTTGTTGACTATTGTGCAGAAATAAGCATGGATGGCACATAATGATCAGCATTCAATGCTATTCACATTTTTAGCATCCTTTGTTAATTTTGCTGCTTATTTTAATGTTACACAGGGGTCACTTCAATATCATATCTCCCACAGTAGCAGCAGAACAAGTATTAATCAGCTCAGTGCTAAATAGTATTTGTCTTTGGTAAAATGGACATAATAGATAATAGTGTATTCAACACCAGTTATAGACAGTGGTCACAGCAAATTGAAACGTGTCATTTGTGTGTTTTTTTTTTCCTTGCTCTGAAGCCATAGTTTTCTTTTTTTGCAATCTCTCTAGCTAGCAGTCGTTCTCACACTCTTAGCTGCTTACACGTTTTCTCTATGCAGCCACACATATACAATTATTTCACCTGAACATGCGTCAGAGAAAAAAAAAAAAAAAAGCAAGCTTTATTGCGCTTTATTGAAGCAATCGGTACACTTTACACGTCAGTCAGGAACATACAAAATACCAAGGAAGGTATGCCATTTAAAAGCACGTAATAAATTGCAATTAAAATTCATCCCACAATTAAACTTGCAATTAAATGAATTCACAATTAAATTTACCCACAATTAACATGTATGTACGCCTTACAATATACTTCTCTTGATTGTTTTGGTTTGTTAAATATACTACAAAAAGTGTTTTTGTTTTATCACTTAGTGAAAAAAAACTGTTGATCCTGCCAGAAATTCAGTATGCTCCTAAATTCATGTAGTGACTTGCATCTACTGCACTGACATTTCAACTAATGTTCTCCGGCCTGTCCAGCTTACCTAGTATGTAAAGTATAGAACACCTGCTGTATTTTATGGAGATAAGTATTCATTCTGTCCTAGTGTGGCAATGCTGATGCTATAGAGATACAATAAAGTAAGTACGGATAGTTTTCCTGGGGTTAGAAAGTTTTTTTGTTTTTTTTTGTTTTTTTTACTGGCATGACCACCAGGTGAAAATAAAGGTAAAAAGCCTCCGAAAAATTATTGTAACCTTCACACCGAACAACTGGTAAACTTCACTATATCACACTTAGGTTTATATACAATCTCAGTTATTTTCTCTCTGTTTTCATTCACAAACCACTTGCCCTCCAGAGGATTTATTCCCCCCCCCCCCCTTCCTGACCAGGCCATTTTTTGCAAAACGACGCTGCGTTACTTTAACTGAGAATTGTGCGGTTATGTAACGCTGCACAAAAATGAAATTTACATCCTTTTTTCCCCACAAATAAACCTTTCTTTTGGTGGTGTTTGATCGCCTGAGCGTTTTTTAAAATTTTTTGCGCAATAAACAAAAAGATCGACCATTTTGAAAAAAAAAAAAAAATATTTTGACTTTTTGCTATTAAACATATCTAATAAATTTTTTTTTAAAAAATCCGATTTTAAATTAAATTTAGGCCAAAATGTATTCTGCTACGTGTCTGGGCAACACAGTGGCTTAGTGGTTAGCACGTCTGCCTGGCAGTAAATGGGTCATGGGTTTGATTCCCGACCATGGCGCTTCCTGCATGGAGTTTGCATGTTCTCCCTGTGCTTGCGTGGGTTTTCTGTGGGTGCTCTGGTTTCCTCCCACACTCCAAAGACATGCTGGTAGGTTAATTGGATCCTGTCTAAATTGGCCCTAATATGTGTATGTATGAATGTGAGTTAGGGACCTTAGATTGTACACCCCTTGAGGGTTAGGGACTGATGTGAATGTTCAATATATATATGTGTAAAGCGCTGCGTAAATTTACAGCGCTATATAAGTACCTGAAATAAATGTCTTTACTATAACAAAATTCCAATATGTGTAAATTGGTTTACGTGAAAGTTATAGCGTTTACAAATGGCGGTATATATACTGGAATTTTTTTTTTACTAGTAATTAATAACTTATAGCAGGACTGCAGCGGACAGTCTAACACTGGGGGGAACTGACTTGGTGTCACTGACATCCCAAGTGACACCAATACAGTGATCAGAGCTAATAAAAAGCACTGACACTGTACTGATGGCATTGGGCGATCCAAGGGTTAACTGTGTGCTGTGTGCAGTTTTACAGTGGGCTGTGTGAGTGCTTTGCACTGTAAGCACACTGCTTTGTATACAAAGCAGTGTGCAGGAGCTGAGGAGAGAGATCTGTGTTTATACAACACCATCTGAGATACTCGGTGATCACCAAGATCACCAAATGGTGGCACGGGTAGGGCGTGCGTGCGCCCCCTAACGGGAACTGCAAAATCACATATATATATATATATATATATATATATACATGATTTTGCGCACCCGTGCCGCCCTGTACTAGTATTTCTGGTACAGGGCGGCGCGGAAGTGGTTAAAAGAGAAGTATAGACTTATTTTTTTCCCAATCATACTTACCTAGGTGGATGCAGCATTGGTCCAATGCTACATTTTTCCCCTGCCAGCTCTAAGTACGGGAGCTCAGTGCTCACATGACCACGATGATCACTGAGTTCTCATTCACCGCTCTCTACTCACTGGAGCGCTGGGCTGTGGAGGGGGAGGGCGCAGCTGGCTCAGGCTCTCAATGGATCACTGAGAGGCTGAGCCAGGTGCTGCTCCAGACTCTGGGGTGGATCCTGACTGTCAAGAGAGAATGGGTCACAGGAGTGCAGAACGAACAAAAGAGCTTGGTTGTACTTCTCCTTTAATTCAATTTGTTAATTTTCTTAACTTCATCCCCAGATTTTCTAACCTTTCCCACTTTAGCAAAAATGTGTCTTCTGTTTTATGCCCATGTGCCCATTGGAAAAATTTGCCATAATTTCTTGTCCTTACAAAAACTGAGGGAAAAATCACTTCAATAGGGGCACAAACTGCAAAATCTGACACAGACTGTAACCCTTCTACACACTATAAAAAAAATAATACATTTGGCTAAAAGTTCAGTAGACTTCAACTATTAAATTGGTTAATGTAAAACATGGAAAGACTTAGAGCAAATAAAGCTTGCGCCCATGGCCACAAGTTTGTAGATATCTTACTATCACACCTACCGTATTTTTCGCACCATAAGACGCACTTTTTTCCCCCCCAAAAAGGGGGGAAAATGTCAGTGCGTCTTATGGAGCTAATATGGAGCGGCCGGTCCGGTATTTCCACTGCAGCCGTGTCAGAATACCGGGCTGGCCGCTCAGCTCTATAGCGGGACCTTATAGAGATGACTGCTGACCTTTGGGGAGGGGGGGGAGCGGGTACCTGAATTTGACAGATACCCGCTCCCACTTCCGTGGAGTTGTTCTTTCATCTTACCCGTTCCTCTATCCAGCGGCGCAGTCTTCCCGGCTTCTGTAGTGTGGGCATGACAGCCGGGTGCCAAGTGCGCATGCGCAGGAAGCGGTGCTTTTTGTGAATGGTAAGGCGGCACCTGGGACACATGACAGATCCCAGAAGCCGCCGGACCAATCACAAAGCGCAGCGCTTCTCGCTCATGCGCACTGGGCACCCGGCTGTCATGCCGAGCGCCATTACAGAAGCCGGGAAGACAGCGCGCGGCTGGATAGAGGAACAGGTAAGATGAAAGAACAACTCCGCGGAAGTGGGAGTGGGTACCTGTCAAATTCAGGTACCCGCTCCCCCCCCTCCCCAAAGGTCAGCAGTCATCCCCTGTACTATCCACAGTCTCTGGTCATCCCTGTGCTGTCCGCAGTCTCTGGTCATCCCTGTGCTGTCCGCAGTCTCTGGTCATCCCTGTACTGTCCGCAGTCTCTGGTCATCCCTGTACTGTGTCTGCAGTCTCTGGTCATCCCTGTACTGTGTCCGCAGTCTCTGGTCATCCCTGTACTGTGTCCGCAGTCTCTGGTCATCCCTGTACTGTGTCCGCAGTCTCTGGTCATCCCTGTACTGTGTCCGCAGTCTCTGATCATCTCCTGTACTGTGTCCGCAGTCTCTGATCATCTCCTGTACTGTGTCCGCAGTCTCTGGTCATCTCCTGTACTGTGTCCGCAGTCTCTGGTCATCCCCTGAACTGTGTCCGCAGTCTCTGGTCATCTCCTGTACTGTGTCCGCAGTCTCTGGTCATCTCCTGTACTGTGTCCGCAGTCTCTGGTCATCTCCTGTACTGTGTCCGCAGTCCATTAGTTCAGAATTTTTTTTTCCTGTTTTCTGCCTCTAAAACCTAGGTGCGTCTTATGGTCAGGTGCGTCTTATGGAGCGAAAAATACGGTATATGGCCAAACGTTTGTGTACACCCCTCCTTTTTTCCGGTAAAGGGTATCCTTAATGTTATGATATAAGAAGACACTTTAGACAGCTGACAACTTCCAATTTTGTGTTAGCAGTTTTGCTAAAGCTCTTTTCTGTGCCCTTTTGCACAAAGTCAGTTCCAGAAAATTATGGTTTGATATAGAGGAACTTTCATGGCCTTCACAGAGCCCTGACCCCAACCCTAATGGATAATGGAAAGTATTAGCAAATAAAAATCTGGCAAGGGTAGAAAATGAAAATATTCATTTAATTTCTTTTTATGGGACCAACAAACTATTGCCAAAAAAGAGGCATAGGAAACCAGGCACTGCCATGGAGGACATGTACCAGTGGAAAAATAAAAACTACATTTACAGCAGGGAAAAAGCCTTTTCATGCAGTTTTGATGGCTGCATTAAAGAGATGCAAATCCATTAAACTACTGTTTGGGATAAGTGGCAAAGCTGCATGGGCCCAGTGTTCCATGCAGCGGTGTGGTATGCCTAAATGGCAGCTCCCATGAATGTTAAGCAACAAATGTATGCTGCAAACCCCAAACTTAAAAAAGCACTAGCAAGACAATGTCTAGTAGAATAACCTTCCCCCGCCCCCCACCACCTCCTTAATAAATCATTTAAAAAAAAAAAAAAAGCTGCAAAAAGGTGGCATAGAAGCATACTTGCTGCTGATATAGAGAAATAAATTGTTCACTTAAAAAACAAGAATTAAGATTGCCAAAGCAAATGTACAAAACCTTTTTAATGATAAAATTACTATTATTATTATAATTATTACTCAGGGTTTATATAATGTGAACAGTTTACAAAGTACAGAGAGACAGTGCAATTACAATGCAATTTAATAGAAGAGGATTAGGAGGGCCTAACCCATGAGAAATTATAAATCAAATGGTAGAGGCAAGTGATACAAAAGGTACTAACTTTTGGGAATGAGCTGATAGGGAAACTAGAATTACAGTTTTTAGGTGGAGGCAGGATAGGCATCACCGAAGAGATGGATTTTCAAAGATTGGCTAATGGCAGACAAAGTGGGAGATGGCCAGAGAAATTGCGGAATGAAGTTCCAAAGGATGGGAGGGGCTCTGGAGAAGTGAAAGGATCTGACGAGGGAGGTACATAGGAGATCCTGGGAGGAGCAAAATAAATGGTTTGGTTAATATTTTGAGATAAGGTTGCTGATGCAGTTGGGGAAAGTTTTAGATAACTTTGGATGTTAACATTTTGAATTTTTTATGTTGGGCCAGTGTAGAGGAGTGGCGAGCAGTGAATGGATGGCAAGGTGGATAAGTCTAGTACCAGAATTTATGTTCGACTGAACGAGGGATAGACTGTGTAAAGATAGACCCACTATAAGGGATTTACTATAGTCAAGGTGAGGTCAGAAATAACCAGGGAGTAAATAACCAGCATTGTAGTGTTTAGGAAGGGGCACGACGAATGTAACAGAGGTTAAGGTAGCACGATTTGGACAGTGATTGGATGTGGGGCCTGAAAGAGAGGTATCAGGGAATTCCCATAAGCCAGCTGGCTCAAACATGCATATTCATGAACATTAGCTATTGGTGCTCAAGAATTAATGTGGTAGTGCATGTGCATGCGTGGATGTTTATGCATGTCTGGTGTCAGCAATGACACCAGATGGCCTATATACAGTAAGGGATGCTCTAACTCAGTGTCAGTGCTGACTAATCTCCATTGTGTTCCTAGTCTCCTAACTTATGTTCTGCATGTACTTCCTGTTGTTGACCTGCCTTCCTCCTGACCTGATTTGGATCCTGCTCTGTACTTCTATTCTACCTGTTCTTGTCCTTGACTTAATCCCTGACCTTGATCCAGCTCCTGATTTGGTACTTCATTGCCAATTTGTTACTGGCCTTGGCTTGATCTGTGACTTTGCTTCTGCCTCCAGTTCTGCTCCACACCATTGTCGAGTGCCTGTTTGCTTTACATGCTAGTGCATCTGCCTGCTTCTGTGCATAGTCCAAAACTAAAGTGATAATCAAGCTAGCATTATACTTTAAGAATGTCTCTTTTATACTGTAATGGGTGTTAACACCTATACAGCAAATGTAAATTTGATGACAAATGTCTCAGATTTGGCACATCAACAAGAATTCCCATGCATGTGTTGGTGAGAAATTTGCTTTAAGTCTATAAATTATACATGCCATTGGAAATCAATTTTAAGAATGTTACATGTTGTGGAGTTTACTGTATACAGTCTACTGTATATACTGTATGTACTTGTATAGACTTTACTTCTCCAGAAGCTTAGAATTTTGCTTGCTCAGCTAATTTTGTTTCTGCTTTTCTCTTTTTTTTATTAAGCATTTTCATTTGTCTAGTTCATGAACATTATCTAGAGAGAGCTATTTTTGCCTTTGGGCAAAAATTGATGGTACTGTCTCAATACTCACCTTAAAAGTTACTGTGTGTTCTTTGTCTTAAGTTAGGCTTGTTCCTGAGCTGGTGATAGGTAAAGTAGAACTATAGGCAGAACTTTTTTTTTTTTTCTTCGTTTTGTATAGCAAATGGGAGGTTTATAACCCCTGTTGATTTTTTTTTTTCGCCATCTGTGTCCCATTGCGGAGATTTTGCTTCCCTTCCTGTCCCATAGCCAAAAAGCGATTGAGAGGAAATCCCTGCAAATTAAGGGAATACCTTGGGGACCCCCGGGACACCTGAACTAATGTCTCCATTGGAAGATTTCCCTCTATTACTTTTCTGGGGACAACCAAAAATTTGGTAATTTCTTTTACTTTCAATGATAATGGTACACAGGAAAAATAGAGAGTGTGAATCATCCTAATGGGTGCTGTAATGTGGTGAGGAGCAAAGTGTAACCTTGTCCACTTGAGAACAGGAGAAATGTGCTGTGTAGTTTCCTTTCTCTCATTCCTTCCTGCATTATCAAACTCATTTAAATGTCCAATGCCTATTTTAAACTAAATGGTAAATGTTGAAAACTTCATATCAGGATTTCTGTATGTGAGAGACAGCAAGGAGGATGTTCAGCAGTTGTGTTCCAAAATCAGCTGATTACACACACTCAATCACACTTGTGATTTTAGAATTAAAACAATCTTCACAACTACAAAGACTGGTGCTGATCTCTGTGCTGCTTTGTGCAGCATTCTACTTTAAACCTAGTCCAATATATTCATGTTCCCCCAGGGTATGGGTCCATGATGGCCTGGGCTCACAAGAAATGGGTGGAATGACACTGGCCTTCCTTAAACCCTGAAGAGATTGAAAGAAATGTTTTATGGAAATGGTGATGGACAGTGCCAAAGAATAGATAATGATTGCAACAACATGCAAAGTTGTACACACTTAACATTACTATACCACCAGATTTGGTCCGCCAATTTCAATCATCTATCTGGGCATCCAATTGCCAGCCTACCTGACTATAATATGCTCAGAATCGCCTACCATTGCTACACTCTGTACAACAGGATCTTAAGTGTTAGGAAAACCATGCTTTTCCTGGTTTGGAGGAGCGGTGTGGCTGTTTTACCTCATAAAGATGATCCCTCTCAAAATTCCAACCGCTTTCTTTGCCTCCACCAGGGAACTTTTTACCAATTATATCTGGAAGTCAGCTACCCTCCGAATTAGTCTACAAATTCTCTTGATTTCTCACACCAAAGGGGCTATTGACTACCAGATGTCAAACTCTACTACATGGCTTGCCATTTTACAAGAATAGTGGAATGGCATCTGCATGATAAACTGAAAGACTGGATCTTTCTCGAACAGGTGTTTGTTCAAAATCCCCTGGCTACTTTAACATGAATTTCTACTAGAGGGGCAAACTCAGACACACTCCCATCCTCTTATAGGGGCACACTGCAGCACTGCAATGTTTCCAAGAAATCTGCAAATCAGCATCCTTATCCTCTTCTCTGGATCCATTAATGCCCATAAACCACATAAACCTATGAACCACAACCAGGAATTTCTCCCTGGCCTAAGCAAGAAATTTCCCAATGGAATTGTGAAGGTGCTCACTTGGTGAATAGATCATTCTTTGATAAAGAATTCTTTAAAGATGGATCTGCATTGTCAAACCTTAATACTACCCCCCTCCTTCCCGCCCATTTCTGTGGTGGGCCAATCTGCACTTCCTGAATAAACCAAAGTTGCAGAAGCCATATAGCAGATCCCTAACACAATTCAAGAAGCTTTGCAGCTCTAGGACCACCCCCCCTTCCCCAGGGCCGCTTGACTTCTGTCTATTCCATTTTCTTTATGGATATTTCTCCCAAACTTCTGAAGCCAACGCTTTCTTGGAAGAAGGAGTTGGAAACTGAACTTTCACTGCATTGCATAAAGTATCTTGCAATGTAACAATGCAAGAGCACAATTTCAAGCTTTACTCCAGGTGGTACAGATCCCTGTCCCTTCACAAAATATTCCTGACTGTTTCAGATCGATGCAGACAGTGTGATTAGGGAGAAGGAACCATGTTACGTGTCTGGTGGCGTTGCCCAGCTGTTCAACCACTGTCCATATGACGGACACAGGTTTCTAACCACCACCCTTTTCACCACCTTCTAACAAAAGACTGGTCAGCCTCACCTGGTGCTGTCACGTATGCAACAATGGCATGCACAGCCCTACTCTGCACAAAGATTTTCCAGCTTGCAGGACTACAACCTAGGTGCCAACAGACTGAGAGCAATAAGTGGGTTTAGTTAATTAAGCAATTAACTCTTTAAACTGCTACTAGATAGCTTTTGGTTATATCACCCCTTCAAAACAATAGCAATGACAACTATGATTTTTAAACTAAACGTCTGTACACACACTGTCACCACAGACAGGTATAATCAGAGATTCATAATACAGTAACACTATTCAAGAGACAGGGATTCTTTTAGTTTGCCTTAGTGCATTTAGAGACAGTTTCAACACTTTTCACAATTGGGCTTAAAAATTGTGCAAATAAAATATTTACAAAAAATATATATATATATATATATATATTTCATAGAAAAAAAGAGAACACAATGCAACAGAGAAATAAAAAGGAGTTGAGGATAAGAATACTTAACAATGCTCTGGTTTCAGTAGAGTCCAATGGAAAAGCAATCATGGTACAGTGGCTCTCTCAAGTCCAGTTAGGTGTTTCCTGGTTTGATGTGAAATGAGAGCTGTCAACATGTGGTGGCATTTCACAAAAAGAGGGGTGTTGACAAAGACCATTTGATCAATCATTAGGTCTAAGTAGTGGTTGCTGGGATGTCATGATGTTTATGACCACGTCCCAAATACAAAGATAACAAGTAAATAAATAAATATATGTGTGTGTGTATATGTGTGTATGTATATATATATATGTGTGTATATATATATATATATATATATATGTATGTATATATGTGTGTGTATATATATATATATATATGTAAGTGTATATATATATGTATGTGTGTGTGTGTGTATGTATGTATATATATATATATATGTGTGTGTGTGTGTGTGTGTGTGTGTGTGTGTGTGTGTGTGTATGTATGTGTGTATATATATATATATATATAAAAAGGAGACTGGAGGGTGCTGCTGAATGTATCAGGTTTTGTCACTTAACTTATAATCAATAATAATAAATGTATGCTCTCACTGTATACAATACAGCTAGTATGTTACACCATGCAATACTTATGAGTGGTTGATCATTGACAGTACACATCAGTTCTCAGCTGTAAAATGCATCCATGGTATGATCACATGGAGAGGAA
Source organism: Staurois parvus (assembly GCF_062004578.1). Taxonomy (NCBI): domain Eukaryota; kingdom Metazoa; phylum Chordata; class Amphibia; order Anura; family Ranidae; genus Staurois; species Staurois parvus. Next base: position 5,612,384 of record NW_028317973.1, on the reverse strand, counting down.
GCTGACCCACTTGAAGCTTTTCAAAAAAATACTATTTGTATCCACCAGCAATTGCTCACTGCTATTGTTTGAGCAGAAATGACTGCCTTGACATACTGTATGCTGAACACAGCTTTGGCAAGACATCCTTGTAAAAAAAAAAACTAGATTGGATGATGGTGGTCAAATGGATGCAACTTCACAATTGTTTTTTCTGCTAAGATAGTGCCTTGAAAAAGTATTCATACCCCTTGAAATTTTCCACATTTTGTCTTGTTACAACCAGAAATGTAAATATATTTTATTGGAATTTTATGTGGTAGACCAACACAAGGTGTCATATAATTGTGAAGTGGAAAGAAAATGATAAATGGTTTTCAAAATGTTTTACAAATAAATATCTGAAGAGTACGGTGTGCATTTGTATTCAGCCCCCCTGAGTCAATACTTTTGTAGAACCACCTTTCACTACAAATACAGCTGCAAGTCTTTTTGGGGATGTCTCTACCAGCTTTGCACATCTAGAGAGTGAAATTTTTCTTCTTTGCAAAATAGCTGAAGCTCTGTCAGATTGGATGGAGAGCGTCTGTGAACAGCAATTTTCAATTGAATTTAGGTCTGGACTTTGACTGGACCATTCTAACACATGAATATGATTTGATCTAAACCATTCTATTGTAGCTCTGGCTGTATGTTTATTGTTGTTGTCCTGCTGGAAGGTGAACCTCCGCCCCAGTCTCAAGTCTTTTGCAGACTCTAACAGGTTTTCTTCTAAGATTTCCCTGTATTTGACTCCATCCATCTTTCCATCAACTCTGTCCAGCTTCCCTATCCCTGATGAAGAAAAGCATCCTCACAACATGATGCTGCTACCACCATTAGGCCAAAAAGTTAAATTTTGGTCTCATCTGACCAGAGCACCTTCTTCCACATGTTTGCTGTGTCCCCCACATGGCTTCTCACAAATAGCAAGCAGGTTTTCTTATGTCTTTCTTTCAACAATGGCTTTCTTCTTGCCACTCTTCCATAAAGGCCAGATTTGTGGAGTGCACGAGTAATAGTTGTCCTGTGGCTTTAAACTTCTCCACAATTTCATTACTGACCTGTCTGGTGTGTTCCTTCGCCTTCATGATGCTGTATGGTCACTAATGTTCTCTAACATACCTCTGAGGGCTTCACAGAACAGCTGTATTTATACTGAGATTAAAGTGTTACTAAACTCCGGACCCTGCATTCACTATATCTGGTCCCCCACAGTACACAGAACATGGACGTACAATTATTTTATTATAAACAGCTAAATACCTTTTCTCATCAGCAGAGCAGTCTTGTGACATCAGCTGAGCACTGGTTAAAGCTTGTAGGAGGAGTTTTATTTCTGCTCTAGGAGGATGCAAAACCCCTGACCTCCATCTGGACAGTACTTATTGACCCTGTGCTGATCACATGCACTCTCCCAAGAGAAAAAAAAACCTCTCTAGCAATACACACTAAACTGAGCATGTGAGGAAGAGCTACAGGTTCAGTCTGTCTTATCAGCGTGGACATTTGAGCAAGAGGAGGAGCAGAGAAGTCAGGATCAAACAGTCTTTTTACACAATGCAGAGGATTAACCCCATATGTTCCACAGTGAGTAGAACAAGCATGCTCTGCTGCATATATAGACTGATTTTACTGTTGTGGGTTTAGTAACACTTTAAATTACACACAGATGGACTCTATTTACTAATTAGGTGACTTCTGAAGGCAATTGATTCCACTAGATTTTGTTTAGGGGTATCAGAGTAAAGGTGGCTGAATACAAATGCAAACCGTAGTCTTCAGATATTTATCTGAAAAAAAATTTTGAAAACCATTTATCATTTTCCTTTCACTTCACAATTATGTGCCACTTTGTGTTGGTCTATCACATAAAATCCCAATAAAATACATTTACATTTTTGGTTTTAACATGACAAAATGTGGAACATTTTTCAAGGGGTATGAATACTTTTTTCAAAGCACTATAAATAAACCAGTCTGATCCAGGGGTTGGCATTTCCATTTTTTTAATGTTTTGGCACTTCAGTAGATTTGTATCATGAGATAAGATGGTATGACTGGGACTTCCTATATGAATTTTTTTTTTTTTTTTTACATTTATGTTTTTATAATGTGTTTTCAGGCAAATGTTATGCTGTCATGAGGACTTCTAAGAAAATCGATGTAATTTCACTACAACTTTCATAAGACGAAAATTTATAACCTCATGGCTTGCTAAACAACTTACATTCTTACATTCACTGACTATGAATGAGTAATATGTTCAGAATCATTAATGTAGCTTACTGTAAGAAGTTTTATAGTGTTTAAAAGAGAAGTGCTTTACAACATGTTTTGCTGTAAATGATTTATAACCAACTAAAGAAAATATCCATTGCAGGGGGAGGGATGCAGTAGGAATGTATCTGCATTGCACATTATGCAAACTTCTAACAAGGCAAATAAAGTCTTCTTTTGAAACTTAACAGGAAACGGCCAATAAAAACAGTGTATATTTAATATACAATATAAAACACTACATTTGTCTGTATTTTTTTCCACATTCATGACCTCATCTGGTATATAATATGTTATCATTTATCTGTCTTATAAAAAATAAACTGATGTAATGGATTCAGGGCTGATGTTCATAAAGGCACAGAGCTTAACAATTTTAACTTTAACAATTTTTTTTCCTTTTAGTAATTTTTTGTTTAACTTTTGGAATGCCTTACATTCATTAGCTAGGGAGGAATCACTAACAACCCCCTGAGTACTATACTTCAGTAATACTAGTAAGATATGCTAATTACATTCCTACAGATAACTTTATCTATCTGTTTATTCTGAATAAACTTCTGAAATATTCACTTTGCTAGGATTATGTTTTTCATTTATGTGCTATGTGGTACTACATAAATGATCCAAAATCATCTTACGATGGGCCGAAGTACAAACAGATCAATACACTTCAATAGAGTTTTGTCAAGACCTGTTCCTATGACATCCAACCTGGTATGAGTACTGTACTTAGAGTGATACTCTTGGTAACAAATGGAAATATGCTTTTATGACGGCGCTATATAAGTACCTGAAATAAATAAATATATAAATATCTGAAATGCTATATATGAAGGATATCGTAGGTTACAAATAAACTGTGCAGATTTATTTAAAATCTAGTTCCACACAACTTTTTCTTGTTTTGTTTCTGGATAAAATAGGGATTAGAATAGATATAGGAACAGGGATATAGGATCAGAGATAGAATGAAGGCAATGCATTTTCAGGCTTTAGTCCCTTTGCCAAGACTTGACAAAGAAGATGAAGCTTGGAAATGCGTTGCCTGCCATAACCCCATCCACTCCCACTGCTTGGTCTGTGTGATGGGCGCTGCTGAAAACTGATAGTACTGTGGAGCGATGCATTCATGTGTGTGTATGGTGGGTCAGGCCCCTGTCTCCTCCTGCATCTAGTGTGGACTAGCCAGTATTTATGCTTTTGCCTCCAGTGCATATGTATGCCGATGGATGATTGGCTGCTATGCACCCTTCAGGACAGCTGAGGAATGATTTTTCTGAATTTTCAAATGAAAATCTACTTTCTTTTTAGAGTGCTACTAATGCATCCATTTCATCCTTCTCCATAAGGGCACATGGTAGCCATTTTTTTAGGACAGCTAATGTGCTCTTTTTCTCTTCCTCCTCCTCCTCAAGGAAGTATAGCAGCCAATTTTTTATTTGATTAAATTTGTTGCACTGCAGGCCCTCCCATATAATCTAGTGGAGCAAAACCCTGTCCTGATTGTTATAGTGGTATCAGAATCTGGAAACTCACTTTAACATAAATGGGCCTCTAGACACTGCCCCCCTACCTGAATTATCAAAGGATACATAGTACTAGTGATGGCCTTAAATGTAAGTTTGACTCAAATATCGCTGTAAGGTCATTTGGCGGGCTTTTCTCCCAGCACGCCCCACAATGCACTGCACTCTCACAGTGCATTGTGATGGGTCAAAGCAATGCACCTAACCACAGGTCAGGTGCAGTGCTTTGGCAATCACAGCACAATTGGCTGGAGCTAGCGGTGTTGTCACCGCTAGCTCCACCCAATTGTTTACATCTGACCAGCAACTGTCAGACTTGTCAGATCACGGCGAGTGCTTGGTGGGTGCGGGTGGGCCGGCTGGCGTAAAAAAAAGTTTGTATTTCGGCGAGTCTGCATCATCATGACGGTGCTGGAGACCATGATTGACGATGGATTACAACAATGGAACCATTTTTTTTAGCTTTTTTTTTTGTTTTGTTAATGAAGGGCTTGTCAAAACTTGTTTTGTTTTTTGTTCAGTAAATTATTTTTTAAAAAGAATGGTCTTTTGTTTTACTACATTTAACCCTTTAGTGCAGGAATGTCCAAAGTCTGGCCCGGGGGTCGGTTTAATACAGCCCTCCAATAGCCCTCCCTGCTCTGTGTAATGTGGCCCTCCCACGGCCCTCCCTTCTGTGGCAGACAGTCTTCTGCTTGAGAGCAGTGCGCATGCGTGACTGCGCCGCGCTGGGAGCGACAGAGGGCGGTGACGTCAGGGCCGGGCTTCCAGCGTGAAGTGTGTTTCTCTTCCCCTCCCGGCTGCCAAGCAGAGACTTCAGCTCCAGCTACCTTTTTCACCCTTCACATTAGTGCAGGTAAGTTTTTTTTTTAATTTATTTTCAATACATTGTGAAAACTCAGCTGTCAGTTGATCTTAATGTTATGAAATGAAAAGTATGTCGTTTGCAATTAACTTGGCATAAAATAATTTATTTGCATTTAATTGTAATGGTTCAAAGAATGTTTGGAAAAATGTTCGGCCCTCCACCATGTTCACTTCATCCAATCTGGCCCTCTTTGAAAAAAGTTTGGACACCCCTGCTTTAGTGAATTGGTAAGGATACAAGTACCCCTTACTCATTCACAAGGGGGGCATCATTATTTAAAGGGGTACCCTGGTGCTAATGAGCTCCCTTGTCCACAGACCCCCATGACCACTGGGCCAGGGCTGTGGGGAAGAGGCTCTTGTCCTCATCAGGATGAGGACACAGTACCAATGCCGAGGGCATGTGGCCTGGTAAGCCAAAGGGGGCACTTGTTTGCCCCCCCCCCATTTTATAGCCTGCCAAGCCTGTGCTGGGATCAAAGGTCTAGGTTTTTGGGGTGGGGTTCCCATTAAAAGTCCTACCAGGCCTAGAGGGCCTGGTAAGACTCCCGCCTAACCTTCCTACCAGACCTAATAGGTCTGGTATGGATTGGGGGGGGGGCACACTGTTTTTCTTTGATATATATATATATATATATATATATATATATATATATATATATATACTGTATATATATATAAAGACAGTCCTGCTGCAGCAGGTTCTATACATTGTACAGATATGCAACTTTGCAGGTAGATTATATAATTATTTATTATATCATAATTTATGAGTTTGTGTTTCAAACTTTATCATACCCGGGATGTTTACTAGACTCTTGGACAGATTTAAGTGAGTTATTCCTAAGAATTACAGGCCTGCAATATAAAACCACAAATTCAAAACAATGTACCGCTTTGACATTCAGAAATATTGACATAATCAGACTGCCAGGGAGGTTAAAAAGAATAGTCCCACAATGTAAATTCATAGCCAACCATGTCTAATAAGCTCTGCTGCAGACCCCCAAATCCAGCAGGTCAAGGTTCCAATGAAGAGGCTCTTGTCCTCATCAATGTGAGGATGAGGTGTTTTGAAATGGGGGTCCCATATGGCAATGTACCCTCTACATGTTGAGGGCATATGATCTGTTATAGTTCAAGAGGGTTTCATGCTCACTGACCTCCCTTTCCTGGTCAGTCAGGCTGCATGCACAGATAGGAGTCTGAAATAGATTTTGGGGACCCCAAACATTTTGCTTGGAGTTCCTCCTTCTAATTCACACTAGACCCTCATCAAGGATAAGGGTCTGATATGAATGAAAAGAATACCCTTTGTTTACAAACAGAGGAAAACTGGTCTGAAAATGTAATTTATCAATTGCAAATTAAAATTTTTCTATGTAAAAGTCACTTTTGCTTATGTACATAGAGGTGTGCCTCTTCAGTGGCAGGTTTAGGGCATCCTTAGGCCTGTTTAATGGATTTTTTGCCCCCTTTAAAATTTGTAAAAAAGCTGATCCCTGCTGAATGGAATAATAAACAAATACATATATTTTGAATTGGTACATGTTTCCCAGGGCAAGGCATGGCTTTGCATGCCTTTTTTATGGCAATACCTTCCTTATTCGATTGAAAGTTGCCAGAATAGTTTTTAAATATTCAGCTCCTATTGACTTCAGTGCAGTTCAGATTAACATTTGGGAGCCATTTTTTATGATTTTCATTTCTTTTTTCTTTTTTTTTCTTGTAAGACTATCCTTACATTGTTTAACCACAATTTAAAAATTTTTTGCAGACACGTAAACATCTGCATTTGTGCTCATAAAATTACTTCAGTCTCACAGAACATAATCTATTTTCTGAAAGCAGGGGCCTTGTAGATTAAAAAAAAAGTAGTTACAATTTTTAGGTAGAACGATACTTGCGTAACTGTTCATCAAAAGCATATTTTCAGGAAAAATAAATAAAATAAATTTTAGTGCACACAAACACAATATAATGCCCACATTTGTTTGTAAAATATTTAAAGATGGGTTTGCATTGAGTAGTTAGATACCAAACATGTCAAGTTTTAAAATCACATGCGCCTGTGATATTGTGAAAAACAATGGTACCCAAAAATCTCCATAGGCGACGCTTTAAAATCCTTTACAGATGAGGTAAAGTGGTTGTAAAGGCTGAAAGGTTTTTACCTTCATGCATTCTATGCATGAAGGTAAAAAATCCTCTGTGTGCTGTTCCCCCCACAGCCCCCTCCCCCCAATACTGACTTGAACCCCAATTCGATCCAGCACTGTATAAGGGAGCAGCAGCTCTCTTGGGTCTCTCGCTTGTCATTGGCTGAGACATAGCAGTGTGAGCTATTGGTTCCCACTGCTGTCAATCACAATCAGTGAGGAGGAAGTGGGGGGGGCAGCGTATGGACACACAGAGTGGGGCTCAGGAATGAGCATGCACAAGTGCCCCCATAGCAAGCAGATTTCTAGTGAGGAACTTAGGGGGGAGGAGCCAGGAGTGCTGGTGGGTTGCTCTGTACAAAACCACTGCACAGAGCAGGTAAGTATGGCATGTAAAAACAAGATATGCAGCGCTAATAAAGTTAATAGGAACAAGTAGAAAATCAGAACATGAATAGCATAATAACATATGTGAAAGAACTCAGTCCATATCGCATGGTGAGATAAAGTGATAGGTGCAATTGTCCAAATAATCCATGGTCAGAGATAATCGTGACTCTTGTGATCTCGTGATTGTACAAATAATGCACTAACCAGATAGCGCAAGAGATGCGCATGGAGCAATTAAGACCCGCTCCTGGTGCTCTGGACTTGTGATATTAGGAGGATGTCATCTGCAGGTTGGCCACCAGATGTCATCAATCCAGGTATATACGTAAGTCATCCACCAGAAAAATCATCAGCGGGGGAGGGGGTAATCCCACATCACTCCAAACCAACAGGAACCTTCAAAAGCGGGCTCCCATGCAATAGATGAGACCCAGAGAAGCTTCTAATAGTGTAGTATATCTTTAATAAGCAAAACTTACAGCACGTACAGTTTAAGGATAAACTTACATCCAGAAACGAATCTGGCCACCAGGGTGTCAGTCAGGATAGCCTTGTGGTATGAGTACACAGGTCAGGGGCACCTCTCTAACGCGTTTCGTGTAAATAACACTTCCTCAGAGGGAGCTTTTTAAATATTCAGCTCCCTCTGAGGAAGTGTTATTTACACGAAACGCGTTAGAGAGGTGCCCCTGACCTGTGTACTCATACCACAAGGCTATCCTGACTGACACCCTGGTGGCCAGATTCGTTTCTGGATGTAAGTTTATCCTTAAACTGTACGTGCTGTAAGTTTTGCTTATTAAAGATATACTACACTATTAGAAGCTTCTCTGGGTCTCATCTATTGCATGGGAGCCCGCTTTTGAAGGTTCCTGTTGGTTTGGAGTAATGTGGGATTACCCCCTCCCCCGCTGATGATTTTTCTGGTGGATGACTTACGAATATACCTGGATTGATGACATCTGGTGGCCAACCTGCAGATGACATCCTCCTAATATCACAAGTCCAGAGCACCAGGAGCGGGTCTTAATTGCTCCATGCGCATCTCTCGCGCTATCTGGTTAGTGCATTATTTGTACAATCACGAGATCACAAGAGTCACGATTATCTCTGATCATGGATTATTTGGACAATTGCACCTATCACTTTATCTCACCATGCGATATGGACTGAGTTCTTTCACATATGTTATTATGCTATTCATGTTCTGATTTTCTACTTGTTCCTATTAACTTTATTAGCGCTGCATATCTTGTTTTTACATGTTCTCATTTGGGTCCCAAAGGTTACCTTTTATGCTAGCTGCTTTATTCCTACGTTCCCAGCGCTCTATTATCAACTTATACAGGTAAGTATGGCATGTTTGTTATTTTAAAAAAGTGAGCTTTTAATGTTACTTTAACTGTGAGCTCTGGTGCTATTATTATTCTCACTCTGGTGTTAGTGTCAATACCTCACATGTGTGGTGCGATCGTGCATGCCACAGGCCACGTTTGCATTTGTGGATTTGTGCAGGGCAATGGGCTTTCCATTTAATTTTTTGTTTTGTTTGTTTTTTAATGCATTTTATTATGTTTTTTAAACTTTATTTTAATGTAATTTTATTGCTGTCACAAGGTTAACAAACCCCCACGTGATAGCACTAAACAGGTGACTCTTTATGGAGTCATTGGAGGTCTAATATACCCCAATGTCTTCCCTGCCTTCCAAAGCATCTGAGCAGAAATCTGTGTTGTCTGCACTGTGAAAGTAACCTGAGGTTTTAAAGCCGCCGGATCACATTCACTTTACAGCTGGGAGCTGGCTGACATAAACAGGCACAAGCTGAGAGTTGCTATTGCTTTGCTGCTACATACATCAAAAGAGCTGAACTGGTTAAGCAAATACAGCAGGCAAGAAAGACAAGATTATAACTGAAACACTTACAAGCAATCATATCTTCTGAACTAACAGGAGGACAGTCTTTTTATGCTGCCATTGATGTGTATGCTTATGGAATGATTTTGCTTTTGCTCTGCATCAGTAGCAAAGATATTGATATTCCACTCAAATCAAATAGAACTCCTTATTTTAAAAGGATTGATGTAGATTCTGAAGCAAAAGTTCTTCTATCCAGCTGACTTTGTTGTGGTGATCACATGGAAGTCAAGCAGATCAAAGCTAATGACCATTTGCCTGACAAAGATGTAGAGTTTAAAAACAAACAATAGTGCAGAGCTGATCTGTGATAACATCCATATCCCTAATCTTCCATATGCAAAAATATCTGTATAGTAAATATATCCAAAAGAATAAATCAAAGTGAAAACCAAATGTAGACAGTCTTAGGTGTAAAACATAAACTGCATGAAGGTATGTTCATCAGATAATATAAAATTGCAGGTAGTGATCAATTCTTCTGGTTATACAGTTATATTGAGCATCAGATTTCATCCTCGTGGTCCAGAAACGCACAGCTCTCCATGAACCACTCCCAGGTGTGCTCTCACCTCATCGCTATGACCTCCCACATATGTGTTTGGTCATCAAGTGCTTTTGTCCAACCAAGCGGTCTCCTCTTTGACAATAATCACACCATCTATGATAGAGATCTCCTTCTTTTGCTTTTTCCACTCATTACCATGTAAACAAAACACCATATATCGTGCTATATCCTTATAAAAAATTATTTATATCAAAATGATAAAACCTACTCACACAATTTAGGCGTTGGATCGCACCAGATATAGACAGCCCAAAATAGATGTAAAAGACTCTCCATAATAGTGCTATGGTAAGGACTGGCAATCAGACAGACACTTGCCATCTCAAGTATGAGTGCCATAATGTCATCCAAGCCCCATCTCAACGTGTTTCGTCACAGGGCAAGTGACATCTTCAGGAGTTTGGAGAAGAAAAAGAGCAAAAGAGGGAAGTGCAGATGGACTTTAGAGGCACAGAAACTATAAACTATAAAACTTCCCTCTTTTTCTATTTTTCTTGTCTGGTCTAATCAGGACGTGGCACTAGTTTATACAGTACACTGTATACCGAGTACACTCCAACCCCCCCAACCCCTTTTTTTTCTTCAGGAGTTTTACTCAGGGATAATAGGCCTAACTATTGTATGTCTGCCTTTTATTTACTCTGAAGATAAGTGGGAGCAATGGATGTGAGTAATGTAATGTGAGGTGGTTTAGGTAAACACTGTTCTTGCATTTCTTTTTCAAATAATGCAAACAAAAAAACTCTTGAAATGACTATCAGTGAGCAACAACTACATAATGTGCACAAATCATCCCAAGTCTAAATTTTTTTAAATCTTATGAGAAAAGACCCCATTTAATAGAAAAGGGTAGCTAAGGTGTTGACAATTGAACATCTAGCTATCAGTCAATTGTTGTGAACAGATAATTTGTCCTTTAAATGTTTTTTGGGATGTTCAGATCTATCCATACAGGCAGGGCACATAAGAAAATGTAGCTGCAATTCAAAGAACCCAAGCACAGCGTGAAAACCACTTCCCACTGACCATATGCATATATACAGCCTCACTGAACTGGGCTTTTTTTTCAATGTGGTCACATATGCATATCTGTCTGTGCAGCACACTCCCAGCACAGAGTCCGGGCTCTCTCCCGTACTAATGATTGGGACCTGGGTATCCTAGTGCCAGGTCACCTGATCGGTGTGCTTGGCTACCACAGTGATCAATCACTGTGCAGACCTCCCGTGTTTACTTACATTGTATCTCTCCTTGCAGGAAGAAAGCTATGTAAACAAATGTGTGTAAAAAATAAAAAAAATAAAAAAAAATAAAGAAAATATAGCTAGATTAAGGTTTGAGCTAGGCCAGTCCCAGGGTTACTGTTTGGCTCAAGTAAGGGTCAAAGGTCATGGTCGGTATTTTTTTTGGGCAGGTTTTACAATAAAATAAAAAAGAAAAGCATTTTTAAGTTTGTGTCAGTTAGTGGCAGTATGTTTTAGTTAGAATACAAAAGCAAAATATACACTGTTGTTTCTGGGCTATACTACAGGTACAAATAATATACACATATGTGGTATCGCTGCCATCGTAAGGAGCAGGAGAATTTTTGTTGGGTTGTTCTTTGGTGGTAGGTTACGGTAGTGGTCAGAAATATACAGCAACATTTAATAAAAAAAAGGATTGCTTTTACTATTTTGGGCCTGTTTTTTTTTTTTTTGGGGGGCAATAAAAAAAGAAAAATCAGGAGATATCCAATACCGTTTACCACCAAAAGAAAACCTAATTTGTCCTGAAATGAAACATGGTATAATCCACCTGGATGCACAAAATAGTTATGATATGTATGGTTTTATTAACACATGTCAAAGTTGCAAAATTGTGTTAATGCATTAACATTTGTTTTACCCTCAGTCACTAAGGGGTTAAAGTAGATGTAAACCCAACAACTAAAATGTCATACAATCTTTTCACAGCTGACGATACTGACATAAAGGTGCTTTTTTGGGAACTTTATCCTACAGAGTGACAATGCTATGCCCCTAAATAAACAATAATTGTGGTATAGCACAATCTCGCACACATAGATATAAAAACTGTGTACATTTACCACATCCCCAGTGCTGCAATTCTTAACATAATTTGCATATATACTTCATATGGTGCATAACATATATCAAATCAATATGTGATATATGATATGCACCATATGAAGTATATATGCAAATGTTATGTTAAGATTTGCAGTTTTTATATCTGTGTGTGTGAGATTGCACTATACCACAATTTTTGTTTGATTCACTGTGTACTATCACACAGCTAGGTGTTAGCGCCATTCTCTTGATTTTTTGTTTTTTGGGGTATTCACACTACCAGGCAGCACCTAAGTATATAATCTCTGTAATGTTATGCCCCTGTTTCTAACTCCAACATCTCTTGCCTGATGATAGCCCTTCCACATGCCTCCCAAAAGGAAAAAAAATATTTCTGTGCAGATGCACATTTCCCAAGAATATTACACAGTTTTTACAAAAAAGGGCCTTTAAAAAATTGAAGCCAGCAACAATTAGGAAAAATGTCAGATGAAAATACTCATGCAGCAGATTAGCACTGAAGTGCATGTCAACTTGGGCAAGCTATGGAAAAAAAAATGACAGCCAGCAAAAAAAATTAGAACTATGGCTATTTAACCACTTGCCTACCGGGCACTTATACCCCCTTCCTTACCAGGCCAATTTTCAGCTTTCAGCGCTGCCGCACTTTGATTGACAATTGCGCGGTCATGCAACATTGTACCCATATGAAATTTTGATCATTTTTTTCTCACAAATAGAGCTTTCTTTTGGTGGTATTTACTCCCCGCTGGGCGCTTTACTTTTTGCGCTATAAATAAAAAAGTGCAAAAAATTTGAAAAAAAAAAAGTTTCTTTGTTTCTATTATAAAATTTTTCAAACAGGCATTTTTTCTCCTTCACTGATGTCCGTTGATGAGGCAGCACTGATGGGCACTAATAGGCGGCACTGATGGGCACTGATAGGCAGCACTGATGGGCACTGATAGGCAGCACTAAAGGGCACTGATAGGCAGTACTAATGAGGTGTCACGGATAGGCGGCACTGATAGACAGCACTAATGAGGTGTCATGGATAGGCGGCACTAATATGCAGCACTGATAGGCGGCACTGATAGGTGACACTGATGATGGGTACTGATAGACGGCACTGACTGGCATCACTGCTGGGCACTGACTGGCGGCACTGACTGGCACAACCCCTGGGCACTGACTGGCGGCACTGACTGGCAGCACTGCTGGGCTGCACTGTAGGGTGGCACTGGTGGGCAGCACTGGTGGGTGGGCACAGGTGGGTGGCACTGGTGGGCACAGGTGGGTGGGCACAGGTGGGTGGCACTGCTGGGCACATGTAGGTGGCACTTCTGGGCACAGGTAGGTGGCACTGCAGAGTGGCACAGGTGGGTGCACTGCTGGGCACGGGTGGGCGGAGCTAGTGGGCGCACTGCTGGGCGGAACTTGCGGGTGGCACTGCTGGGCACCGATCATCAGGGCACTGATCATCAGTGCCCTGATGATCGGTGCCGATCCCCGCTCTGACAACTGCCGGTTCTCGGCAGTACTTTCCTCACGATCTGACAGCGTGAGGAAAGTGCAGCCGAGAACCGGCACTTGCATTTCCCTCTGATCAGCGTGTCATTGGACACCGCTGATCATGTGGTAAAAGGCCGCTGTGATTGGCCTTTTACCACATCACGTGATCAGCTGTGTCCGTAGGACACAGCGATCACGGAGATCGCCGGGTGCGCGCTCATATGACGTCCACCCAGAACTGGCCGGCCGCGGTGAAGCCGTCATTCGGCTATGCGCGGTCGGCAAGAGGTTAAAACACACATTTAGCCTATTATGATTGTGAAAGATGCACGTGAATAGACTGTAAAAACACATCTGCAACTTTTACGTTACATAAAAATCTACCCCCCCCCAATTCCCTAATTAGTTCCAACCTTAGGCATACATACACATGGCCTACCGGCAGGTAGGTTTTCACGCAGAGAGGCTGCACGCTTCCAGCACAGTAACTGGTAGGTACAAATGAATACTTGCATTTGGGAGTCTCATGAAGACTGAGATTGAGCTCTGCAGTCACTTTTACAGCAGTTGTTTTCTTATTCCAGGTCACAATCCTGTGCAATGTCCTTTTGTCTCGATCGGTCAGTTGACTATGACAACCGCACTTATGCTTATCAGATGTTTTCCCGGAAACTGTATATGCCGTCATAACCTTTGATACTGCACCTTGCGATATGGCAAACAAATCGGTAATTTTAGGTACAGAGGCACCAGCTAAGCGGGCACCAACAATTTGCCCTCTTTGAAGCTCAGTAAGCTCTGACATCACTCCGTATCACTAGCAGTGCAAGCAGTGATCGGTGAAAGTGAGGCTTTCCAGCCGTTAACTAGGTGTCTCATTATCAGGGGTGGACTGACCATTTGGAAACTCGGCCCACTGCTCGAGGGCCTGGGGTCAGTAGGGGGCCCTATGAGATGCCCCTGGTATCTTTTTCATAGGCTTTTTTGAGTTTGGGCAAGGACACAGGGGCCCCATGATTCCCTATTGCCCGGGGGCCCCATGAGTTGTCAGTCTGCCCCTGCTTATCACATAGCAGAAACAAAAGAATGTTACATCACTTCCTCTTTCAATGCGAAATATGTTGCAGTGTTTCCCATTTTTTTGTCTAACCCCCTGTAGATAGATATACTGTAGTTTAGATATACAGTGTGTGTGTGTGTATGTGTATGTGTATATATATATATATATATATATATATATATATATATATATACATTTTCCTGATTTGGACACCACTGTCAACCACTTTTAATTAGTTCTTCAACTAATAACCATGTTCACAAAAATAAAAAAAATGAATAAATAATGTTTTCATGTTTTTGTTTTATCTATAAGCACAAGGTTCGACTTTTAATCTCCATGAGGAATAGTAATGTTGTCCTGGACTGAGGAAATTGACCCGTTCCTTTCTACTTCTACTCTAGAGCCTTGTAAACTAGCTTTTAGTAAGTCCAAATACAATAGAGATTTATGCTTCCTCTCCCATGCTATATATGCCTCAATAAATTATCACCATCTGTATTTGCAAGGTTAGTTTCATTCCATTGGTAACCCCCCACCCCCATGCAAGAACTTTTCTTACTATAAAAAAAAAATATTAAAATACGTTACTGTATAAGTTACAATCACACAGTAGTAGACAGACAGCAAAAAAACTGATTACAAAAGAAAACATAAAACTGTAAACAAAATAGATTTACATATACCCGAAAAGGAGTGGGAAGAAGTTCTAGCTTATTTATTCCCACCCTTTCTTTGTAATCATTATTATCATTATTATTATTATTATTAATAATAATAAATTATCTAACTTCCCATCAGTAGAAAGTTACACAATAATTAATAATTCAAATATATTGTACAAATTACTAATAAAGTTGCTATACAATCATACATACATACATACAGACACACCTTGACACGTGTGCATACATAGACATACACACACACACACCCAGACCACCAAGACAAAATTAAAGATAAAACAAAAAATACCTTGATAGCAAAATAAATGAACTTATATTGTATGTATTCATGTATAATACTAATAGGACTATTCTTATTCTGTAGCAATGCCCTAAAACACATGGGGGGAAATTTACTAAAATTGGAGCGGGCAAAACCTGGTACAGGTCTGCATAGAAACCAATCAGTTTTCAGGTTTTATTGTTAAAGCTTAATTGAACAAGCTTATGTTAGAAGCTGATTGGTGACCATGCACAGCTGCACCAGGTTCTGAGTGCTCCAGTAAATCCTCTCCTTAATGTTTTATTAAAAATGACATATTATATAAGAATACACACCAAGTACTCAGCATTTCCCTTTTTATGAGAGTTGGTTTAAACAAAATGACTGACTTCATCTACACATTTGAAAACAAAAGCAAAAGTGTTACTAAACCCACAACAGTAAAATCAGTCTGTATCTGCAGTAAAGCATGATTGTTATAATCACTGTGAAACCTAAGGGGTTAATCCTCTGCATTGCGTACAAATGCTGTCTTATCTCCTGATAAGATATATCGTGTGGAGACACTCTGCACATGCTCAGTTTAGTGTGTATTGCTAGAGAGGTTTTTTTCTTGGTAGAGTGCATGTGATCAGCACAGAGCCAATCAGCACTGCCCAGACAGAGGTCGGGGGTTCTCCATCCTCCTAGAGAAGAATGAAAACACCTCCTACAAGCTTTAACCAGTACTCAGCTGGACACTGATAGAAATCACAAGACTGCTCTAACTGCTGATGAGAAAAGGTATTTAGCAGTTTAACTAAAATAATAGCATTTCCATGTTCTGTGTACTGTGAGAG
This sequence comes from Staurois parvus, assembly GCF_062004578.1. Classification (NCBI taxonomy): domain Eukaryota; kingdom Metazoa; phylum Chordata; class Amphibia; order Anura; family Ranidae; genus Staurois; species Staurois parvus. Next base: position 5,596,225 of record NW_028317973.1, on the reverse strand, counting down.
ACCAGATATAGTGAATGCTGGGTCCTGGGTTTAGTATCACTTTAAATACTCATTCAAACCATACAGATAATGATTATATACTTAAATAAAAAATACACAAGGCAATTTTTTCTTTTTAATCCAGTAGTCAACAAAAATATCAACCGCAGTAAAGGTTTACTGTATACCAGGCCTTAAAATTTTCACTCGCCTGCTCGCCAATGGTGAGTGGAAATTATGGTGGGGGCGAGTGTGTGCCCCAGGGCCGTCTTGCTGAGCAGGCTCGGAGCTCAGGCTGGATCTGTCATTGGGAGTCCTCAGACTGCTCAATAGCTGAGCGCAGTAAAAGCAAAGGAAGGAGTGTGTGCTGTGCTCTCTGCCTCCCCCTAGACTGCAGTACCTGGCTCTGTGAGTGAACAACGAAGTACTGCAACTTTTTATAGGGTGTGTCTACCTAATTTTAGCTCACTCTGGTCACATGATCCTCTGTCAGCCAGTGGTGGCTTCAGGGGAGAAGAGAGCACTTAACAGCGTGCATGTGTGTATGTACATGTGTGTATCTGTACATGTGTCTGCATGTATGTACATGTGTTTGTGTGTGTATGTACATGTGTGTGTACGTACATGTGCCTGTGTCTGTATGTACATGTGTCTGTGCATATGTATTTCTGTGTATGTACATGTATCTGTGTGTATGCATGTCTGTATGTGCCTGTGTGTGTATACATGTGTGTGTGCATTTTGTCTGTGTTCATGTGTCTGTGTGTATGTACATGTGTGTATTTGTACACGTGTCTGTGTGTATGTACATGTGTGTATTTGTACATCTGTCTGTGTGTATGTACATGTATGTGTCTGTGTGTGCATGCATGTACATGTGTGTATGTGTACATACATGTGTCTGTATGTACATGTGTCTGTGTGTGTGTATTTCTGTGTATGTACATGTATCTGTGTGTATGCATGTCTGTACGTGCCTGTGCGTGTATGTACATGCATCTGTATATGTGTGTGTGTGTACATGTGTCGCTGTGCGTGTGTGTACATGTGTCTGTGTGTATGTACGTGTCTGTGTGTGTGTACAGGTGTCTCTGTGTGTGTTACTCTTAAGGCTTGGCTAGTAGCTCAGGACTTGAACTTTTAAGCCCTGCACTAATTAAGTACACCCTTGGCCTTAGAAGCTAGTGCTGCCCTCTTTAGCAGAAATTTGAGTAATGACACTGCAGGAACAGTTAAAGGGCAAAAATGTATAAGCCTACTACAAGAAAAGTTTATGGTACAGGTCATAGAGGCCCCAACTAGCAATGATGCTCTGCTGGACCTGGTAATCTCAAATCATGCAGAGTTTATTACAAATATCGATATAAAAGAACATCTGGGTAGCAGTGGCCATAAAATGATTAATTTATTGTCAGCTGTAAACAACAAGTACATACAGGAAAAATAAAAACACTCAATTTTAAAAAAGCTAATTTTCCAAGTCTGAGAGCTGCTCTCCAAGACTTCGACTGGGAAGAAATATTGGCATGGATGAACACAGGACAGAAATGGGAGTTCTTCAAAAAGACTACCTGTGAACACACTGCAAAATATATTCCCATGGGCAAAAAGTTTAAAAGGCTAAAAATGAAACCTATGTGGCTTATGGCCAAAGTTAAAATAGCTATAAATAATAAGAAAATAGCTTTTATAAAATATAAAAATGAAGGAACGCTATCATAGTTTAAATGTTTTAAAGAATATAACAGAAAATGTAAAAAGGAAATAAAATTGAAAACGAACAAAAGATAGCAGGACAGTCCCCCAAAAATTCTTAAAATATATTAATAGTACAAATCTCAGGTTAAAACAAAAACATAGGAGGCTGAGCTTGTACAAAAGGACATCATCATTTAAGAGTGATTAGGACAGCATACAGCATAGAATACAGTTTAAAGGTACATTCTCCTTGCTTTCAGACGAGATGGCAGGCAAGATATGTGGAGTTGTTTACTAAAACTGGAGATTGCAAAATCTGGTGCAGCTCTGCATAGAAACCAATCAGCTTCCAAAGTTTATTGCTAAAGCTTAATTCTACGAGGTGAAGTTAGAAGCTGACTGGCTACCATGCACAGCAGCACCAGATACTGAGGGCACCAGTTTTAGTAACTCTCCTCCATGAAGTGCTGTTTAGCTTCTCCGACACAGTTTTAACTCCTTGCAATTTTTGATGACCAATCATGGTGACCCTATGGGGCAAATATTTGTACTTTTTAAAAGAGCCTTGATAAATGTTCTCTTGGGCATAGCCCTTAAAGGAAAATTACATTTTCTGGCCATATTATGGTTTTACCCATTTGCCGACTCACTTCTATGCATATAGGAGTATCTATCTGTTTAATATGCAGTCTTGCTTCTTGTAGAAACACAAAAGTTATATATTCTGTTTGCTTACTCCTTTTTACTTTATTTCTGCTCATGTCTGATGAAACATTAAGTCTATCCAATTACCACATAATGTGTACACGTCTAATGTCTTGCTACAAGTAATTGGTACAAACTGCTAAAATAAGACTATTTCCAAGCTTTATGAACTTGTTTACTGGATCAACAGCTACTTGTATCCTGAAGTCATAAATAACCTTTTTTCCCTCCTTTTTAATTACTCTGCCATATTGATTAGTACTCATTTGCAGTAAATCTGTATTGGCAACTTCCTCATTACACTCTTTGAAATGTCCTCTTCCCCTTATAACGTCCTGTGTACATTTTCTACCTCTCTTCAATCTGCAGGTCAATAAAACATGCATATTAGAGCGTAGCTCACTCATTATGCATAGTACTTGAAATAAGTTCCTGGTTGGTGCAAGGTGATATGTCACCATTACAAGGCAGAATGGCTAGAGGCTTTGTATAAAATTGTCAATATTGGATCCTTGACTTGGTGCAAGAATGCTTGCTTGTCAATGTTTGCCATATGAAACAAAGATGCTAATTGTACACTCCTTTATTACCGCTGGTCCCCTGGGAGGGAATTTATATAGCGGGAAATGTGAGAAAATTAGTATGCAGAATGCTGGGAAATTGATCATGCGGAATTTATGAAAATCTTTAATTTTAAAGGGAAATTATAAGGATTTGGGGTCAGTTGTTTTTTATGTTGATACATTTCGAGAAATTCATTAATTTATATTTTGTTTTTACATATGTGTATTAGTAGTGTATGTGTGTGACTTATTCCCAGCACATTCCCCAGCTAGACAGAATAATAACCTGACTAAAATGTTTCAGTTGACATCAGAGGTTTTGTTAGTGTGGTCCACAAATTATAATTTTCTGAGTTCTGTACAATGGGACACATGTAGCAATATATACATTTACAGTAAGCTTACCTGGAAACAGTACTTTTTCTTTAAAGCAACACACCAGAAACACAACAGTGCTTAAGGCAGCTACAGACCTCCAGGGTGAACGTGCCACAACAGAAAGGTATGCATGGGCTGGTAAATATACATACCAATACAGTATATGTAAGTGCCCTGCTAGGGTCTTAAAAGAGTTATTGACCCAGAATTCTAATCTAAACAGGTTGAGGGGCTCCAGGGAGCATTTGTCATGCAGAAGAAACTGGCTTTTCAGTTTCCTTATTGTTTAGTAAAGTCCATTTTGGGACTTGGAGACCGGAGATTTCATAGTGATCTGGGAGGGATGAAATCTTCAATCCTGGGTCCAGGGTTTTAGAACCATGAGCACACTAATTGGTCAGGTGTGTGTTGGGCTTTTAGCAGTGACCTTACCATGATTCTGGGCTCCACCCCAGCCAAAAGGAGGTCTTTGTCCAGGAGTCAGGAAGGCTCCACCTAGGAGAGACAGGTGGGAGTCAGAGCAGAAAAGGGCTGCAAGTTATGTACATATTGTTCTGTATGAAGACTGTCTGTAGGAGACAAAGCGCCTAAAGTGTAAGGCCAGAGCAGGAGTACTGTATGGGTAAGCCAGGAGGCTGAATGTGGATTTCTTTGAGTTGAAAAACCTGAAAACCCCTGTGAGGAAAACCCATTGATTTTTATCTCTGGAACGTTGAACTTTCTTTTAATAAAATTGAGCAAGAAAAGCCCAAGCAGTTATATGAAATCTACACCATTTGTAGGCTATTTTCTTTAAGGTGGAATGATTGATTTAAAATAATTTTGACAATCTTTTTAAATCCCTTTCCAGACTTACAGGCATCTACAACTTTATTTCTGAGAGCCTTAGAGAGCTCCACTGATTTTGGCAAGGTGAATTTATTCATTTCAATAACAAAGAGAACACCAGATTATAGATGTTTGAAGTATAAATAAGACAGATTCCACCCACATATTCCCTAAGCAGGATCTAATCATTGGCACCTAATTTAGAACATCAGATTCTATTTTTTATTTGAAGTGGTAATAAATATAAGGGTGTACTTAGTTTTTTATATTACAAATCTGTGCTTTTGTTAAAGTTCGTTATGCAAATTAAATGTCAATATATGTGTCATTTGTTCAAGTATATTACCTTTTTCTCTAGACACTATTTGAATCAAGCTCTAACGTGTGTGTGTATGCAGGGGTTATATGATGTGGTTAATGGGGTTATGAGCAGGTGGTTAATGGGGTTGATGTGAAGGGGTAAGTCAGAACTATCAGGTAGGAAGATGGGTTACTGCAGTCAGAGGGAGTGGTAGCAGCTCATAGAAAAGGAAGGCCATCCCTGGGTTTGAGCACCCAAACAGATTTGCCAAGTTGGGGGAAGATGTGGGGGTTGCAAACTCAGAAGTGGCAGTCCTAGATGTCACTGCTACCCCTAACAGCTGGGAGAACAGCCCATCTAGTAGGGGTGGTGAGGTCAGTGTAGGAAGGCCTAGACAGTTGGTGGTAATGGGGGATTCTGTAATCAGAAGGACAGAATAATTTGTTGTCTCGGTAGTTTGCTGTCTCCCAGGTGCCAGGGTTTGGCATGTGGTTAACCTGGTTAATAAATTACTAGGAGGGTCCATGTTAGAGCCAATCACAGAATACATGGAAGGTGGAGGCTCCTTAAGAATCAATTTAAAGAACTAAGCTCCAAGTTGAAGGGAACGACCTCCAAGGTAATAGTCTCTGAAATATTGCCTGTGCTATGCAAAACCCAGGTAAGATGAGGGAGCTTAGAGAACTGAATGCATGGCTAAAGACCTGATGTAAGAGGGAATGATTTGGGTTTCTAGAGTACTGGGCTGACTTTTCTCCGGGATACAACATGTATGCTAAAGATGGTTTGCACCTAAATGGAAGGGGTTCTGCTGTGCTGGGGAAGGGGTTAATGGGAAGGCTGGAGGAGTATTTAAACTAGGATTGAGGGGGGAGGGAGAAATTTATAATAGGGAAGACAGGTCAGACAGGGGTCAGTCCTTATTGGTGGTTGAAATGGGGAAAGATGGGAGGAGGGCTATGGCAGGTGAAAAGGAAGTTCCCATGTTACAAACAACCATTGAAAATGGTACTATTTGTGCTAAAATAAAAATTCTGCAAAATACGCATGCAAAATGTGACATTATAATAAAGTGATTGTTCACCAGTGCCAGAAGTCTGGCCAGCAAAATAGATGAGTTGAAAACTTAGGTGAACAAGCGAACTATGATTTAATTGGTAATGCTGAATCTTGGCTTCACTCCTCACATGACTGGGATATTAATGTATCTGGCAATGCTCTCTTTTGGAGAGACAGGGTAAAAAGGAAAGGTTTTCGTGTCTGTCTCTGTGAGAAGTAAACTCTCAGTGACCTTAACACAAGTGTACAGATGGTCACATTCACTGTCTCAAAAACGTTAAAGACATCCATTTGTTAGAACTGGCTAAATTCAGTTTTTATAGGAGGGCCTGGGGCTGAGGAGGCAAAAAGTCCGCAAACTCAGTGCCCCCTGAGGAGACGCGCTCAGGGGTGTCACTAGTAACACTTGGGTGTGGGACCCCACGGTGTGAAGATGACACATGGCCACTGTTTTTACACTCTTTTTTGCACAGCGCCCTAAGGACCAGGTCTTTTGGCTAAGTCCAGGGCAATTTTTGCTACGGGCCTCAGGGCCTGGTCTGTGCACTATTAGGCACGGTACCACTTTTTTATTTTTATTCTATTTATTTATTCACTCCCACGTTTTGTCACTTTTTGCTTTCTTATGTGTGTGTTTTTCACGGATGGAGGGTGTGGGTCCTCGGGCCTTACCTGAAGTCTAGGGGGAGGATGTGTGGCCATACGGTTCCTTCCTCCCCTGATCCCTAGGGGGTTTTCTCTTCGGGAGAACCCCCTTGCCTAGTACTGGATGTCCGGCTTCGGCTGGGCATAAGGAACGGTGGTCCACCAGGCCTTTTGGCCAGGAGGACCAAATGGGAACCTTGTCCCTGTCAGGAGCTTCGTGCCCCGGGGGATCGGGTGAACGGTCCAGCCCTTTCGGGGGTAGGACAAACACACCCCTAAGTGCACGTTTTTCGTGTGTGTGTTTCTGCACTTGCACTTTTTTGCGGACACTTACGGGTTTTTTCGTTACAGTCTCACGTTTGCGGACTTAAAAAAAAAAAAAAAAAAAAAAAAAAAAAAAAGGAGCCCCCTTTAATATATATATATATATATATATATATACATACACACGGGACACAAAGGCATTCTTCAGAGCCCCTTGTAGGACTGAATAGTGAATGTGCCTTGAACTCCAATATTTTCCAATGTTTGCAGAAGTTGGGGGGGCTCCCTGGATTGAGGGATTGAATATATCTTGTTTTATTTTCTGTACTCCATCTTTAAATGAAGCTAAGTAATCTCTTTTATTACTATACTATTTGTGCATTTGTGTTAAGCATTGTGCTACATCCACAAATCTGAAAGGGTAAACGTATGAACCTGTCAATAAATACATGTAACACAGAAGTTAACCCTTTCTTACAAATGGTGCTGAAGCATTATGGGTGGAACTGCATATGGATGTGCATACTACAAAGTTAATCAATGACGTTTGTTATAGACTACCCAGTGTTAATGAGGAGGTGGCTGTGACGGGCGCAGCGTCAGACCCCCAGCCCTTCTCACCAACTTGTGACCAAAGGACTAGCCAATCTAAAACCGTGCTGTCACGTGCGTAACAATGCCACGCTCAGCTGCACCCTGCACAAAGATTTTCCAGCTCACTGGACCACAATCTATGTGCCACAGCCTGAGAGTGATTGTTACTGGGTCAGGTTAATTACGCATTAAGAGCTTTTATAAATGCAAAAATGCGGAAACACTATTGTCATTTAAATGTTACAAGGAATATAACAGAATATGTAAAAAGGAAATCAAGGCCTTAAAACAAATGGCAGATTGCCGAAGAGAGTAGGACAAACCCAAAGAAATTCTTCAAATATATTAATAGTAAACAGGCCAGTTCTGAGCATGTAGGCCCTTTACAAAATAATCTAGAGTGGGTGACTGGGGACAAAGAGAAGGCTAATTTATTAAATACTTTCTTCAGCTCTGTGTATTCAAAGTAAAATGAGGGAGCTCATGTCCATAATGGGGATGATATTGAGACAGCTCCAAATGATACATAATGGCTCAAAATTGATATGGTTTAGAAATATTTAGACAGAATAAAGGTGAATAAAGAACCTGGACCAGATGGCATACACCCACGGGTCCTAAAAGAATTGAGCTCTGTCGTTTCAAAGCCATTGTTTCAAATTTTTAGGGACTCTTTAATGACTGGTATAGTACCACTGGACTGGCGTAAGGACAACGTGGTGCCTATATTTAAAAAATGATCAAAGTCTTTACCAAGTAACCATGGACCTGTTAAGATACTGGAGAGTTTAACGATCACAAAGTTGAGCTCTTGCTGTAAAAAATATTTTAAGCAGCAGACAGCATGGATTCATGAAAGACAGAAGTTGTCAGACGAATCTGATTTCTTTTTATTTTAGGTAAGCAAAACCTTAGACAAAGAAATGGCTGTGGACATGGTTTACATGGATTTTGCAAAATTGTTTGACACAGTTCACCACACACAGCTAATGTGTAAGGTAAAGTCAACAGGCTTGAAAATTTCAGTCTTTGCAGATGACATCAAACTCTGCAGTGGAACATCCTTACAGGATGTTTCAACTTACCTCAATGCACGGTTTGGCAACTATGTGGTAAATGAAGTTTAACTGCTTCCCCACTGCCCTATAGCAGAAGTACTGCTACAGGGTGGCAATGCTGTGCAACATCACGTATAGATATACCTGATTTCACATTTCCGGGTAGGGGGGCGCGCATGTTGCCCTATCTGTACCACCATTGGTGGCTACAGATGTCGATCACTTGGTCCCAGCCGGAAATTCCCCACCACCACCCGGTAATCGCCAAGGGACAGTGACGGGAGAGACCTGTGTGTAAACATGCTGCTGTGTACTTCTGTGCACAGCAGAGAAATACACAGTTGCATGTTTACATAGTAAAACACACACAGCACATACAGTAAAACACAGCCAGGGGCGGACTGACAACTCATGGGGTCCCCGGGTAATAGGGGATCATGGGGCCCCTGTGTCCTTGCCCAAACTCAAAAAAGCCTATGAAAAAGGTACCAGGGACATCTCATGGGGCCCCCTACTGACCCCGGGCCTTTGGCCAGTGCCCGAGTTTCCAAATGGTCAGTCCGACCCTGAACACAGCACACAGTTAACCCTTTGATCACCCCAGATGTTAACCCCATCCTGCTCAGTGTCATTAGTACAGTGTCAGTGCATTTTATTAGCACTGATCACTGTATCAGTAGCAGTTAGTCAGTTCCCCCCGATGTCAGAATGCCACTGCCATTACTAGTATAAAAAAAATAAAAATTCCAGTGTATATATAAAGCCATTTATAGACACTATAACTTTCAAGTAAACCAATTAATTTACATGTATTGGGATTTTTTTTTTAGCAAAAATATGTAGAAAAATACATTTTGGCCTAAATTTATGACTAAACTTGATTTTTAACATTTTTTTACTGGATATGTTTTATAGACAAAAGGTCAAAAATATTGTTTTTTTTTTCCATAATTGTCCGTCTGTTTTTGTTTATAAATACCATATGGACTGCGCATACACTAAACTTAGTGCTATAAAAAATATATATACTTGTGATTACTACACATGAAATAAATTGAAGTGCTGAATGCTTAATTGTGAACTTCGTTAAAAATGCCAGGTACTCTACTGTGCTCAAAAATTGTGCCCCACATGGATGTGCACTCACCATCATCTCTTGACCACTTATCTCTAGGATGGTCTCATGCACTTTTTTTGGGACTATCCCAGAGTGCTGCATTGTAATGGTACCAATAATCCTTCCAGGGGGGAGGGGGGTATGCAGTGTTGATGGTGGTAACTAATGTTCTATGACAGGATTTTAAACCATGTTGCTGATGGTAACGGTGTAACTTCACAAGGGCTGTGTCAGAATTCCTCCTCTCAAGCAAAGTGCCCATAACCTGGCACTCTGTGTATTCAGCCTTGTTGCTTCTGAATGAAAACCAAGATGGCCACAGCGTTCCAGGTGCGTTTCAAAGGGCGAAAGTGACTTCAGTGGAAGTTGCATCATCAAACCTTGATGCGTTTCGACCAATAGATTGTCATCAGCACTTTCTGTATGTGTGGTCCATATGGTATTTGTTTGTTTTTTGTGTTTATTGGTTCACAAATTAGGACTGCTGCTTACGGTTCATTTGCAATAAAATTCTATTCATAAGCGCAACAATATTTCACTCATTTGTTTTTGTTTATAATGTGAAAAATAAAAAATTCAGAGGTGATCAAATTCCACCAAAAGAAAGCTCTATTTGTGGGGAAAAAGGACTTAAATTTAATTTGGGTGCAGTGTTGTATGACCACACAGTTGTCAGTTAAATGAATGCAGCGCCGTATCACAAAACAATGGCCTGGTCAGGAAGGGGGGTAAATCCTCTTGAGGTCAAATGGTTAATGTTGATAAATGTAAAGTTATGCACTTGGGGGCTAAAAAATGTTCATGCATCATACATACTAGAGGAAGTACAACTGGGGGAATCAATGGTGGAGAAGGATTTGGATGTTCTAGTAGATAATAAGTTTAATAATAGCATACAATGCCAAGCTGTGGTTTCCAAAGCGAGCAAACTCCTTTCTTGTATTAAAAGAGGTACAGACTCCAGAAAGAGATATCATATTGCCCCTGTACAAATCATTAGTAATACCTCATCTAGAATATGCAATTCTGTTTTGGGCACCAATTCACAAAAAGGATCAGGGAAGTGGAAAAAGTACAGAGAAGGGCAGCCAAACTGATAAGCCGCAATTCAGTTATGAGGAATGATTAGCTGAACTGAATGCACTGTCTCTTGAGAAGAGATTAACCTCCCTAGCGGTCTGATTATGTCCATATTTCTGTGCTCAAAGCGGTACATTTTTTTGCATAGAATTATGTATTTTTTTAATTGTAGGCCTGTAATTTTTTAGGCATAACTCACTGAAATCTGTCCGAACAAGAGTCTAGTAAACATCCCGGGTATGATAAAATTTGAAACACAAAATCATAAATTATAATTTAATAAATAATCATAAAAAATAATATAATAATAAATTTAATTCAATAATATAATCAAACCAAAGACACTGAAATTGGAAATATAGCGCCATGTTTGCACATCACTGAGCAAAGTCGCAAAATCGTTTTCAGTGTCTGATGATGAATTTCCCCACGAATCATCACTCAATTCTGCAAGTGGTTCTAATTTACTATCGCTGTTCTCTAGCTGGTCTAAAATGGCTTTTGACATAAAGGGACGTTTTTTGGACACCATGGACGTTTCTCAGTTTCCAGGCAGAAAGAACAGTAAAAATGCAGGCAGGGCACAGGACAAAGCACTAGGGACAAAATGTATGTGAAATGGTTTGATACAGTAATGTTTTACTATGTGATTTTAGTGAATGTCACTTTTTGTCATTTTCAAATTTCCCGCCGCTCCGTCCCCCCATATGTCCCTACGCTCGCAGGGGACAAAACCCAGATGACAGATGCCGGTATCCGCCGGATTACATTGCCGGGGACACTGCAGGAGGGACATCGTGGGAGCGCAGGGCAAGGTAAGTGATCGAGGGATCCCAGAGCAGCGCTGCATGGTAAGCTCGAGTGTAGCTCGGGGTTACCGCTTGTGGTAATGAAACTTTACCCTGAGCTACACTCGGGAATACCACCAGGAAGGTTAACCACTTTGGCTGTCATACCTGTTTACCCCTTATGGACCAGAGCAATTTTTACTTTTCTGCTATGGGCCTGTTTATTCAGCGATAACTTTGACATTACATAAAATAAAAATGTAATACATATATTGTTTTTATAAGGACAAACAGGGCTTTCTTTTCATGAACATTGTCTTGCACCAATGATTTTTTCCACAATCCTTAAACAAATATACAGTACATAATGAAACCTAACAAACACACTTTATTTTTTTTTTTTAGCAGTGTGAGTTTAAAAAGAAATAGTATTACTGCACATAAAAAGTGCAAAATTATGACTCTGGTACAAGGCATTGGAAAGTTATTCACAAATGAAATAAAGTGGGTTTTTCAATTTTGCGCTTTTCTAAATGTGAAATTTGTAGATATACATGTGTTAAAGGAGTAAAAATATTAATGAACAAGCAAAAAACGAAAAATTTTAACTATTAATTAATAAAATAGAAATTAACAAAAAATAAAATCAGCAGGAAAATTATAAATGTATGGAGGAGAATAAGGAGTTAATTAGGGCTGATTAGCGTAAACTAAGGGTTCATAAGGGGAACATTTAATTAAATTAAAAAAAACACACTTTCTTTTTTTACTTGTCAGGTTCATTTAACTGACTTCATCAGCAGATGGAAGTTATTCCCTTGGATCTGTAGATGAATAAATAGATACAAAATGAAACAATGTTTCTTTTGAGCAATGTTATTGATAAACATTGCCAAACTGCTTTAATATGACAGCTCCAGCTGTCACAACGTTTTCTTTGTACTCTTTGATTAATCAGAGCTGAATTGCTGAATACTGGGACAGGGGAGATCCTGGCAGAAGGACTGGATTTATTACACACGCCCTGTGTACAATGATGACTTTTTGGGCATATCTAACACATCAAGAGTCTGCCACTGGTTAAGGGGGGATGTGATCAAAATGGATAAAGACATAACTGGTCCATATAGTGAACTTGATGTTGAGTTATTCACCTTAAGGTCATCGCAAAGGACAAGAGAGCTCTCTTTTTATCTGTTAGTAAGAGCTGTGAAATTGTGCAATAGACTCCCTCAAGAGTTGGTTCTGGCCAGCTCAAGGAATATTCGATTGCCTCTTGAGGGATCAGGAAGGATTTTTTCCCCTGCTGGAGCAATCTGATTCATATTTTATTGGGGTTTTTTGCCTTTCTCTAGTTCAACTATGAATAGTGGATAGTGTATATGAAGGTTTTCTATTTGTGTGTGTGTCTTTTGTTTTCTCTGTTGGTTGAACTGGATGGACTTGTGTAATTTTTCAGGCAGATTTACTATGTAACTATGTGTGTTTCATGCTTCATATAAGCATGCATCTGGGTAACAGGCAAACCACTGAAGCAAGGGGGAATAGTAAATGAGGAACTAAATACTCCCATCGAGCGTGAGCATCAGGTGAAAACTAAGTGCTGGGATCTGCTAGCTGCTGGGAGACACCCTCTGCTGGTCTGGAAATTGCAGTGCCACCAGCAGGTGATCCAGTTCCTGGCAGCAGCCCTATCACAAAGTTTACAAACAAATATCTTATGTAATTATTTTTGTAATACAAAAATTTTATTCCCCCCACCCTCAAATAAATTTAATAAGCTTAATACAGTACTCTTTCTGGCTAAAGATTGTGACTAGCATACTGACAAACATAGTAAGATTGCACAGTTTTATATTTGCACTAGTTACTTCTGCAGACTGAAGATCCCAATGGCACCATCTCTATAATTAGAGGAGGGTGGTGTTTCTCCTCTCATTCTGTTAGCTGACTCATTTAAGAGTGTGTGTACTAACATCCTGATATTCATATCTCTATTTACAGCAAGGCAGCAAATCATTTATAAGTACTACTACCCTATAGTACCAGACAAGTATTAACCACCTGCTGGTTTCTAGGGGCAAATATGTAATTGTTATATGCATTATTTCATATTTACATGACTATAACAGCATCCAAAATGTTATCTGTGCATATAATACTTTGATACCAAAATTGGTTACATGAAGAAGCTATGTCTTAGTACACTTTTTAAGAAGGTCAGCAATGTCCTATTAAAGCAATTGTTATAACCAGGGATGAGCTTCAGCATTTAATCAATGATGGGTTTACAGTGGTGTTCATGATTCATGGACTGGGTGAACCAATGTAGCTTAAGCCTTCATAGCAGTCAACTACCAGAAGTGCATGGCCTTTGGACTTAGGCCATGTGGCTTAGAATGTTCAGTAATGAAGATTTCCCCAGGCCCCCTTCTTATAAAAGGGAAGGTTTCCAGCAGACTTGTCAGTGTGTGTTGGAATAGATAGCGGGAGCTGGCAGTATGTGCTAGGAGAGATTGTTGTGTGGTACAGTGCTATTTCAAACATACTGTTTTGTGCTACATTTTGCAGTAAGAGATAGTTGCTTCTACAATGTGCTATACAATGCTATACACAATGCAGCATTGTGGCACATTTTGCAAAAACAGATACAGGTGAAACTCGAAAAATTAGAATATCGTGCAAAAGTTCATTTATTTCAGTAATGCAACTTAAAAGGTGAAACTAATATATGAGATAGACTCATTGCATGCAAAGCAAGATAGTTCAAGCCGTGATTTGTCGTAATTGTGATGATTATGGCTTACAGCTCATGAAAACCCCAAATTCACAATCTCAGAAAATTAGAATATTACATGCAATCAATAAAACAAGGATTGCACATAGAACAATATCGGACCTCTGAAAAGTATAAGCATGCATATGTACTCAGTAATTGGTTTGGGCCCCTTTTGCAGCAATTAGTGCCTCAATACATCGTGGCATGGACGCTATCAGCTTGTGGCACTGCTGAGGTGTTATGGAAGACCAGGATGCTTCAATAGCGGCCTTCAGCTCTTCTGCATTGTTCGGTCTCATGTCTCTCATCTTTCTCTTGGCAATGCCCCATAGATTCTCTATGGAGTTCAGGTCAGGCGAGTTTTCTGGCCAATCAAGCACAGTAATCCCACGGTCATTGAACCAGGTTTTGGTGCTTTTGGCTGTGTGGGCAGGTGCCAAGTCCTGCTGGAGAATGAAGTCAGCATCCCCATAAAGCTCATCTGTGGAAGGAAGCATGAAGTATTCCAAAATCTCTTGGTAGACGGCTGCATTGACCCTGGACTTAATGAAGCACAGTGGACCAACACCAGCAGATGACATGGCTCCCCAATCAATACAGACTGTGGAAACTTCACACTGGACTTCAAGCATCTTGCAGTGTGTTCGTCTCCATTCTTTCTCCATACTCTGGGTCCTTGGTTTCGAAATGAGATGCAAAAGTTGCTCTCATCAGAAAAGAGGACTTTGGACCACTGAGCAACAGACCAGGTCTGTTTTTCTTTAGCCCAGGTAAGACGCTTCTGACATTGTTTGTTGTTAAGGAAGAGGACAAGAGGAATACGACATTTGAAGCCCATGTCCAGGATCAGTCTGTGTGTGGTGGCTCTTGATGCACTGACTCCAGCCTCAGTCCACTCCTTGTGAAAGTCCCCAACACTTTTGAATGCCCTTTTCCTGACAATCCTCTCCAGGCTGCGGTCATCCCTGCTGCTTGTGCACCTTTTCTTCCACACTTTTCCCTTCCACATAACTTTCTATTAATGTGCTTTGATAAAGCACTTTGGGAACATCCAACTTCTTTTGCAATTACCTTTTGAGGCTTTCCCTCCTCATGGAGGGTGTCAATGATGGTTTTCTGCACAACTGTCAGGTCAGCAGTCTTTCCCATGATTGTGATTCCTACTGAACCAGACTGAGAGACCATTTAAAGACTCAGGAACCCTTTGCAGGTGTTATGGCTTAATTAGCTGATTAGAGTGGGACACTTTGAGCCTAGAATATTGCACCTTTTCACAATATTCTAATCTTCTGAGATTGTGGATTTGGGGTTTTCATGAGCTGTAAGCCATAATCATCACAATTATGACAAATCACGGCTTGAACTATCTTGCTTTGCATGTAATAAGTCTATCTCATATATTAGTTTCACCTTTTAAGTTGCATTACTGAAATAGATGAACTTTTGCACGATATTCTAATTTTTTGAGTTTCACCTGTAGTTGCTGCTATACAGTAGATTGCTATATGGTTCTGTGTTTTGCTTCTTTACTGTGAATTGCAGTGTGGTGAGCTACATTGTTGATTGCTACACAATCAGCTGTTGTTTAGCTGCTACTGCACATACAGCTAGTAGAGAGCAAGCAGGTTCTGCAAATGAAAAAAATGCACAATTTAGAAGTAGCAGTTAGAAGAGGTGCTGCAGAGGAACCTCTTGCCTGCATTTTCCTAGAGTGAAAAAATGCGTCCAATGTGCCTTCAAGCCCCAGATCACTGAAAGGAGGAGCATCAGTGGTAGTGGCTGCCTCCAACCACTGTTGACAGGCAGCAGTTTCAGGCAGTACCTGAAACTGATTGAAAATTACTTGGGATCTAGGAGTGAGACACTCTTTGAAGTAAGGACTATTGGGTGTCCAGGCTAAACCACTGGCTGGAGCTTGCACAATATAAGCTGAAGCTTATGGTATGCCCTGCAACTAATGTACTATCTGAAATGATCTTCAATTTACAAAGCAGTTTTGTGATAGAGAGACAGATACAATTGTCCTCTGACACTGAACCAGCTCACTTTCATAAAGAAGAATAAGTCCCGGATTAGCACCCCTGAAATTGATGCTACTGAGAAAAGTTGTACCTTTACATCATTACGAACATCATTACCAGCTCCTGCTACCAATGCAGCCACCCCCCTGTACTGCCACCATTTTCAGATCCTGCCATCATTGCTGGCCTATTACCTCTCCTGTGTTGCCACCATTACCAGCTCCTGTTGCCTCTCCTGGACTGCCATCATTACCAGCTCTTGCAACCTTTTTTGGCCTGCCACCATTACCAGGTCCTGGAACCTCTCTTACCAGTTTCCAGTGCTTTGGCACTGTAAAAGTGCCACACGTAATATTTACACAGCTGGGACTCCGCTAGAAAATTGTTTGCTGCAGACTAAATCATTTTCTTTGTTGTCCAGTGTGCAACCTATTGCAGTGTTCTGAGTGTTCTGACTATGAAAAATATTGTCTCTTGTAAATGATTTTTTTTCTTCAACATATTAACTGCCTGGTCTCATCCTCTTACTTTGCAGCCTCAAGCTATTCATATACTTTTATGTGAGTGCACAATATTTGTAGTTATTGTCTTTGAAATAATACACTCAAATTTTTATTTTGTTAACACAGGCGTCATCTCTTCCTCTTACATTGTGGCCTAAAATTGCTACTTATTGTGCATAGGCTATACAATATTTTTGTTATTATATTTCTATGTAAAAATGCACTGTAAATTTTATTTGATTAAACCAGGCCTTTTCATTTAGATGTTCCTGTTCCCACTGTAAACTTTTTCAGTTTGTCATGGCAGCAGCTATATGGCCAATTGTTAAACAGAGGCATAAACCAGACCTACTGCTCGCTATATTATGTAGCAAGGTCTTCAAAATGTATATAAACTAGAGAATCAGTCATATATTAGAACATGATTCTGAAAGGTTCCCAATGGTTTGGTTGCTGTGGATGTGTATTTAATCCTACACATCCCTGGAACCTCAAGGGGTGATAAAGCAGAGGGTACAACCTTCCATAGGTAGACTATTCATGAATGTGAACAGTCCACTAGGGTACATTTATAATATTGCAATCTTAATTTAGGCTTAGGGATGTTTTTCCTTGTGCTACACTGCAATTAAGATTTTTCTGCTTTTTTTAGGGTCAGTGATTTGCTATTGTTACATTTCTGTAATTCTGTAAGATGCACAGTGAAGCTATTTCTGTGGTGTGCTGAAAGCTTCTGTCAACCTGGGGTGGACTGACAACTCATGGGGCCCCTGGTCAATATGGAATCATGGGGCCCCTGTGTCCTTGCACAAACTCAAAAAAGCCTATGAAAAATGGTACCAGGGGCATCTCTTGGGGTCCCCTACTCACCCCAGGCCCTCGGGCAGTGCCCGAGTTTCCAAATGGTCAGTCCGCCTCTGCTGTCAACATACAGATTACAGTCTGACCATACAATCTCTGTACTATCAGACGTAGATCTGCTAAAACTATATGAAATGAGGATCAACCTAATCTATCCAATCAATCTGTATCCAATCAGATCAGCTCTTGTACTAAGTACATCCTGTATCTGTGGGTACACCAAAGAGTAGAGATTGTTGGTAGAGATTGTACAGCCATATTATAATGTGTGGTGAGCTTTACATGTGTCATTTCTTTACATTACATCATTGTCAACAATGAGGCTTGCCTGTTTTTAAGTTGGAGACTTCTGCTTGTAAAATTCCTTTGTATGTACGTAATATATTTTTAGTTTGAAAAAGCATGCCTTTTCTCTCTCTCTGAAATTGTGACCTAATAAAACTGCTTACATGCTGTTTACATACTGTGCAATGGTATCTTAAAGCTGAGCTAAACCCTTACTGAAAGTCTATTAAGGAGGTAAATGTTGTGTAATCTGGGAGATTAGGGGTGGAGGAGGAAAGTTTTTAGATGTAGCGCTACCCCAGAATGAGCCGCTGTAATTTAACTAGTTATTTCTCCAAACTAGTGCAGAGGCAGCCAGACACATCACAACAGTCCATTTATTCTTGGCTCAGCAATCAGTCTAGGGAATGTCTTTTTTTTTTTAATTTTTATTGCTGAAGAACTTGGATGGAGTGTAGGGTGATATGGGACACTGCAGATTCACTGAATATTTGCCAGAGGACACTCCAGTTTGCTAGGTCTCCCTGAACAGTCTCTATGCAGGAACAAGTGCAAATGACAGAACGGAGTCCTTTTTAAACACTATCCCAGTCAGGACTACCACTGGCTCTCCTACCTAAGGAAACAGCTCAAAGTCATTAGGACCCCAAGTTGAGGTCAGCACTCACAATGTCACAGAATCACCAGATGCCTCCTTCCGGTATCAACCAGACACTCTTCAATGAGGGAGAGGTTAAAGCTCAAAATGCAGCCAGACTCCTGCTAATTTCCACCAGGCGCTCTTCACTGAGCTCTCCAGACCAGGTCTTTAGATGAGGGTTCACTTGCTTAGTTTCAAAAAAGGATTTTTAGAAGTAGGGCCCCCAGAAATGCCACAGCTGGAACCTTGATGAACATGCAACATATTCCAGCCCTCTGCCCAGAGCAGCAAAGCCCCTCAGGCTGGGGACACATGAAGGGTTAGACCCAAGATTAGACAAGGCTGCCCCAGGCCTCAGACTGTTTATGTGCTCTTCAGCCACCTACTGGGCACACCTCAGGGATTGACTGCAGCACAATAAATATTCATGCTTCCCATTTGCCTAGCTCAGTCTTCAGAAGTCTTCAAAATGCAGGGGGAAGAAATCCAACCTGCGACCTGTGATATCCTGAATAGCCAAAATAAATCAACAGCTGCTCTAATGATTATACAGGAAATAAAAAGTAATACATTTACATAACATTTTAGTGGCCTAGCAGCAGCCATCCAGGAGGGTGTAACATAGAGGTTATTTAAGCAATTTCTAAAGGCCTTTGTTGTAAAACCATTGTAGTATTCCCAGGAAATGTGCATCAGCACAAAAGTGTATTTTTTTCCTCTAGAAACTCATGCAACAGGGTAATTTGTAGGCAGGGAGTTATGGAAGAGGGGGACGTAATGCCAATACCAAACAAAGATTTTCATTACCGTTTATAAGATTTTTGACATTTTAGAAGTTGGGTTTACATCTACTTGAACAAACTATGTTTAAGTTCTTTGAATTGCAGTGTTGGGGTAATTTTCCAAATGTTCCCCACTTGTGTACATATATATTTACACCAAAAAATCTTTTCACTCTGTTTGCAACAACTGATTGATAGATTGCTCTTCAATTGTAATGCCTGAGCTATTTTGATTCTTTTAAATGGGGTATTTTCTCTTTAGTTAGTTTATAACTTTAAGCTTGGAGTGATTAGAGGCCATTAAGCAGTTGCAGTGAATAATCGGTCAAATAGCTTATTTTGTTTGCATCATTTGAACGCACCCCCCTCACAAATAAATAAGTGCAAGAATATTCACCTTACCTCACCTCACGTGATATCACTCACATTTGCTGCACCTCTCTTTGCCCATCAATATAATTAAATTTAGGCATACACTGGTCAGACCTATTTCTTGATTTGCTTCACCAGGGAAGGAAAACCTTTATAAGGAAAAAACTAAATAAATACAAAAATTTAAAAAAATTAAATCTGTCTGTTCTGTTAAACACAGGGGCGGACTGACCATTTGGAAACTCGAGCACTGCCTGAGGGCCCGGGGTCAGTAGGGGGCCCCATGAGATGCCCCTGGTACCTTTTTGATAGGCTTTTTTGAGTTTGGGCAAGGACACAGGGGCCCCATGATCCCCTATTGCTCAGGGGCCCCATGAGTTGTCAGTGCACCCCTGGTTAAACAATTAAAATACCTTTGGATTCTGCCTTTAACTTTATGCCTGTTTGTGCTTTTTAATTTAATGGCCGCTATGGAAATAGGGAGGATTTATTTTGGGTAACACAAATTTACATCACAAGTTTGCTGTGATGAGCTGCAAAGTAATTGCAGCTTCACCTGTTTCAGAAATTAGAAACTTTGAGTTAAGGAAGGGCAAGCAGCCTATGGACATAACATTTTACACTTTATTTTTTCTGCTTTCTGCCTTTTTTTCTGTATTGTATTTTTCCCATGTCACCATCAATGTTGCATTAAATGGTGAAAAAATTTTTTTCCCATTGGTACATGTCCCACATAACAGTGTCCTGCTACAGTACCATTTGTTTGACAACCCCATAGGGTTCAGATTTAGGTTCGCATTTTTGTGGACTTTACAATGGCTTCAGCAAACTCCACATAAACCGAACCCAGGAACATTCACTCATCCCTAATTATAATGTGAAATTGGAAAAGCTTAATAGTAACTCACTGGTGATTGAATGTCATAGTAAGCCTCTCAGTTCTGAGAAATGATGAGCAGAATTTCAGATTAAAAAAACTGACAAATTTGCACTTGCTCCTGGGCCTACAGAGCGCTATGAAAAATCCAATAGACAATCAACTCTCATAATGCCAGTTTATAATGATTGTAAGGTTGTTAAGGAGCTTTGAGGACAATTAATGATAAAATTCAACTAGGAGCAAAGGAAGCTTATGAAGTTGGAAGGCGTACGGCATGTTCATATAGCACTGTTAAAGGCTGCAGAGAAGACATCTGGCTGGCTAAACCACCTTTTTGGCAATCTCACTCTCTATCATGTACTATGAAAGTTTAAAATTATTATGTGAAAAATAATAATACAAGATAAAATAAAACTGAAAATACTAAGCGATGTGAGAGCCATTTTCATGCAAAGGTATGCATCATAGTAGCCCAGGCTATAAACCAACACAACCAAAATGTATACTTTTATGTTAAAGTGATCATTATGATAACCATCCTGTATTTGTTGTAACTTTTTAAATTTTATTAGTAACTCCGCAGCTGAAGAAATAAAACGCAAGCTGTGTGATAAATTTACCACCCTTTGTTAATTATACCATCTGTAATTCAAAAGAGAATTCTGTAAACTTTTTTGCTGACCAAAATGGCTTTGTCAATACACTCAAGATGCCAAAAATGTGAGCATCAGTCACTTCAGATTTTTATTTAGTAGTTGCTACATTTTCTAAGATTTGTGCTTCTTGTCTAAGCTTTGCTATCTTTTAGAGTAAAGATTTGAGGAAAGTGATTGATTTTTGTTTTCCAACTACCTTTTAAACTAAAGTTTAAAAGGAAGAAGCTTTAATTTGAAGGGAGATTGGCTTTAACTGTATTTTGTGTCTATTGTACTCTTGATGCTTGTGTCCTCTTTGCCAAGTGTCTCCATGTTCCATTGGCAGAGAAAAAAGCAGTCTTAAATTCTTAGGCCTATTGTTGAAGACTTAATGGATTTTATTGTTAACTTTTCCTGGATGCTTTTTTGTGCATCATCCATGATAAATAAAAAGTTGCGCTACTCAGAAGCATTATCTCTGGTATCCATTCAGTCAATAGAATGTCAGTTGTCTCTTTTCATATGTGGAAACTTTTGGAGTAAATATGTTTTTATAAATAAAGCAGTGGACCCTTCATAGTCCAAAAATGTAATTCATTTTTCTTGTGATGTTTTCTGATCTAAATATATATTTTAATATATTACCTATCTATCTTTGAATTGAAACTTGTACATTCAAATTTCTACCTTTTGTTTTTTCCTGAATGGAGTGGGGAAGGCTTTAGAATTTTTTTTTCTTTTTCTGTCTGCATCAGGAAGATATCCTTTAATTTCCTGTCCCAGAGACCCAAAGGAAATAAGTGGAAATCTCTGCAAACTGAGGCTAAATCCTAATTGATAGTCCCCACTGTAAGATATTACCTCTACTCCTGACAAATGACAATTGTAAAATGTTGGATTTCCCTTCATTTTTGTCCTTTTAGCAAAGGTCACCAGTACAAATAATAAGGGCAAATCTCCCTAGCGGGTTTACAAGAAAGTTTCCTATACACTTTCCAAGATCACAAAACGTTTTGGTTGGAGTTGCACACAAGGTCAGACTAAAGTAGAAAAGTCTTTTTTATTGTTAACTAAAACAACAATGGCGCCTATATATTAAAGAAAGATGGTAGCATCCACAAAACAATATTAGATCCTGACTGCACACAATTTTTTTTTTTTTTTTTTTTTTTAATATTTACATAAGAGTAGCTTTAGACATGCCTCTAAATTTACCTTTGCTCTGAATTATGATTGCATTTTTTTGTTGCCTCTCAATTACATGTCTAAACAAAGCCTTACAGAATCAATTTTCTTTGTGGTTAGGGCTATTTTTTGCTAATTATTTAAAGGGACAGATTGGATGGAAAGAATTATAACAAATGTGACACATGATGAGTGCTATTTTAATTTCAGGTTATCGCGCTACATAAAACAGGTGGAGGTTTGGTCATCTAAATATACCACATTCCTTAAAGGATAAGTTCACCTTTTGACCAAAATTAATAGATACATTTTTTTTGCAGGTAACAAAATGTATATTTATTATTTTTGGTTGCAGGAGCATGTAAACCATTGCACCAGTGACCAGCAGATCAGTGGTGCCAAGCAGGTCTATCAGTATCTCTGCTTGCCTGTATGGGATGTACAGAACAAGAATGTCAGCTCCACAGTGCCATGGTATTTCATTGAGAACTACAAGCCAACATCTGTTAAGATTGTCAGGACTTGTAGTTCATTCATTCACAGAACTCTTTGCCCACATGGCCACGCTCTATTCAAAAAGTGATAGCTTGTATGGGGAACTTCTCCCCATACTGCTGTCACGGGGGTTGGCAGCTGCAGCATTAAGAATATGTTACATGTTCCACCCTAAAAACAATTGGAACATGTAACATGCTCCCAAAGGTGAACTTTTCCTTTTAAAGTCTATTATTTTGTCCTGTCACTTCAAATATCTGGCAGCACTTACTTTCCCAGTGTATTGTGGCAGCACTCTAGTATTGCTGAAGTATGCCAAAGTGTTACATGATGTGGTGAACTCTAACTGGCACTGCAAAAGGTCAGGGCCTATTTACACTATAGCATTATGGTAACATACACATTAACCGCATCTGTGCAATGCCGTGGCATTCATTCTAAATGACATTCCAATTCACCTTGCTGACAGATATGCCTTGCAGTGCAGCACAATGTGTTGCAAATTACTGATGTGCACTGTGGTGCTTTTCCAAAAATGGTACATGCACTATTCTTATAGACAGTATGTTCAAATAAATGCTTCAATGCAATGCACATTAACACGTGTGTAACACACCACAATGGTATGAATGGCTCCTAACAACATTTTGTTCTTACTTGCTTTTTAAGGATGTTTAGGAAACCACCTTAGTTCCTATTATATGTTAAATATATACTTAGTAAAACTTTTTTTTTTTTGCATGCTGTTCGTGTCCCTGTAAGGCCTGTTTCTGATGGGTCTTCCAATCAGTTCTGCCTGTCAGTTTTTAAGTCTGATCTGAAAGTCTATTAATCCCTATGGATAGGTGGGTGTAAACAGACCTGTGTCCATTTACACCCACCTACCTCTGGGTCCAATCAGGCCCACTAAAAAAAAAGGAGAGTTCATTTACTCCTGGTGGCCTATATAGTAGAGTGGGCTATGGATGTGTCATCAGGTCACAGATCCCCTACTGTTGGCAACATAATTTGCCCCTTGTGAAAGGTCCTTTATGGACTATTTAGCTCTGTTGCTGTCAAAATGACAAGGGGGCAGGAAGTGAGAAGAAATCTGAAACGCCAACATATTACTATCTTCCATTCCCCCCCCCCCCCCCGTTGCTCCATTCAGCAAACAAGAGTGAAGAGAAATACAGTTGTGCTCAAAAGTTTACATACCCTGGAAGAGATTGTGAAATTGTTGCATTGATATTGCAAATACCACTGATCATGCCAAAAAAATGCTCTTTTATTGAAGGATGATGATCATATGAAGCCATTTATTATCAAATAGTTGTTTGGCTCCTTTTTAAATCATAATGATAACAGAAATCGCCCAAATGGCCATGATCAAAAGTTTACATACCCTGGAATGTTTGGCCTTGGTACAGACACACAAGGTGACACACACGGGTTAAAATGCCAATTAGAGGTTAATGTCCCACATCTGTGGCTTTTTAAATTGCAATTAGTGTCAGTGTATAAATAGTCAATGAGTTTGTTAGCTCTTATGTGGAAGCACTAACTAGGCTACATACTGAGCCATGGAGAATATTATTATTATACAGGATTTATATAGTGCCAACAGTTTGCTCAGCGCTTTACAATATAATGGGAGACAATACAGCAACAATACAGTTCAATAGAAGAGGGAAAGGAGGGCCCTGCTCCTTGGAGCTTACAATCAAGGAGAGATCAGAAAAGAACTGTCAAAAGTCCTGTGTAACAAGGTAATGGAACTTTATAAAGATGGAAAAGGACATAAAAACATGTCCAAAGCCTTGAATATGCCAATCAGTACTGTTAAATCACCTATTAAGAAGTAGAAAGTTTGGGGATCTCTTGATGCCAAGGTAAGGTAGACCAAGAAAGATTTCAGCCATATCTGACAGAAGAATTGTCCGGGATTCAAAGAAAAACCCACAGGCAACCTCAAAAGAAAAACGGGCTGCTCTGGAAAAAGATGGTGTGGTTGTTTTAAGGAGTACAATACGGTGATACTTGAACAAAAATTACCTTTTTGGTGGAAGTGCCAGAAAGAAGCTTTTACTGCACCAATGCCACAAAAAAGCCTGGTTACAATATGCCTGACAACACCTTGACATGCCTATCTGGGTCTTATTGTGTCATTGATGCAGTAAAGGCTTCTTTCTGGCACCTCCAGCATGCAGCTCATTTTTGTTCAAGTGTCATCATATTGTGTTCCTTCAAAACAACCACACTGTCTTTTTCCAGAGCAGCCTGTATTATTCTTGTGGCTACCTATGGGTTTCCCTTTGTATCCCAAAAAATTCTTCTGGTAGTTGTGGCTGCAATCTTTCTTGGTCTATATATAAAATAGAAAAAATTGCCATCCTGATGGAATATAATTAAATCATTATAATGTCTATGTCTCACTTCTAATTAAGTGTGGATTATAAACCCAGCAATACTTCAAAATCAAAATGGCAGTAGACTAGTGCAAACCTGCCTAAAGATGGTTTGTAATAAATCCCAAGCGGAGTAATTTGTCACTACATAGGTGAATGCAATATTGTATTTATTTGATCTCATAGATCGTAGAAAAGGTAGACAAAGACATGGTGAACATAATACAATCATGTTATAAAATCAAAGAATTAAAATTGGAAAACTGTTTGGTGTCTTCAATTTAGCTGTATGGGTAATAAATGATCAATATAAGGCTGTAAAGATTCTTCTGTGTTCATCAGATGAAGTTTCCATACTTCTTAACCTAGTCAATTCGTTTTTCCTCTTTATCTGTTCCTTAAAGTAAACATCAAAGCATATATGGAGAGGTTCCTAGAAATAAATAGTGGAATGTAATGAATTCAAAAGAATCATAAAGCCTGTTGTCATTTAAATCTAGTAGGATGCACATATTGGTATCTGATTGCTGGTTAAGTATTCATCTCATTACCTTCTGAGTGAGTGTACCATATCCTGTAAATGGTGGATATAAATTTCCTTGTATGACCAAGAATAGTGGATGATGATCCAAAAAATTATGTGTTAAAGTGAGATATCTAAAATTTTTCATCTATCCAGTATTACAGGAAGAAGTAGATTTAAACGTAAAAGATATCCATCTAGAAATAATAGACCAAACTTCTCTATGAGTGAGGATGAGGACGAAAATAATAAGAGAACAGTAAGTTTATTAGAAGAAGAAAAAACTACAGTGGAAAATTTGAATACTATAAAACAAGGGAACAAACAAATGAATCTAACAAAAGACGAAAGAACTACTTCAACTATTCCCAAAAATACCAACCAAAATCGAACAAGGAGCCACAAGAAATAAAATTGGAACTAAAAAATAATGAGAAAGATCTAAAAGTAATAACCTTATCCAACTTTAAACTTGAAGAAAGACATTATGCTCTATTACAAAAAGGACTTACATTTTCCCTTTCTAACAAAATGGAACTCTTTGAGGTATTTAAGGATTTGAATCTATTTTTGAGAAAGATATTGTTGAGAATCCCTTTTATTACAGATAATGAACTCAATCATTTTGGGCTGAATTCAGAAATGGAGAAACAAGCAATCAAGGATCTCCTAAGCCTCCTAGATGAAAAGATAATAGAAGAAGAGGTAAAAGAGAAAGTTTTATCTAATAAGTGGAAAAGACAACCTAGGTTGAAAGTTCCCTCAAAAAGAATGCCTAATATCAGCGAAAATAAACGGCTTAGTATTTTTTAGACCTAGTACATGAAGACCTACGTAAAATAGATTGGTCAAGGAAAAACCCAGATGCTTACTCCCCCATAAAAGAAAAGATTTTGCTTGACAATGTCTGCCTTTCATAAATCCATTCTGGTTATCACTTATGACATTGTTTCCTATCATGTGTTTCTTCATGTGGGCACTGGAGATGGGCAAATCTCTGAACGTTCTTTCAGGTGTGGTTCAGCCAAACAATTACTAATTGGAGCATATAAAATGTGGATTTTTTGAGCTGGAGGCCCATTAAAGTCAATAGGAATCTGAATCAGGCTTCAAAAAAGTTTGTGTACAGAACAGAAAAAGATGATTCATCCTCCAAATTTTGTGATCAGTTCTAGTGGGCTTTAAACAATTCCTCAAATATATTTCCTTCAGTTAAATCAAAGTAAACTTAGAGGTTTAACATGTCCAGATGAAAATTTGATCCCAATATAAAATAAGTACGGTACCAATTTTGGCCTTATAGAAAGCTGTAGTACCATATGAATTGATTTGAAGAGATAAATTGCATAGCATCAATTATATTAGAGTTAAGGAGATCCTGAATGATGTTATGCAATTTTATCTATTCATATACATTTATATCTCTTTTAGTGTCAGAACTCAGTGGGGAAAAATATCATTCTGGATATCTATACTGATATGGATTGGGTAATGTCTTAGGAATGTACGGATGCCCCATCGTTTGATGGAAATGACAATTATAAACTGACTGAATTCAAAGACACCCCGATAATCAAAGTGGAAAAATGATGCAGCAGACTAGTCCATTTTGCTTAAATTTAATTGCAGCAACTCAAAATGGTACTCACTAGTTTGTCTGGCCCCCACGTGCTTATATGCATGCCTGACAATTTTCGGGGCATGCTCCTAATGAGAAGACAGATGGTGTCCTGGAGTATTTCCTCCCAGATCTGAACCAGGGCATCACTGAGCTCCTGAACAGTCTGAGGTGCAACCTGATGGCGTCAAATGGACCGAAACATGATATCCCACAGGTGTTCAATTGGATTTAGGTCAAGCAAGCATGGGGCCCATTCAATGGTATCAATTCCTTCATTCTGCAGGAACTGCCTGCATACTCTCGCCACATGAGGCCAGGCATTGTCATGCACCAGGAGGAATAGGGTCTGACAAAGGGTAAGTCCGGGCACACAGCAGAAGACAGAGCACAGGGTAGCAATTCAGGGACTTAACAGCCAGCAGTGTCCTCAGCAGAGGAAGTCTAGGCAGATAGGCACCAATTCCTCACGGGTCTTCAGAGGGCTGTGTGTCTTGACCGCAGTTTCAAGACCACACAGGCAACATAGAACCACAAGTCCCAGCAGTGCACAAAGCAAAGCACAGTTAAATGCAACACCTAGCAAGGCCTGCAGCCATGAGCTGCTCTCTCCATCCTGACTCAAACTCTACCCCTTCACCCCCCCCATAGGGACAATATATGGCTCTTTCAATTTGAACAAGCCCCAAGCTCCCAGTGCTGACACGTCTGGCTTTTCACAATCACAGGACACCATGCTGTCTGCGCTCCCTGCTGGGATAAATCTTATCTCCCACCCCCTGCGGGGCACAGGAACTTAAAATTATAAACAAAGCAGACAAGCTGACTGTTGGCCACGTGTTAATTTCAACAAAACAGCAAAAATAATATTTCGGCTGTCCTTCACAACCCTTTACTAGTTAGCTCAGTGTGCTGCAGAATAGGTAGAAAGCTTTCTATGCAGAACTGGAGCAGATTCCTGTACTCCACTCCACTAAACTACAAATTGTAGTGTGAGTGAGATCTATTAGGAATACTGCTTTTATTTACCAAAAGAAGCAGTTGATTATGAATAGAGATGAGCGAATTTCTCAAAAATTCGATTCGGCTGATTCGGCGAATTCCAGTGTGAAATTCGATTCGATGCGAATTTCTTCGCTACGAAGATGACTTATAAAAAGGGTTTCTAGGCTTCAGAGAGCCTTTAAATTAGTGCAGAACACTGTACCTTTAATTTAAATGCCCTTGGAGATGAGGAAAGAGAAGGAGAAGGAGAAGGAGAAGGATGAGAAGAAGGAGAAGGATGAGAAGAAGGAGAAGGAGAAGGATGAGAAGAAGGAGAAGGAGAAGGATGAGAAGAAGGAGAAGGAGAAGGATGAGAAGAAGGAGAAGGATGAGAAGAAGGAGAAGGATGAGAAGAAGGAGAAGGAGAAGGATGAGAAGAAGGAGAAGGATGAGAAGAAGGAGAAGGAGAAGGATGAGAAGATGGAGAAGGAGAAGGATGAGAAGAAGGAGAAGGAGAAGGATGAGAAGAAGGAGAAGGAGAAGGATGAGAAGAAGGAGAAGGATGAGGAGAAGGAGAAGGATGAGGAGAGGGAGAAGGATGAGAAGAAGGAGAAGAATGAGAAGAAGGAGAAGGATGAGAAGAAGGAGAAGGAGAAGGATGAGAAGAAGGAGAAGGATGAGAAGAAGGAGAAGGATGAGAAGAAGGAGAAGGAGAAGGAGAAGGATGAGAAGAAGGAAAAGGAGAAGGATGAGAAGATGGAGAAGGAGAAGGATGAGAAGAAGGAGAAGGAGAAGGATGAGAAGAAGGAGAAGGAGAAGGATGAGGAGAAGGAGAAGGATGAGAAGAAGGAGAAGGAGAAGGATGAGAAGAAGGAGAAGGAGAAGGATGAGAAGAAGGAGAAGGAGAAGGATGAGAAGAAGGAGAAGGAGAAGGATGAGAAGAAGGAGAAGGAGAAGGATGAGAAGAAGGAGAAGGATGAGAAGAAGGAGAAGGAGAAGGATGAGAAGAAGGAGAAGGAGAAGGAGAAGGATGAGAAGAAGGAGAAGGATGAGAAGAAGGATGAGAAGAAGAAGGATGAGAAGAAGGACAGTTCTGTGACAGTTTCTGTCTATTTCTGACAGTTCTGGGACATTCACTCCATACAGCTGTTTCAACCGCTGTATGGAGGGAATGTCATGGAACTGTCAGAAATAGACTATTAATGACAGTTCTGGGACTGTCCTTCCAGGCAGCGGTTGAAACATTGTATGTATTTGTTTCCATAAATGGATCCATTTATGGAAACAAATAGATACAATGTTTCAACCGCTGTATGGAAGGACAGTCCCAGAACTGTCATTAATAGTCTATTTCTGACAGTTCTATGACATTCCCTCCATACAGCGGTTGAAACAGCTGTATGGAGTGAATGTCCCAGAACTGTCAGAAATAGACTATTTCTGACAGTTCTGGGACATTCACTCCATACAGCGGTTGAAACATTGTATCTATTTTTTTCCATAAATGACATTCTGCAGATACACTTAGAGGAGCGCTGCAGATACACTTTTTGCCGGCTTGGAATTAATCTTATTTTCATCCTACTTCTTCTTCTTCATCCTCATCCTCATAAGAAGAAAAAGAAGAAGTAGGATGAAAATAAGAATAATTCCAAGCCGGCAAAAAGTGTATCTGCAGCGCTCCTCTAAGTGTATCTGCAGAATGTCATTTATGGAAAAAAATAGATACAATGTTTCAACCGCTGTATGGAGTGAATGTCCCAGAACTGTCAGAAATAGTCTATTTCTGACAGTTCTGGGACATTCACTCCATACAGCTGTTTCAACCGCTGTATGGAGGGAATGTCATAGAACTGTCAGAAATAGACTATTTATGACAGTTCTGGGACTGTCCTTCCATACAGCGGTTGAAACATTGTATGTATTTGTTTCCATAAATGGATCCATTTATGGAAACAAATACATACAATGTTTCAACCGCTGTATGGAAGGACAGTCCCAGAACTGTCATAAATAGTCTATTTCTGACAGTTCTATGACATTCCCTCCATACAGCGGTTGAAACAGCTGTATGGAGTGAATGTCCCAGAACTGTCAGAAATAGACTATTTCTGACAGTTCTGGGACATTCACTCCATACAGCGGTTGAAACATTGTATCTATTTTTTTCCATAAATGACATTCTGCAGATACACTTAGAGGAGCGCTGCAGATACACTTTTTGCCGGCTTGGAATTATTCTTATTTTCATCCTACTTCTTCTTTTTCTTCTTATGAGGATGAGGATGAAGAAGAAGTAGTAGGATGAAAATAAGATTAATTCCAAGCCGGCAAAAAGTGTATCTGCAGCGCTCCTCTAAGTGTATTTGCAGAATGTCATTTATGGAAAAAAATAGATACAATGTTTCAACCGCTGTATGGAAGGACAGTCCCAGAACTGTCATTAATAGTCTATTTCTGACAGTTCCATGACATTCCCTCCATACAGCGGTTTCCGGCAAAAAGTGTATGTGCAGAGTTCCTCTATTCTGCAGATACACTTAGAGGAGCTCTGCAGATACACTTAGAGGAGCTCTGCACATACACTTTTTGCCGGCTTGGAATTATTCTTATTTTCATCCTACTTCTTCTTCTTCTTCTTCTTCTTCTTCATCCTCATCCTCATCCTCTTCTTCTTCTTCTGAGGATGAGGATGAGGATGAAGAAGAAGAAGAAGAAGAAGTAGGATGAAAATAAAATTAATTCCAAGCCGGCAAAAAGTGTATGTGCAGAGCTCCTCTAAGTGTATCTGCAGAATAGAGGAACTCTGCACATACACTTTTTGCCGGCTTGCAATTATTCTTATTTTCATCCTACTTCTTCTTCTTCTTCTTCATCCTCATCCTCATCCTCTTCTTCTGAGGATGAAGATGAAGAAGAAGAAGAAGTAGGATGAAAAGAAGAATAATTCCAAGCCGGCAAAAAGTGTATGTGCAGAGTTCCTCTATTTCTGACAGTTCTCTCACAGCTTCTTCACATGAACAGTGGTTGAAACATCTGTATCCTAAATGTAAACTAATAGATACAATGTTTCAACCGCTAAACATGTGTTCCTTCTGTCAGAGAACTGTCAGAAATAGCGGAGCTCACTGCAGGGACACTTTTGCCGGCTGATCGGGAAATGTTCGATTCGCGCACCCGAAGTAGGCAAAATTTCGGTTTCGCTGCGAATCGAATATTTCCTGAAATTCGACTCGAATTCCGGTTCGCCTGGTTCGATTCGCTCATCTCTAATTATGAATAAGATTCACAGTCTCTTGTGATGTATTAGTAAACATGGGAGGAAGGAGAGTCAGTCATTGGGCAAAACACAGGTTCCCTTTAAAATGATGAAGAGCAGCAAACGATGGGTATAGTTTATAAATGAACCACAAATAGTCAAGTGCTGAGTCTTGTAGCTATAACTTCAAAAGCAAGACAATGTAATGTGATCTCCAAAAGACAGTGAAAGTTCCCAGCAGCTTTATTTTTTTATTTTGTAATGACCTGGAGAGATGGTTATATACAGTGGGGATCGAAAGTTTGGGCACCCCAGCTAAAAATTTGTATTAATGTGCATAAAGAAGCCAAGGAAAGATGGAAAAATCTCCAAAAGGCATCAAATTACAGATTAGACATTCTTATAATATGTCAACAAAAGTTAGATTTTATTTCCAACTTTCAAAATAACAGAAAACAAAAAAATGGCGTCTGCAAAAGTTTGGGCACCCTGCAGAATTTATAGCATGCACTGCCCCCTTTGCAAAGCTGAGACCTGCCAGTGTCATGGATTGTTCTCAATCATCGTCTGGGCAGACCAGGTGATGTCAATCTCAAAGGTTTTAAATGCCCAGACTCATCTGACCTTGCCCCAACAATCAGCACCATGGGTTCTTCTAAGCAGTTGTCTAGAAAACTGAAACTGAAAATAGTTGACGCTCACAAAGTTGGAGAAGGCTATAAGAAGATAGCAAAGCGTTTTCAGATGTCAATATCCTCTGTTCGGAATGTAATTAAGAAATGGCAGTCATCAGGAACAGTGGAAGTTAAAGCAAGATCTGGAAGACCAAGAAAAATATCAGACAGAACAGCTCGCAGGATTGTGAGAAAAACAATTCAAAACCCACGTTTGACTGCACGATCCCTCCAGAAAGATCTGGCAGACCCTGGAGTTGTGGTACACTATTCCACTATAAAGAGATACTTGTACAAATATGGTCTTCATGGAAGAGTCATCAGAAGAAAACCTCTTCTACGTCGTCACCACAAAAATCATCGTTTGAACTTTGCAAATGAACATATAGACAAGCCTGATGCATTTTGGAAACAAGTTCTGTGGACCGATGAGGTTAAAATTGAACTTTTTGTCCGGAATGAGCAAAGGTACGTTTGGAGAAGAAGGGGCACAGAATTTAATGAAAAGAACCTCTGTCCTGTTAAGCATGGGGTTGGATCAATCATGCTTTGGGGTTGTGTTGCAGCCAGTGGCACAGGGAACATCTCACGAGTAGAAGGAAAAATGGATTCAATAAAATTTCAGCAAATTTTGGATGGTAACTTGATGCCATCTGTGAAAAAGCTGAAGTTAAAGAGAGGATGGCTTCTACAAATGGATAATGATCCTAAACACACCTCGAAATCCACGGGGGATTACATCAAGATGCGTAAACTGAAGGTTTTGCCATGGCCTTCACAATCTCCTGACCTCAACATAATTGAAAATCTATGGATAGACCTTAAAAGAGCAGTGCGTGCCAGACAGCCCAGAAATCTCAAAGAACTGGAAGACTTTTGTAAGGAAGAATGGGCAAAGATACCTCAAACAAGAATTGAAAGACTCTTGGCTGGCTACAAAAAGCATTTACAAGCTGTGATACTTCCCAAAGGGGGCAGTACAAGATATTAACTCTGCAGGGTGCCCAAACTTTTGCAGACGCCATTTTTTTGTTTACTGTTATTTTGAAAGTGTAAATGATGGAAATAAAATCTAACTTTTGTTGACATATTATAAGAATGTCTAACCTGTAATTTGATGCCTTTTGGAGATTTTTCCATCTTTCCTTGG
The DNA here is from genome assembly GCF_062004578.1 of Staurois parvus. Taxonomy (NCBI): domain Eukaryota; kingdom Metazoa; phylum Chordata; class Amphibia; order Anura; family Ranidae; genus Staurois; species Staurois parvus. Next base: position 5,563,135 of record NW_028317973.1, on the reverse strand, counting down.
CTTCTTTATGCACATTAATACAAATTTTTAGCTGGGGTGCCCAAACTTTCGATCCCACTGTAGTTGTATGTGCCAATGCAGGGCAAAATAAGTCTCAGGTTCACACTGATTTGGTTTCGGGAACCACATGTGATTTGCACAGGTATTGCACCACATTCGTGTTCAAATTACATGTGTTTCTTTGTGGCGCAATTTGATCCTATTCATTTGGTATGGCTCAAATTGCACCACATACATATGAAAAAGGTACAGGAACCTTGTTTTTGCTGCACTGGAATCAGATTGCATGGGTGTTCACACCTATGCAATACAATTCAGGTAATCCCACTGCATTTTGCTATCTATTTTTGGGGTGTCAATAACTTACCATTGACACCCACAGCAGATTGCATGAACACAAGTGCAATTGTGATGCGGTGCTAGAAACACACAGGAATTGCTGCAAATACCGTACAGCATCAGTGTGGACAAACTCCACAAAAGTACAAAGTCTTTATTAATTTCATGCACCATATTTTCTGTGTAGCTCATTGTGTCCACAGAAACGGTGTTGTGGTAAAAGTTCCATACTTAGAGAAACCTACAGCAATAGCACATGTAAAGCATTCCAAGACAAATCTTTACATTAATTAGAGTCTATGCTGGCAATGGTTGCAAATTGCAGCTTACTGAGCAGTGTTGCAAACAGGCCAATAGTACCCATCCTGAGTGGTAGTATTAGTGGCAGCCTCAGGGCTGGAGCCGTGCGCACCGGAAGCGCCATGCACTGGAAGTGACCTCACAATACTAAAAACCACTTGAGAAGGAGCCACTGATCAGGAACACACTGAGGCTTGAAGCTCATCACAGCTTGTAATCGCTATGACAATGAACTTTAGTCTCCTCTTGCATTACTAACTTAATAATTGACATATCAGCATGGATGTCACACAACTTCCTTAAACTAAATCTCTCTAAAACCGAGCTGATAATAGTCCCTCCCTCTCATACACTCCTACATGAATTTTCCATCAAGATCAATAATACAACAATCAGTCCCACCCCTCAAGCCTGGCCAATACTTTTTGGCCCCAAGTCCAATTACTGTCAAAAGCTTATAGACTTCACTAGAGATGAGCGAATTATTAAAAAATTTGATTCGGCTGATTCGCCGAATTTGCGGGAGAAATTCGATTAGATGCGAATTTATTCGCCGCAAATTTAACTTATTAAAAGGGTTTCTAGGCTTCAGAGAGCCTTTATATTAGTGCAGAACACTGTACCTTTAATTTAAATGCCCTTGGAGTCTGCTGGGGAAGAGAAATAATACTGTCAGTCAGTATGACATGCAGATGAGTGCCGTCGATCTTAGAATCACCGCACACTTCACTCATTTGGGCAGTCACGGGGCACGACGAAGAAGAAGAAGAAGAATGAAAAGAAGAATGAAAAGAAGAAGAATGAAAAGAAGAATGAAAAGAAGAAGAAGAAGAATGAAAAGAAGAAGAAGAATGAAAAGAAGAATGAAAAGAAGAAGAAGAATGAAAAGAAGAAGAAGAAGAAGAATGAAAAGAAGAATGAAAAGAAGAAGAATGAAAAGAAGAATGAAAAGAAGAATGAGAAGAATGAAAAGAAGAATGAAAAGAAGAAGAATGAAAAGAAGAAGAAGAATGAAAAGAAGAAGAAGAAGAATGAAAAGAAGAATGAAAAGAAGAAGAAGAAGAATGAAAAGAAGAAGAAGAAGAATGAAAAGAAGAAGAAGAATGAAAAGAAGAAGAAGAATGAGAAGAAGAAGAAGAATGAGAAGAAGAATGAGAAGAAGAATGAAAAGAAGAATGAAAAGAAGAAGAATGAAAAGAAGAAGAATGAAAAGAAGAAGAAGAAGAATGAAAAGAAGAATGAAAAGAAGAAGAATGAAAAGAAGAAGAATGAAAAGAAGAATGAAAAGAAGAAGAAGATTGAAAAGAAGAAGAAGAAGAAGAAGATTGAAAAGAAGAAGAAGATTGAAAAGAAGAAGAAGAAGAAGAAGATTGAAAAGAAGAGGAAGAAGAAGATTGAAAAGAAGAAGAAGAATGAAAAGAAGAAGAAGAAGAAGAATGAAAAGAAGAAGAAGAAGAAGAAGAAGAATGAAAAGAAGAAGAAGAAGAATGAAAAGAAGAAGAAGAATGAAAAGAAGAATGAAAAGAAGAAGAAGAAGAAGAATGAAAAGAAGAAGAAGAAGAAGAATGAAAAGAAGAAGAAGAAGAATGAAAAGAAGAAGAAGAATGAGAAGAAGAATTAAAAGAAGAAGAATGAAAAGAATGAGAAGAAGAATGAAAAGAAGAAGAATGAAAAGAATGAGAAGAAGAAGAATGAAAAGAATGAGAAGAAGAATGAGAAGAAGAATGAGAAGAAGAATGAGAAGAAGAATGAGAAGAAGAATGAAAAGAAGAATGAGAAGAAGAAGAATGAAAAGAAGAATGAGAAGAAGAAGAATGAAAAGAAGAAGAAGAAGAAGAATGAAAAGAAGAATGAAAAGAAGAAAAAGAAGAAGAAGAATGAAAAGAAGAAGAATGAAAAGAAGAAGAAGAAGAATGAGAAGAAGAAGAATGAAAAGAAGAATGAAAAGAAGAAGAAGAATGAAAAGAAGAATGAAAAGAAGAAGAAGAATGAAAAGAAGAAGAAGAATGAAAAGAAGAATGAAAAGAAGAAGAAGAATGAAAAGAAGAAGAAGAATGAAAAGAAGAATGAAAAGAAGAAGAAGAAGAATGAAAAGAAGAAGAAGAAGAAGAAGAATGAAAAGAAGAAGAATGAAAAGAAGAAGAAGAAGAAGAATGAAAAGAAGAAGAAGAAGAATGAAAAGAAGAATGAAAAGAAGAAGAAGAAGAATGAAAAGAAGAAGAAGAATGAAAAGAAGAAGAAGAAGAAGAATGAAAAGAAGAAGAAGAAGAAGAAGAAGAATGAAAAGAAGAAGAAGAATGAGAAGAAGAATGAAAAGAATGAGAAGAAGAATGAAAAGAAGAAGAATGAAAAGAATGAGAAGAAGAATGAGAAGAAGAATGAGAAGAAGAATGAGAAGAAGAATGAGAAGAAGAATGAGAAGAAGAATGAAAAGAAGAATGAGAAGAAGAATGAAAAGAAGAATGAGAAGAAGAAGAATGAAAAGAAGAATGAGAAGAAGAAGAATGAAAAGAAGAATGAGAAGAAGAAGAATGAAAAGAAGAAGAAGAAGAAGAATGAAAAGAAGAATGAAAAGAAGAAAAAGAAGAAGAAGAATGAAAAGAAGAAGAATGAAAAGAAGAAGAAGAAGAATGAGAAGAAGAAGAATGAAAAGAAGAATGAAAAGAAGAAGAAGAATGAAAAGAAGAATGAAAAGAAGAATGAAAAGAAGAAGAAGAATGAAAAGAAGAAGAAGAATGAAAAGAAGAATGAAAAGAAGAAGAAGAAGAATGAAAAGAAGAAGAAGAAGAAGAATGAAAAGAAGAAGAAGAATGAAAAGAAGAAGAAGAAGAAGAATGAAAAGAAGAAGAAGAAGAATGAAAAGAAGAATGAAAAGAAGAAGAAGAAGAATGAAAAGAAGAAGAAGAAGAATGAAAAGAAGAAGAAGAAGAAGAATGAAAAGAAGAAGAAGAAGAAGAAGAATGAAAAGAAGAAGAAGAATGAGAAGAAGAATGAAAAGAAGAAGAAGAATGAGAAGAAGAATTAAAAGAAGAAGAATGAAAAGAATGAGAAGAAGAATGAAAAGAAGAAGAATGAAAAGAATGAGAAGAAGAATGAGAAGAAGAATGAGAAGAAGAATGAAAAGAAGAAGAAGAAGAATGAAAAGAAGAATGAAAAGAAGAAGAAGAAGAATGAAAAGAAGAAGAAGAAGAAGAATGAAAAGAAGAAGAATGAAAAGAAGAAGAAGAAGAAGAAGAAGAATGAAAAGAAGAAGAATGAAAAGAAGAAGAAGAAGAATGAAAAGAAGAAGAAGAAGAAGAAGAAGAATGAAAAGAAGAAGAATGAAAAGAAGAAGAAGAATGAAAAGAAGAAGAAGAAGAAGAATGAAAAGAAGAAGAAGAAGAATGAAAAGAAGAATGAAAAGAAGAAGAAGAAGAATGAAAAGAAGAAGAAGAAGAATGAAAAGAAGAAGAAGAATGAAAAGAAGAAGAAGAAGAAGAAGAATGAAAAGAAGAAGAAGAATGAGAAGAAGAATGAAAAGAAAAAGAAGAATGAGAAGAAGAATTAAAAGAAGAATGAAAAGAATGAGAAGAAGAATGAAAAGAAGAAGAATGAAAAGAATGAGAAGAAGAATGAGAAGAAGAATGAGAAGAAGAATGAAAAGAAGAAGAAGAAGAATGAAAAGAAGAAGAAGAAGAAGAATGAAAAGAAGAAGAATGAAAAGAAGAAGAAGAAGAAGAAGAAGAATGAAAAGAAGAAGAATGAAAAGAAGAAGAAGAAGAATGAGAAGAAGAATGAGAAGAAGAATGAGAAGAAGAATGAAAAGAAGAAGAAGAATGAAAAGAAGAAGAAGAAGAAGAAGAAGAATGAAAAGAAGAAGAAGAAGAAGAATGAAAAGAAGAAGAAGAAGAAGAAGAAGAATGAAAAGAAGAAGAAGAAGAAGAATGAAAAGAAGAATGAAAAGAAGAAGAAGAATGAAAAGAAGAAGAAGAATGAAAAGAAGAAGAATTCCAGTACAGCAAAAAGTGTATCTGCAGAGAGCTCCGCTATTTCTGACAGTTCTCTGACAGTTCCTTCACATTTACAGCGGTTGAAACATTGTATCTATTTATTTCCGAATAAAAACATCTGTATCCTAAATGGAAACAAATAGATACAATGTTTCAACCGCTGTAAATGAACTGTCAGAACTGTCAGAGAACTGTCAGAAATAGCGGAGCTCTCTGCAGTGACACTTTTGCCGGCTGATCGGGGAAAATTCGATTCGTGCATCCGAAGTTTGCTAAAATTCGGATTCGATGCGAATCGAATTTTTCCTAATATTCGAAACGAATTCCACTTCGCCAAGTTCGATTCGCTCATCTCTAGACTTCACCTCCATAAATCTCTAAAATTTGTCCCTTTTTAACCAATGACACCACCAAGCTACTCATTCACTCTCTTGTTATCTCTCCCCTTGACTATTGCAACTCTCTTCTCATAGGCCTACCTCTTCAAAGGCTATCCGCTCTTCAGTCTATCATGAATGCTGCTGACAGGATCATCTACCTTACCAACTGCTCAGTGTCTGCCACCTCTCTCTACCAATCCCTCTACTGGTCAAAAGGCTAACAACAATATACAAAGCCAACTACAGCTCTGCCCCAACTACATTACCAATCTTGTCTCCAAGTATCATTCAAACAATCCTCTCTGCTCCTCTCATGATCTCCTACTCTCAAACTCTCTTGAATCTTTCTCCCATGCTCATCTCCTGGACTTTGCCTGCGCCTCCCCCATCATCTGGAAATCTCTACTTCAATCTGTCTGGCTATCCCATAGACTGACTGCCTTTAGGAAATCCCTGAAAACTCATCTATTCAGGGAAACCTATCACGCCTCTGAATAGACATTTATCACTTCGATCAGCTCGTCCCCCACAGTTATAACCTTTTGCACTACTTGCCCCACCCTATTAGATTGTAAGTTTTTACAAGTAGGGCCCTCTTAACCCTCTTGTTTTGATTGTATAGCTGTATTGTCTACCTTTATATTGTAAAGTGCTGCACAAGCTGTTGGCGCTATAGAAGTCCTCTATAATAATAATAATACAATTACCTAAGTATTGGATGGATTTGAAGTGATTCCTGAGCTCTTAAGTTTTAAGTGCATTGGATTATAGTATATAAATGAAGCCATGGATATTACTTTTATTTCTACAAAATTGCCTTTTTATAGGAACCTACCTCTGCCTATAGTTAGTACATCATAGGCTCCATGCACACTGGGCGTTTTAATAATTCTGGTAATATTAGCTGTGTAAAGTCATGTTAAAAACTTGAGGTTTTTCAGCATTTTTGCATTAGCGTTTAGCGGCGTTTGCCATTCTTTTGTGTTTGCGTTTTTAAAAAAAATAAATTTTTCGGTCACCAAATGTCCAAAAATGCCAGTTGGCTGCAATTTACCGCATTTTACCACATTTTTCAGCGTTAGAGCATTTTTACAGCTAAAAAATTCCTCTAGAAACCCACAAGTTCTGGAGGGTTTTTCCAGTCAAAAAACGCCTCTGCCAAAAATCGCTGATTACAGTCTATGTATGAATGGACACATAGGATAACATACTGGGGAGATTACTGGCTATAGAAAAAAAGCTGAAAACAGCAGCTGTAAAAAAAATTCCAGTGTGCATGAGGACTTATTGTGACTGTAGCAATCTGTTGCTGCAAGGCTCAGATTTCAGATACATGCTCAGGTTGCCTGGCTCTTCCACAGAACATAACAATCTAAAGGCTCCCTACAGCACCCTTAAACGTTAAACAACATTATATGCTTTTATTTTGTTTATACCAGTGGTTCTCGGTTATGCTCTAGCCATAGTCTTACATAGTTATGTATATTTATTTTGTTTCATATTTACACTATTTGCAAATAATGGTTTGCCTTATGTTTGCATACATGCATTCCTAAATACACATATGTATACCAATATAAACAGTATGCTAAACTACATTCCTGTGCTCCTCTTCATATGAGATCTTTTTTAAACACACTGCTGCCGTGTAATCTATTTCTTCTTTTATGGGACCCTGGGGAGATGACAAAGCTTTTTGGTAGAAACTTTGCTCTTAGAAATGAGCTGTTTTCAGCACTTAGTCCATAGAATGTGTGGGATTGTTCCCAGCTCAAGGACTCTGTGGGATCGACCTCCATGAACCTAATAAACATGTAATGGAGCAATGTCTCGCCATTGAAGTCTAACTTGTGGTTAGTCAGCATTATGAAACCTTTATTGAAAAAGATGGGCTAGGTTAACTACTTAAAAACAAAGTCTGACATTCTAGAAACCAAATGCTTTAACTGAACTTGTTAAGACATTTTCAAAGGTGCAATCAAAGTTCCACTATAGTGGGCAACTAACATAGCCAAAGGCAAACCAATGTTATGCTGTAAGTAAAATGCTTGTCATCTACTCCATTTAAGAGGAATATCTTTCTTTGCTACAAAATCTGAAACTTATCATGTTGTATTTGTTTTAAATTGCTTTACTATTCACATGATATGTGGGATTCTGATCCATGATTATGTCATAACTATCTGTAAGAAAATGACACAAGGAGGAAAATGTATCAAAAGTGGCAGAATCATGAGGAGCTGTGTGTGGCAACCAATTGCCTCTTATCTTTTATTTTCAAAGCTTAACTAAACTTGCTGAAGATAGAAGCTGATGGGTACTATTCACAGCTGCTGGCTGCTCCAGTTTTGATAAATGTCCCCCCAAGTATTTGTTTTTTTTTTATAATAATTGTCTTTAGAATGGTCTCAAATGAGGAACAAAATAATTATTAAAGATTGATAGACTAAGTATGCAAATGTACTTTGTATAGAACTCTTTGAAAGCCCACTCGCTTTCCTTAAAAGGTTCCACTGGAGTGGGTCAGGAGGTGGGAAGGAATAGGAACAAGCTAAACTTTTTACAGTCAGAAGTATCCTTAATGATTTTTATGGGATGATCTATTAAACATCTCCTGTATTAGCTGAATAAGCACATCAAGAGGTCCTCTCCCAAGGGTCTATGGGGCATGACTATGCAGACCTTGACAGGGGATAGAAATATTTCAGTAAGAGGGCTGTGAAGATTCCAACCTAAGGCTTTCTGATTCAGATCAGTATGTTTTTGGGTGGGCTGGTTAACCATAAGTCATGGGGTGTAGGCAAAAAGGGTAACTGTATTCTTTCTGAAACTACAATTATCATTTAAAGCATCAATTTCAAGTGGTAAACAAAATGGAGAACACAAGTATTCTTTTTCCAATAGCGGATGCCTTAAGGTTGTGTCCCTGATTCAAATGTTCAAAAACAAAATTTAGAGTTATATGCATTAAAATCTTCTCTTTTTCTGGAAACCCCAACAGCCAACATTTCTTTGCTATTATAAGATATGATTTCTTTGAGAATCCCTAGAGCCTAAATATATCACTGTCCCTGATTTTGATCTACATGTACAAAATTTACATTATGCAACTCTAACACCATTATTTTGTAAGGCTACCCCTGAAATAGCCTCTTGGTAATTAGGGCTCTCTGTTCTGTGCCTCAACTCCAAGGAAACAACCGTAGCCCCTCTGGCACACCTGATTGAGTGAAAGTTACTGCATGCACTTATAGGAACACAAGTGTGGATACCTTTATCTCAGATGTGAATTAGTATCAGGTAACAGACACAAGACCGTTAAGTGGTAAATGGTATTGGTATGGGTTTGAATAAATGGTGGTTTGAGCATAAATGAGCAGACAGAGGAAAGATTCAGACACATTCTGCTAAGTGACTAATGTTAGAGTTCTGTACTACTAGACTGAAATCAACTCATAAATCAGCAAGATCAGTAATAAGCAGTGTGTCAGGAAATCACATAGTACGTATGAAGGCTCAAGGTGCATACAGATGCACAGGTGAAGGCCTGCGGGTTTTCATTTCATGGTGCACAGCTTTGGCGGTGCATGACCTTGGGTTGTCTGTGGACTCTACTCGGCTTCCTGCTCATCTGCCTGCTCCACTGTTGCTGACCTCTGCCTATATCCTGATCAATCTCTTGCTTGCCGTCTATGCCTAAATCTGACTCTCTGTTGCTGACCTGGCTTGCCTGGCCACTCATCCTGCTATCCGTTTGCTCAGCTGTGCACACTACTTACCTGGCCCTTGCTGGTCATCCACTTGCGATGTGCCACCAGTTCAACTTGCACTTGAGACCAGTCACCTGTCAGCTAAAGCATCTGCCAGCATGCTGTAAGCCAAGTTCTGAGTCTGCTGTTTCTGCTACAATTTTCTGTACTGGCCATCTGATCCATTCCTGTACAAGCGCCTGCTACTTACCTGCATGGTCAGCTGGACATTTTATAGGTACCTTGCCACCCTCTTGCGGCCACTACCAGTGATGTTGCTGATCACAGCCACACCAGTCATATTATCCCTGTTCATTGCCACACTAGTCATATTGTCCCCAATCACTGCAACCCCAGTTATTTACAGTGTCCCCGATCACTCCTGAACCAGTCCCAGTGTCCCTGATCACCGCCACATCAGTCATCTTGTCCCCAATCACAGCCACACCAGTTACAGTGTCCCTGATCACCATCATACCAGTTATATTGTCCCTTATCACAGACACACCAGTTAGTGGTCCTAGTTGTCACAATCCCACGATTGCTGCCACCAATATGTCACGATCGCGGCGTCAGACCCCAGACCTTTTCACCAAACCCGTGACCAAAGGACTAGCCAATCTAAAACCGCGATGTGACGTGCGTAACAATGCCACACCCAGCTGCACCCTGCACAATGATTTTCCAGCTAATGGACCACAATCGATGCACCAGCAGCCTGGGCGATTGTTACTGAGTCAGGTTAATTACGCAATTAACCCTTCACATTGCCACCACCTCCTTTTTGTATAGAGAAAGAGGAAACTCAGCGTTATCAGCTATAACACTATAATGATTGAGATAATCGTCTGTATAAAATGGTCATAACACAGGCCTGTTATACAGAGGGTTAAACAAACAGCAGCGTTATCTTTAGAGGCAGGGATTCGTAAAATTGCAATACAGAGCTATAGAAACAGTTCAACACTTTCAGAAAGAAAGATTTATTACTAAAAGGTCAAACGGGGGCAATAAAAATATTTATAGAAACAAGATGTAACTAAGATATATAGATATATATATATATATATATATACAAAGAACCATAGCACAGCAAAGAGATATCAGAGAGGGGTGAAAGGGTTAAGGTACTTGCCAAAGTCCTGGGTTAGCAGATCCAAGTTTCAGAGCAAGAGGGCACGTGTCTCCCCAGGTGGTATTGATGTTAAAAATGGGAGACATCTTCAGCTTCCTAATCTTAGGCCTGACAGCCGGTTTTGTAGTCCCCAGCAGGGGGTGGCTCTGCAGTCAAGGACCTATCTCCGCTTAGGGCGTGAAGAGATGGGTGGATGCCTCAACTAGAGCAAAAATCTCCCATAACTCATATTTGGCCTATACCTTTTCCTATGCACAAGTGACATCCCATTATTAGATTATTATGCAGACAAGTCTGAGGATTGATTAGATATGAATTATGAGAGTGTATGCTAAACATTTCACGAGATCTATTTTTCTGCTTTCCTGTGCATCCAAGACAAGGCGAGTGACCCATCACACTGTTTGCCTGCTCATCGTCCATCTGACGATATGTTCGGTTTTTATGTAAGTTTCTCATATTTAAAGATATGAGACATAGGGCAAAAATGGTTTTAATCGAGGTTATCTGATTCTGTCACCTACGCTGAGTTAAGTCTCTTCCGAGGTGTGAAATGGTACAGATTTCCGAGACAGCCAGGCACCTAGCTCAGAGATGCCTTGGCCTGCCAGCGACCCACAACCAGCACACACACACCCGCTGGCCAAATGTCTCCTCTCAGAGAGGGAGGGGGAGGGAGTGAGGGGTGAAGATGGATACTCTTAACAAAATGGAGTCTGCATCCTTCACTGTGTGTTGCGCACGTTTGCGACACTAGTCACCACCATATCATTTACAGTGTCCTGATCACGCCACATTAGTCATATTGTCCCTGATCACCGCTGCAACAGTTAGTTTCCCCGGTCACCTCTACCCCAGTTGCAGTGTCACAACACCAGTGTAAGCGAGCAACTGTGTCCTTAATTGTTGCCACACCAGTCCTAGTGTCACCTGACCAGTAGCAGTCAGCAGCACTGTTCCAGATTGCTGCCACACCAGTCCTCAGTATCACCAGACCAGTGCAGCCAATAACAATGTTCCTCATCACTGCCACACCAGTACAGTGTTTCCTCTGCCTGCTGCCTGTAATGATCCTGGCCTGTTTATTGACCATATTTCTGTCTTTTGCCTGGATAGATCCTTTGCTTGTTTGCTGACCATGACTCTGCCTGCAGCCTGAAATGACCCATCTTCAAGTCCAACTGACTATGCTCCTGTGAGACACCAGTCCCAGCTCCGAGCCAACCCCTGCATACAACCACACTGCTGGAACCACGGGGTATCTTTCTTCAGCCTCCTGTACTTCCATGCCAGTGAAGATGACAATCCTGGGGTAGTCTTGTACCAGTAGGCTAGACATGCAAGCTTTATAGAAACTGGGACTGCTATAGGTGATTCTACACTACGCTGTTATCTGACCACTTGTTTAAAAGGTGACCATTCCAGTACATTTGTTTTGATACAATTGGTTGATTTGTGTGATACATAAGATAGAATGTCCAGTATATAATAAGCACAGCAGTGAAAAAGTCTCACACATGTGGTATTCTCTTACTTGGAAGCAGTATCAGAATGCTGTGTGTGAGAAGTATCTGATTAAATGAATGAAGTGTTCAAAAGGCTCCCCATGCCTCTTAAGATACCCTGGGTTGTTTCCTTGCCAAAATGTGGTCATTTTGTGGCTGTTTCTATGGTCCTGGTGCTTAAAGGCCTCCAAAATTGTGATAAGTAGTCAGGAAATCAGATGTGTAATTTATGCCCCTAGAATACCTGAAGGTGCTCCTTGGATTTTAGGCCCCTCTATGTGGCTAGGCTGTAAAAGAAAGTCTCATGTATGTGGTATTGCCATACACAGGATGAGCAGCAGAATGTGTTTGGGGTGTAATTTTAAGTGTGTCTATGCTGCATGCTTGAAATATCTGATCGATTGACAACTTGGTGTAAAAAATACATTTTCATTTTCTTTTCAGATTTTTCCAAAAACTTTTGGCAAGAAAATACATTTTCAAACGACTCACTGTGCTATTCCTAAAATACCTTGAAGTGGTTTATTTCCAATACGGGGTCATTTTGTAGGTGTTCATTCTGTCCTAAAGTATGATACAAAAAACAATGGAAAACCACCTGCGCTACCCTGAATACACCATTATTCTAGGAACGGGTTGCCGCTGAAGCCTGGCTATACACCTGGATAGAATGGGATCAAAATTATAACAAAATTGGTGCTGTGCTCCCACAATTATACTTATATAAATAATTTAATCAAAAATTAGGTTTCCTAATTCCTAGGTTTCCTTGTAAGCTCCAAAGAGCAGGGCCCTCAATCCCCCCATGTTTTGCATTGTATTGGTATTGTTCTGTCACATGTTCTGTCCGCCTTTGTAATGTACAGCGCTGAGCGAACTATTGGCACTTTATAAATACTGTATAATAATAATAATAATTACACCCCTAGTGAATCCTCCTGTGTCTAATTATCCCAAACTCAATTCTTCATTTTATTATACAAGCTTATACAGTGTTGTTTGATAAACCATATGAAACAAAATATACATGTGCAAAACGCATAAAAACAATACATAAAACCACTTCTGTCCCTAAACAGGGTGAAATCACAAACTTGTATTAAACCACAGGTGATAAAACACTTGGCATCAATGAATGCCCAAAGGTGCACTGGAAACAGACTGACAACTGGCACTATTGTGCCTATAAAAACAAACAATAGGACAGTCAGGATAAATTAACCCTGACTATAAGACAAATCTACAAGGACTATAACAAATCCCTCAACATAAATGTGCGACCACCACTCAACAAGTGCCCACATGTACCAAAATAAATTGCCGTGCTCTAGTCCCTAAACTTGGGACTATACTGCTATATAAATAGCAGGAAGAAAAAAACAAATTAAATAAATAAATAAAAATATATAAATAAATAATATATTGAGTGAATCCACCATGAAAATCTAGTGACACTCTGTTATAAACTTAAGTTATGTGTTTATCATTAGAGATGAGCGAATCGAACCTGGCGAAGTGGAATTCGTTTCGAATATCAGGAAAAATTCGATTCGCATCGAATCCGAATTTTAGCAAACTTCGGGTGCACGAATCAAATTTTTCCCGATCAGCCGGCAAAAGTGTCACTGCAGAGAGCTCCGCTATTTCTGACAGTTCTGACAGTTCATTTACAGCGGTTGAAACAGTGTATCTATTTGTTTCCATTTAGGATACAGATGTTTTTATTCGGAAATAAATA